>NC_143052.1:161022500-161330833 GCF_052426305.1 Pelodiscus sinensis | reverse complement strand
CTAATTTTTCTGTGAGGAAACAGCCCCCAGAAAAAAAGGTTCTCTACCCCTGCCATATGGTAGTCTGTAGTCCTTAAGCCATGCTAGTGGAATAGTGTTTCCAAGTAGAATATAATTAGGTTGTGGCTATATTGAAACACGTTAATTTTTTTATTTACTTAGCATACTTTAGCTATTCCCCGGGTGTTTCTCTGCACAGTCAACTCATCCAAGGGTGAGGAGTTGGCGTCTGCTCTGCCTCAAAATCAGAACAGTGAACTAAGTTCCAACTGCACATTCTTTATTACCGGTCATGCGTAGGTGGCAGAAGGAAAACAGCTTGTGTCCTAGGCTCCTAGGTGGAGTTTGTTGGGCTGGTAATTAAAATATCTTTTGACTTGGATATAGCACAGAAGTCATCTGGAGCAAACAAGATTAAAGAGAGAAAATCAATTTTTACATTTTTCAGACTATAGCTGTATGAAAAAAAAATCACCATTTTATAGAAGGCTCTCTGAGCTCCTGAGTTTTCTGGGATAATGGTAGACATGGTAATTGATCTACTGCTATGTGCAAACTCTTAAGAGCAGGACACCAGACTGTGACAGTGTCATGTTAAGTAGATCATGATTAAGAGACAGGCTGTTTGTTGTGGCAAGAACAGCAAAACTCACACCGTGGTTTTGCTGAGATGAATGAAAATTACAACTGTCAAGACAAGCATTACAATGAGGGCTTCATCCAACTTGGCCTAACCCTGTATGATAAACAGGTTCCTCTTGCATATAGCCTATATCCATTCCAAACCATGATGTCTGCTAACCAAGGCGCCTATTTTGTAATCAGAAACTTTTCTGTGAACCAAGATCAGAACTAGGTGTCTTAAGACCAATCTATAGGCATCAGACTCAATTTTAGTCACTGCTCAGATTTATTATTTAAGATCTATTAACTAAAAATCCTTTTGGTAGAAGGATGTTAGTGAGTCGTCAACTGGAGTATCGACTACTAACGCCCCTCCCCCCCCAACTTGCTGCCTCTATGAGAGGCAGCAAGGGAGGGAAGCAGGCGCTGATGTTGCGGGGAAGCCAGCTTAAAAGTTGGTCCTCAGTTCTGTTTCCGCAGTGCTGCCTTCCTCCTCTCCCACTGCCTCTATCAGAGGCAGCAGGACGAGGGCAGGGAATAGGAGACGCTGCTGTGAAGCAGCCTCTGTCTGCAGGGGTCCCAGAGGAAGCTGGTGCCCCTCATGGACAGGGGCTGCTGCCACCAAGCAGTCCTGTTTGTGGCAGACAGGGCTGGCCATGGGCAGGAGCTGCTTTCCAAGCAGCCTCTGTTCGTAGACAGCCGTGGCCACCATGAACAGAGGTTGCTGTAGCACCAGCCCGTTTGTGGTGGACAGAGCTGACTGCCATGAACAGGGGCTGCTGGACTTAGCGTGAGCAGGGACCAAACAGTCCTGGCTCTTGCTGGTCCGGGATGCTGTAGCTCTGCATTGTATATGTATTAAGAGCCCAGCAGCTCTTATTACATTTAAAATGCAGAGCTGCAGCACGGGCGGCTCCCGGAGCCAGCAGGAGCTGGGACTGCTCAGTCCTAGCTCAAGCCAACTCCTGGAGACACCCCACTGCAACTTTGCAGTGTGGTCTTTATCAGCTAATCACGTAGTCAATACAAATTCTATCGACCACATGATTAGCCAGATTACCAAATAAGGATGTTAAATTGTAGTTTGAAAGTTTGCCTCACAAATCTAAATTAAGAGTCAGGTTGTGTGTTTTTTTCGTTTCAGAATGTATTCAGTCCACATTTCTCTTGAAAGCAAAATTCAAAAGGCTAGAAATGCCCTCACATTAAATCATTATAGGACTCTCATAAAATTGATGGGAAAATATGCTCTACAGCTGGGAGGAAGCAATAAATAAAGTCTCCAAGTATTTGTTCAATTTTTGCAACCACTTCACTTCCATTACATTGCAGTCTGTTTATATTTTAGCAATATTCTAGCTATCTTATAAATAAGCCATTTTATGTGCATAATCAAGCAAATTAAACTGACAAGTTTACACTTGAGAATGCCATTTTTAATTCATTGGGCTACATAAGCCATTCAGACAGGGAACACAAGCCTCAGTTATATAATACTGAGCTGTGATCCAGACACCTTTCAATCCCTTTCTTTTCACTGATCTTGTCACCATCTCCCTTAGCATATTACTCAATTATTGGGGCTAGAATAGCTCCATTGAGCTGAGTCTTAACCTAAAATTTATATCCCTAATGCTCATTGGTTGTGAAGTATTTTTTGGACAGTCCCATGGTTTGTAACTGGTGCAACGTTCAATTTTTAACAGATTTTTCACAATCCAAGAATTAATGCATTTATAGTATATGATACAACAGTCAGTAAAACTCCGATGGTCCAGCATCTGATGGTCCGGCACTCCTGATGGTCCGGCATCATCAGGAATCCGGAAGTGCTCCAGCCAGCTGGACCATTGGAGCTGCTCTGCCCCCAGCTTCCCCGATTCAGCAGCTGCTAAAACTGACCAGCGGCTGAATCCGGGAAGCCAGGGGCAGAGCAGCTGGGGTGCTGCCGGGTAGGTCCCATAGTGCTGCCCCTTGGGGCTGCGGGACCAACCCGGCAGCACCCCAACTGTCCCTGATTCAGCCGCTGCTGAAACTGACCAGCAGCTGACTCCAGGAAGCCCGAGGCAGAGCTGCTCTGCCCCGGGCTTCTTGGAGTCAGCCGCTGGTCAGTTTCAGCAGCAGCTGAATCATGATGCCTGGGGCAGAGCAGCTAGGGTGCTGCTGGGTTGGTCTCTCAGTGCCAAGGGTTGGCGCTACCATACCAACCCGGCAGCGCCCCAGCTGCTCTGTCCCAGGCATCTGGATTTAGCTGCTGTTGAAACTGACCAGCGGCTGACTCCAGGAAGCCCGGGGCAGAGCAACTCTGCCTCGGGCTTCCTGGAGTCAGCCGCTGATCAGTATCAGTTGAATCATGACGCTTGGGGCAGAGCAGCTGGGGGGCTGCAGGGTTGGTCCAGTAGCGCTGAGGAGCGGCACTGTGGGACCAACCCGGCAGCACCCCAGCTGCTCTGCTCTAGGTGTCCCCAAGAGCAGCTGGGGTGCTGCCGGGTTGGTCTCACCACACCAAGGGTCGGCGCTACCGGACCAACCCGGCAGCACTCCAGCTGCTCTGCTGCAGGCGTCCCCTATTCAGCCGCTGCTGAAACTGACCAGCAGCGGCTTAATCAGAGACGCCTGGGGCAGAGCCGGACTATCGGAAGCGGGGGCTATGAGGAGTCTGGGGTGGTATCCCCTCCCACCCCAGATCCCTCTTAGCCCCCCTCCCTTCCAATAGTCTGGCAAATCTGATAATCCGGCACCCCCTGGGTCCTAAAGGTGCTGGATTATCGGACGTTTACTGTACCATAATTACTTTACATTTCACACAGTATATTGTGAGATCACCTTACTTTTGCTTTGAGCTTTGCCACTGCCTAATTTTTTGGCTTTCAAATCACATCCCTCTCTGTAAATAAGGATGATTACTGAATACCTATTTCAATGAGATGTAATGAAGTTTAGCCACTCCCAGGGAATAGTTACAGCATAATGGAAGGGCATAATGAGTGAGGCCCCATAGGGATCTGTTCTGGGACCAGTTCTGTTTGATGATATGATCAATGACAGAGAGTATACTTATACACCATTTAAGCATTTCCAGACCCTGATTAGCTGTCAAGGGTTTTAATACGCAAGGACTGATGGCGAATTGGGTAATTAGTGAGGTTGAAAGAGCTGTGAACCCTACTATGTGGAGAAATCTCTGGCAAGATCCAAGCCTCCTTCACACTCCCAATTTTGGCTCAACATTAAGCTCTGTGAGGGAAGCCACTGGACAGCAAGTCCGACCACTACCTCCTTGTAGTAAGAGTCAGTAACTGGCTTGGATTGCCAGTTGGCATTCAAAAGGTGCTTCTCCCCTTTTATAGTAGTGGTGGGGTGGGCGAGCAGTCCCGAGAAACTCCTGCTCCCCTAGTAAGGGTAGCCTCCTGACAGGCATGGGTGATTCCCCCTGGTAAGAGATAGCTTCCCCTTGGTAAGGGTTATATCTTTTTAATTATGAGATAAGGAATTTTCATCTTCGTAATAGACTGGCACTGGACCAGGGAAACACCACCTCTGCTGTTGGCTTTGATACCCCAGCTGACAATGTAAAATATATTAGGCATTTAATTCAGATCCAGGACCTATTAATAAAATATTAAAGTGAGTGGATACCTCACAAGACTAAAGCCTCTCATCCTCAGCCCCACTCCAGAACAATAGATTTAAATGAAGAAAAACAAAACTCATTTGAGTTAAGGACCCAAGCAATGCTGGGTAAATTTAATATGCACATGTTTAGCAAGTGCAGGGTTAAGTCACTACCTTCTGGGACAATGCTCCTCCTTAAGACTCCGTGGGTCCTGTGCTTTCAGGCAGATTTGCTTGGCCCTCAATTTTAGGCACCACCCGTCGGGCATTAGTTTGCTGTTTGTTGAGCTCTTTTTATCATGGATCAGCGTATGATATAAGGTGAGTATCACAGGGTGGACTCACCACCACAGTGCCTCCTGCTGGTAGCTTGGGAATTCTCTCATTAGCTCACAGGATGCCTCCCTCTGGCTGGAGTCTCCCTATCCTGTTCTCCACTGTCAGACCTGCTTCGCTGCCAGACAGCAATGTCCTCTTCAGGTAGGGTTTCCAGATGGTTTAACAAAAAATACCAAACACCCCTCTCTCCTCCCGGACAAAAAGAATAAAACAAAACAAAACAATACAAAAAAAACCCCCACACACCAACCTCACCACCAGGAAAAAATCCTGTCGAGGAAAAAAAATGGGGAGACCAAAGTTGTTAAGCAAAAGCTGCACCACTCCCAGGCCCCACTAGGGCCCCCCCATCCCAATGCACTCACCCCTGCCTCAGAGCCAGGCCCCCTCTAGCGTCCCCCCATCCCAGTGCACTCCTTCCTCCCCCCGAGGTAGGCATCCCCAGAGTCTGGAGCTGCCGCTCCAATCAAATCTCCCCCTCCCCCCACAGAGCCAGGCACGGAGGAACCATCTGAGTATTAAAGTGGCTGCTCCTGCCGCCTGGCCTGGCTGCCTTGGCTCACATTGTGTAGAGGGAGGCATCACGTGGCCGGCTCCCAGTCTCTGCTAGTCATGTGGTCCAGGGCAGTGTGCGCTCCATTCCCACTCCAGCCTGGTGCCCCCCAGCATGGCGCCCAGCAAGCGCTCCCTCCTTCCCCCCCTTCGCTAGACTCTGCGACGCTCCTCACTCCCCTGCCAGACGCAGCAGGGGAAAATTGTCCCCGCCAGACTTCCGTCCCAGGAAAACAGGAAATACCAGACATTGCACATGGAAATACCGGACAGAGCTCGCAAATACCTGACTCTCCAGGTGAATACTGGACACCTGGCAACCCTATCTTCAGGCCATTGCCCTCTGGCGGTGCCCACTCCAGTGTGTCTCAGCCCCATTTGAGGGCGGGGGTGGGGGGTATTTATCAGTCTTTGCACACTGGGGTCCTCCCCTCCCAGGGAATCCCCAATCCCCCTGTACCCACCTTGCCTCTGACCCACTGCCAGTCTTCATCCAACCTCTGTCACAGGGGCAAACTGCAAACTAACCTTTTCCTATCCTGGCTGCTCCTCTCTGCCCCCCCCAGTTCTAGGTGTCTCAGGCCTTCCAGCCTAGGAGTGAGGTCTCCCTCCCTGCCTGCCTTTCCCCAGCACTGTTCTGTCTTGGGAAGCTTCCTTAGCAGCCAGGTTTCACCTGCTCTCCAGCTGGAGCAAGTCTCTCTCCCCTTCAGGAGCCCTTATACATACAGCCCCCAGTTGGGCCCTAATTGGTTCTATCTGCCTCAGCTGGGGGCTCTGCTCTCAGCCCTCTCACAGGGCTGGGTTTTACCCTTAAAGGGCCAGTGTGGGGCAGAGGCACTGTCACAGGGAGAATCAACCCCACAGTCTTTTCCCGAGTAGAAAATGGAGTGTTGGGGGGAGAAAGGGAGAGACCCGGGCCCACCCTCTACTCCAGGTTCCAGCTCAGGGCCCTGTAATAGCAGCTGTCTATGTGAGTCTCTGACCCCTGCTACAAGACAGCTCCAAGAACCCTGGGCTACTTCCCCATGTCTTCCCCAGCAGCTTCCTTTTCTCCAATTCATCCTCCTAGTGTCTACCTGCTATTTGTTTTCCTCCTACTCCCAGGAGCACTTTCCTCCATCCTCTCAGCTACACATGCCCACCACAAACTGCTGGCAAGCTCCTTTTATAGCCAATCTCAATTAGTTTCCCTAATTACCTTCAGGTGTCCTAATCAGCCTAGGCTCCCATGACTCTAAGCCTGGCCAATTAGCCCCCCCCCCCCCCATGTTTAACTGCCCTGATTGCCTTGCCTCTGCTGGTTCTAGACCAGCCCCTCCCTATTACCCAGGGAACAGAGATCTCCTCAGTCTGAGGCTAACATACCTTTTTTCTATTCTTTTTTGTAACCTTCTGACCTGACTTTATCACACTTCCTGTAAAATATAAAAACTCTGCCAATTGTTAGTTTTGCCCTACAGTGACGCATAAGATGGAAACTTTTGTTCTGGATATTTTTATTTTAAAAATGTCTCAACACGTACGCTTTAAAAATGTGCAAAGTAAAGGACTGTTTCTAACAGCTTAGGATAGCCACAAATTCAACAATATTATCCTTTCTATTGATCTCAAAATACATCTACACTTTTTTCTGTTCTCTCCAGGTATTTTGAATTGCTCCCCCTCCCTGCCCACCCACATTTCTGAGTTGTATGCTTATACTAAATCATATAATGTAGGCAATATTTCACAACTCAACATTCTAAGCCTCACTGCATGCATTACTGAAATCCTTTTAGCTTGGTTCAGGTGAAGTCCTTAATAATGCAGCTATCTAATCACTATACTTGTAAACTCCGCATTAATACACAATTTGCATTACAAAGTTTTTTTTTGCAATTTGTATGTCTGCATACCTTGAGCAACCTACTTGAACTCCAATATTTTTCAGAGACTTATTTGCATTTCTATGAACCAGACTAACAATGGAACATTATGCAATTTAATGGCAAAAGCTAACATAGCCTTGTTGGTTAAAATCTCCCTGAAAGAAAGTCCTGGCTGGCACTTTGATAGAACCCTAATTTGACAACTGAAATAAAAAATATCAAAGATTAAGCCACATCAGAAGACAGAAGGGTAAAGAATTTTTTTTCTGAATATTGCAAAGCAAAACGTAAAGGTGTAGGGTTAAAAAAAAATCACCACAAGTATTCAATTTCACATGATTGATCCAAACCAGTTTCAGTACATGGCAAGTACAGCAACAACTTTGAAACTTTGTACTATCCATTCAAACCTTCTTCTAACCAATAGATAAAACAGAAGCTTGTTTCAAAATAATATTCAAAGCCATTGTATTTCACCTGTTGCACATGGTATTTTATTGTGTACTTTTGGTGCCTTGTTGTGTACTTAAACAGAAATGATCTTTTAACGTTTAGCATTTGTTAACTCTAAACCACACATTTTCTAGACAAGATCTTCCTTTTTCTATTTTACATCAAAAGGAAATAGTAAGTGAAAAGTTTGTGATAAAGATGGACCTGCTTGATGCTTCATAACTAAGGTTCCCAAAGCGTGGCCCATGGAGCATTGCTGGCCTCCATAAAGTTGCTGGCTATATGGTTCCAGCTCCTGTGAGTTGTACTGAGATATGCTGGCTCTCAAGTGCAACAATAGTGCAAAGCACAAAAGGCTTGATCTGGAAGTTACCTCTCTCATGGGCAATACTTTCAAGGCCAGCAACTATTCCACTATGTACACAATTTTCACTGAGAATTATAGTTAGTTTGTATAATGCTACCAGATTGGTGTCCAAGTGCATTAGAGATATGGGGAGAATTGGCAGGGAAGACCACTAATACTTGTTTGATAGTGGATAATTCTCAGAGAACTGTTAATAGACATCTCCAAGGATCCTACACATTAAATTGTCATATGGAGTCCAAAACCATTTGCAGATGGAAACATTTTGTTGGGAGAATTAGGTGGTTAGTAGAAGGAGAGTCTAAGTTGGTAAAAAATGAGCTTCAGATCAACCACATACATCCATGCACTCCAGCTTACTGACTAATAACTCCTAAATTAAGCAAACATGGGAGACTTGCATAGCATCAACTTGAGATGCAGAAAACAAGTGAGCAGGTAGAAGTTGCCTGTACTCCCCAGATGCAATGTGATTCAGAAATACTTAAAGACATTCTACCATTCAGATACAATCAAGTGAAAAATCCTTATTTGATGCATCTCTGACAATTTTTACCAGGACTGTTGGGCTTGACCTGGAAGGATCAGAGAATCATCTCACATATTATTGCATGTGAGCCATACTACTGTTTAATGTAGTTATCTTCAGTATTCGATTGTCCCCTTGCCTCTTAAATATTAGGCAAGTGATGAGCTGTGACTTCTGCTTGTCTGCCAATTTATTTGTTCTCTTGTTGCATAATCCCTCTATCTTCCCCACCCCCATTACATTAGTTAGTACATCCATCTGTTGTGTTCTCTGACAAGTAGCATTGGGAACCATCTGCAACAGGGATTGCTCTCTCCATCATTTGTACAATGCCTGGCACACTAGTATCCCGATCCTTTAATTAAATTCCTAAGTGCTATCAATAACAAAGGTCATTTAATGAGGAGTCGTGTGTTACCTTAAAGACTAAACAATTTATTTGGGCATAAGCTTTCGTGAATAAATCACTTCAGATGCAAGGTTTTTTTTTACCCACAAAAGCTTATGCCCAAATCAATCTGTTCATCTTTAAGGAGCCACAGGACTCCTCGTTTTTACAGATAGAGACCAACACAGATAACCCTCTGAGAAAGGTAATTCCTTATTCTTACCATATAAATTATTTTATCCAAATGCAAATACTTTAGATACATAGAGCAACGAGAAACTTTAAGAACAGCAGCATAACCTCCTTCTCCTCAACTGCTGTAGTACTCTGCTTCACTACTCAGGTCTGCTTTGGTTCATAATCCACTGGTTGTCTTCCTCTCCTTACCTACACTAAGATTTAACAGGCTGTTAGCAGGCATGCAGGAGTCACAGCATCAACGGCTACAATTCCATTTGAATCTGCACTACTGAATTGTTGGGCAGCATTTGCCACAGCAACACTGGACCTGCTGCGACAGGTAGTACAATAACAATAGGTGTTGCAGTACATTTTTCTGAATCTTGTTTTATTTCATTATTTTCCTCTCGCTTCTACGATGTTTAAAATTCTCTCTGACGTTATCCCAACTTCTGAAGGGTTAAACATCGTCATGACAATGTTTTCTTTAGAGACCTTATCAATATCTAGTCTCTGGTGATAGACATTTCCTCTTACATCAGCAATGAAGTCAGTAAGTACTCAGCCACTTCTGTATTTATTGTCCTCACTCACTAGCTTTGAGGTCTACAGATAAAGACTGCTTATTAAATGCAAATTATTTCTATTCTGACCCTTAAAAGATGGCTGAAGGGGAAACCGATGAAAAGATAGCAACATCCTTTTATGTTCTCAAAACAAAAAGAGGTTAAGACATTCTCTCCCTGTCCAATTCATGCTTGCTCATTTCTTCCTTGTTCTACCGTCTCTTGGGCCCTTGTGAACTGAAATTTTAATCTGTGAGAAATGAAGCAACAATGCAAGCGATTTCATCTGCCAACACGCAAGGACCTGGGATCACTGTAGAGAAACAAGAGAAACACTTGCACAGAGACTATTTTGTCAACTGCAAGCTTCTGTGTCTTCTCCCCACTCCTGTTTTGCACCGTCATGTGTATACAATGATAGAAGAACTGCTGCTTTCTCCCGTTTTTCCACTGTTCGTCTTATCTATTTTCCTCCAATTGCCACAGGATGTACGAACACACAAGAAACAGGTGTTCAACACAAAATTTCTGCACTTCAGGCACCTTACATCAATGCTTGAAGTCAGAGTCCCCTACTTCCATCTCTGACAGGCTATAGACAAGAGCTGAAAATAGATTTTGGAACTGATTTTGCTGCCTGAGATGGTGTCATGGAACCAAATTGTGAAGACTAACTGTTAATCAATTTGAGATAAACACACTGGAAACCATTTTTGAGAGAGAATTTTCACTCCAGTGAGACATTGTTTCATTGTTCTCAATCTCAGCTTTCATTCTGCTGCACTAATCAATGAAGTGCCCAGTAGCTACATTCTCAATGCTTAAATTCTGCTGAAGCCCACTGGAGATGAGCCCTAGTGGCCCCCTCTCAAGTGTCTAAAGCATCAAGCCCTGCCGCGCTCTACTGAGGGAGGAAGCCCAAAGCCCCAGACCCCTGAATGGTGTGGTTTTTGGGGAGCAGCTCTAGGACATCTTACAATTTAAGACCTGTACATTTTGCTGTGTTATTAAGCAAGTTGTTACAATGGTATCTATAGAAAAAAAAGAATATTACTGTGATAGTTGTTGAGCTGGGAAATTGGTGTATTTTGAATCAAAAAAGTTAGGAGAGATAAAGCAAACAACTTGATCCAACTGGTAGATTACAGCATGAAGGAACACTCGCAGTGGAAACAATATTTTTACTTACTCCCAATATGCAATTGTCACTGTTTAGACATTCATTTTATGAAAGGCTAAAGATACTACTATCAAATAAGTTACCACACCATCAACTTAACCATTAATTAGTTTGATACTTATAAAATAAATCCAGTTCATGTTTTAGATGATTAACCAGTCAACTAAAAATATTCCAATATCTTTGGCTGCCCTTAAAACAACCAATAAATCAACTGCCTGAGACAAGCATGCACACTTCAAATGAAAATTAGCTTGCATGGGTAAATGTGGAGGGGGATTTTCATTTACTCTTTTTCATGTCCTAATATGGAACAAATTATCTAGTGTCTATTGAGACCCCTTCTTTGTACTCTAGAATGCTCACTCTCTTGTAAGTCCTAGCATTCAAGTCTTTAAAGCAGCGTTTCTTAAACTGTGTTCCACGGCACACTGGTGTGCTGCAAGGCAATCGGAGGTATGCCTCAGAACAATAGAATACCAAATGGATGTCCTTAAAGGGGTAGGCGACTTTTTTTTGGCTCAACTTCTCCCAACCTTTTCCGCGCCCACCCCCAATAACTTTCCCCCCAACTTTTTTTGCTCAACAAAAAATCCTCAGTGTTCCGCATTAAGAAAATTGTTTGGTGTTCTTTAGTCTGAAAAAGTTTAAGAAACACGGCTTTAAAATCACCTGTATGAGCTTGTCTCATTTGTTGTCCAGTGACATTAAACAAGAAAAATTTGGTATCACAGGTTTACCTATGCAGGTTCTTTAACAGATAGGAAACTTATTTGCACTCATAAAAAACACGGTGCCTTTTCAACACAATTTTATTTTCATACAGTATTCCAGCGGTACCAACACCAGCAGAGTTCCACCTGTACTGGTATTTCCTTTGGCAAACCATTCACCAGCTATTTCACAACACTAGTGTTTCCATCGGCTCTGGCCAGGGTTAGAATACAGTGATAACCTTGCCCCCAACTCTCCATTGATACCATTGGCAAAGCTGTTTGCATTTTCACAGAGGAAATTTAATTTGTCAGCCAACTATGGCCCTAGCAAACAAGTATCCTGCTTTTCTTTTCTACTGAGCACCCAGTTCCTGTTTACTTGATTGGTATCCAAGCGGGCAAGATGGAGATGCATATGTGGCACTTGTGGGAATGTTTTAAACCAGATAAACAGGTATGAACATATTCTTGCAGTTAAAAGTTAGTTCCAAGACTCAGACTGGGTGTAAAATGAAGGGTGACATGAACTGGAAGCTAATGGACTTAAACATTGACCTGAGACTTACAGCAGTAAAGAATTCAACCAGCAGTTATGAGGCAGGCAGTATTCGTTCAGAAAGCACGGTAGCAGATCAGTGCCTGTCTGTGTATTTGAATGGGAAATCGAGGTAGTGGGGAAACAGAGGTGAAGATCACCAGCTGTAGTCAGGTACTGTCAGTACCTCAGTAAAATTATTTTTTACCAGTGGTAATGCTTCTAACGTATCTTAAAGGACTAAGCAAATCCTCATTCACAGGCAGAAATTTCTCACTTTACACAAGGATGTACCTTTTCTCTCCAGCTTTGACCCTATCTTTTTGTACACGGGAAGTGTAATTTTATTAAGCACATCTACTTCAGGGGTGGGAAGAAGAGAGAATTCCCCCAAAATTAAGGAAATGGATTCTAAATTCATTGTATGCAGATTTGAATTACAGATGAATAGGCTGACATGTCTGAAATCTGGTGAGCTTAACACAGGCAGCTCAGGCTCTGCTTGTAGAGGATCCCTTTAGCTATCCACACACACTAGAATTTTAACAGTACGATACTGATGAGCTCTGTGCTACTCAAAAAGTAAATTAGCAATCAAAGACACAAATGCAATAGTTTCTCCAGAAATATCTACCTTTTCTACCTACTTATTTCTCATCAGCTCTTACCACACACATAAAAGAATATTAATTGGATCTGTACCTACTTCTTTAGAAACTGTTAAAACACAAGAGGATAAGTACTTGCCCTATAATCAACAAGTGTTAACTTATAGATTTTTCAAAAGTTACCTAACACCAATTTACTTTGTATAAAAATACACAGCGGGGGAAGTGATCACACATAGTGTTCTCTAGGATTAATGTAGATTCTTCCAGTTCCTGAATTTTGATGGTGCTTGCTACTCCAATTCTTGTAACACATCTGCTTGTGAACTGGGTACATCTGCTGAAGGCTGTCTTGGCCCAATTGATTTTCGTCTTCACAAATAAGTTGCCTGCCATTTACCGCTTTCTAAAAAACACAAATATTCATGTACATTAAAAGCATCAGCACTTTCATTCTTCAAATATTGCTTCCACAATACATCGCATTAAGACTGTAATTACTACCATTAGCACTCACCTTTTATTCTGCCATACACCCCTTATAATAGTTTAATGTATGTTCCTTAGTTACTAGTCACTCATTGAAATGTGTTACATTACAGAAAGGACGCATGGAAAATATTAACTACCAAGAAGTTAGATACATTATGACTAAAGTTAGCATAAAAAAAGACTACGAACAAGTGCATACATTAAGCCAACTACAAAATGACATGACTAGTTTTTGGCTTTGATCTCTTACTTCCCAATTACTAATGTTCAGTTGGCACTGTTTGAAATTCAGATGGCACATGGACATCCAGTCTACTTGTTAAATCATTACTGCATAGGATAGACAAGTAATCTTAGGGGGGCAGGGTGTGGGTGTGTCTTTAATCTTAATCAAGGCTCAGGCTCAAATATAGTTGTCTTACTTACTATGTTCTGCAAATTTCCTGCTTCTCTCTCCCTGTATTGGCTTTGCAAAGGGAAGCACTCTCTCTGCAGGGAAGAAAAGTTATAGTAAAAGTTTACATTGAATTATCGGAGGAAAGTTTGACAACGGCTTTGTTCAAAGCAATAAAATGAGAGGAAGCATTCTGCCTTGGCAACTGTCTGAAATAAGCATCTTTCAGGAGGAAAAGTTTGACAAGGCTTGCTCAAAACAAGTTCCAGTAGTTCGAGCCTATTAACTCAAGCTAACTATTGCAGTGAAACTCTCATAAGTCTAAAACTCACAAAAGGGTAACTGAAGTTTCTTAATGCAACAAACAACATCCCAGTCTCAGTTTTGTAGGTCACTGGACTTCTGTGGAGGCAAGTCAACACAGAGGAATCTTATTCATGGCCAATTCTGGAAGCCAAGTCATACAAAATTTGCACACACTATAATAGGGATAGAGTATTGGTAGACAACAATAAAGACAAGTAGAGGAACAAAGAGTAAAGAACAAAACAGACATAACAGAAAGAAATAGAGAGAGCCTCTATAGCAAGAATAGGAACTGAACAAGCACAACACATCTGAGACCATAAGAGTTTAAGCAGGTATTCATTTATCTAGCATACTAGAATGATATTAATTTTTACCAACTATATTACAATTACTATTATACATTGATGCTTAAATTAGAACTATATTAGTTCAAATCAAGATACATCGTGATGCTCTATCATCCCACTTTCTTACAATTACACAAAGTTATATAGCCCATAGTAGATGTTTGTTGGTAAACCAGTATTCCCACATGAAATTACATTACTCAACCATTTATCCATGTGCAAGATTTAACATAGTCAAAACTTGTTTATAGGAAAACAGCACTATTTCCACACTATATACACAATAGACTACTGAATTGCCACGTGTCCATCTGATGAGGACCTTAGCTTGAGACTGAAGCTAGATTAACAACTTTCTAATTAGGTGAAAAGTCTTAAGAATTTTCAGTGCAATACAGCATCTCTCATCTTAACTACACCAAGTTCTTTTCCGAGGAGACAGATTAGAACTGTAAAAAGCTCATTTGTTTACTCTCAGCCTGATGCACCCAGACCGTAAAGAGATGTACCTATCATCATGTACAGCATGCTAACACATTGCCAGGTGTTGCAAGGATTGTCTGGGATAGTAGGCATGAAGTAGTCAGAGTGTACATGTTGAAACTCTCTTAACCAGGATTCTTTGGCCCAGCGGCATCCATGGTCCAGTACAATGTTGCAGGAACAGAGAGTCCCAGGGGCAAGTATGTCTGCTGGGCCGGAAGAGCAATAGGCTGCGTGCAGTGAGCTGATGGCAGGGCCATCCAATAGGTGGCAGCAGATCTGCCACCCAGTGGTGTTGAGACACACGCACATGCCTGCCTAGCAAGTCCCGGAGCTCCAGTACAGCTACCTGGTGGGTCCTGGAGCCATGGCTGCCCAGCGGGGCTAGCTGGAGGGGAGGCGCGGCTGGGAGGCCAGCAGGTCGGGGGTGTGTGTGTGTGTGTGTGTGTGTGTGTGTGTGTGTGTGTGTGTGTGTGTGTGTGTGTGTGTGTGTGTGTGTGTGTGTGTGTGTGTGTGTGTGTGTGTGTGTGTGTGTGTGTGTGTGTGTGTGTGTGTGTGTGTGTGTGTGTGTGTGTGTGTCCGGCAGCAGGGGGTCCAGCAATGACATCCCCTGATCTGCCAAAATCTCTCATTTGGGTCCTATCAGGTTGTGAGAGTGCCGGATCAGAGAGGTCTCACCTGCAATCCATGAGTCTTCTCACAGGTGACCATGTCTGAGTAACCCACTACCAGTATTGTATCACAGGCCCTTTTGCAGTAACCCTTGTGTAGATGTCCCGCTCATGCGAAGGCCTTCTACTTCAAGGTCCTTGTGCTTAGTTTTCCACTGGTTACTGGGGTAGATTAAAATCCCTACAACTAATATCAGCAAAAAAAACTAGCAGTTGAGAAGCTGCCTAAGCACTCTTCAGCTTGTTTCTCAAATTTGCTAAGGTAGCACCCGATCACTTACTAGAGACCATGATATTTTGGCCTAAAGCCCAAAGTATTGAGAAGGCACAGCCTGTAGGATGACATGATTTTTCTTCTAGAAATGGGGAGGGAGACAAATAAGTTACCCAAGGCAAGACGCAATTATTGGATGACACACTTGTGTTAAGACACTGTCATTCAAATGATTGCTGTGTTAGATCATTAGCTTGACAGTTCATTTTGAGCCTATTTGAGTCTGTGGCAAAATTCCTGTTATTGAAGTTTCATCTTTTGTATTTAAAAATGCCTCCCTTCCTAATCCTACCAAAAAAAAAAAAAAAAAAAAGGTTAACTGAGTATATGAGCACTCCATTCAAAGGCTTTTGCCAATTCCAATTAACATCTCACATTTAAGTTATCATGGTAATCATTTCAGTCTGAACTTGCATGAGGTCTCATTCCCCCTCTTTTTTTAATTCAAATGGAAACAGCTCTTTGCAGGTTTTATACCAAGTAACTATTTTACATTACATAACCAAAGATTAACATCACCCATATTGCTGCATAAATGGACACCATCCTGTGCCATATCTATTTTTGCCATTACAAAAGCTTACATCTTTCTCATGCAAATTAAAAAAAAAATCTTTCCAGACAGCTTAGTCTCATGAAATCCATCAAATTAAGAAATAATGCATGAAACCCCAGTACTTTCCTGTGATAAATCTGCCATGCAGTGCATTCTGTGTATCAATTACTTTGCTAACTTTGGACAGCAAGTTGTTTCAGAGGGGATTATGTGTTCTAATGTGTTTTGTACAATACCAACACACACTGCTGGCTCACTTTATTCTATTTCTTTTCCTCTTATACAGGTCCTGTGACTACTGAGACAGTCACTATGCTTCACTTAGCAATCCTCTAGCCCACAGAAGCTTCATAGTCCTAATAGTGTTCATAAACTAATTCATCTATTCATCTTTCAAACATGAGTTTTGAGAAAGTTGGGCATAGGCTTGTCTGAGGTTGTGTCTGTGCTTTTAGTGAGAGATGTGATTTTGACACTGAAAATACATACCCAGAATAGCTATGATCAAACTAGCACACTGAAATTAGAGTGTAAACATAACAGTGTTGGGTTCTATGCTCCCAATTATATTCCTAGCATCTTGGGTAGGTATGTTCTCAGGGAAGTTAGCCCTTCTCTCTGATCCATCTTGGCTATTCTCTATATTTAGCAAGTTAGCTCAGCTAATTAGTGAAACATGCCTCCTCAAACTGGGACTCCCACTCTTCCTTAGCAAAAAGTACATATATACCTTAATCTTAGATAAAACCTTAATCTTAGATAAAACTATTGGCTGTGCCAAGATCCAATCATAGAATACTGGAACTGGAAGGAACCTTGAGAAGTCATGGAGTCTAGTGCCCTGTCCTCACGGCAGGACCAAGCACTGCAGATCATCCCTGATAAATTTTTATCCAACCAGCTCTTAAATATGTCCAGTGAGGAAGATTCCACAACCTCCCTAGGCAATTTATTCTAGTGTTTAACTACCCCGACAGGAAGTTTTTCCCCCACTGTCCAACATAAACCTCCCTTGCTGCAGTTTAAGCTTATTGCTCCTTGTCCTATCCTCAGAGGCTAAGAAGAACAATTTTTCGCCATCCTCCTTGTAACACCGATTTATATACTCAAAAACTATCATATCCCCTTTCAGCCTTCTCTTTTCTAAACTAAACAAGTTCAATTCTTTCAGTCTTCCCTCGTACATCACATTCTCTAGACCTTTAATCATTTTTGTTTCTCTTCTTTGGACCTTCTCCACATCTTTCTTGAAATGTGGTGCCCAAAACTGGACACAATACTCCAACTGAGGCCTAATCCACACAGAATAGAGCAGAAGAATGACTTCTCATGTCTTGCTCACAATACTTCTGCTAATGCATCCCAGAATCATATTTGCTTTTTTTGCAACAGTGTCACACTGTTGACTCATCTTTAGCTTGTGGTCCACTAGATCCCCTACAGCAACAATCTCTTCCCATTCTGTATGTGTGAAACGAATTGTTCCTTCCTAAGTGGAGTACTTTGCATTTGTCCTTATTAAACTTCATCCTATTTACCTTCAACGATTTCTCCAGTTTTGTTTTAAAGCAGTTGCAACCCATTCCAGCTTAGTATCATCTGCAAACTTAATAATCATACTCTCTCTGTCATCTAAATCATTGATGAAGCTATTAAACAGAATCAGTCCCAAAACAGACCCCTGCAGAACCCCACTTGTTATGCCCTTTAAGCATAATTGTGAACCATTAATCACTACTCTGAGAATGGTTATCCAGCCAGTTATGAATCTTCCTTATAATATAGCCCCATCTAGGTGGTATTTGCCTAGTTTATTGATAAGGCGAGATCGTGTCAAATGCCTTGTTCAAGTCTAGGTATATCACGTCCACCACTTCTCCCTTATCCACAAAGCTTGTTATCCTATCAAAGAAAGCTATCAGATCAGCTTGACGCGATTTGTTCTTTACAAATCCATGCTGGCTGTTACCTATTACCTTATCTTCCAGTTGTTTGCAGATGAATTGCTTAATTACTTGCTCCATTATCTTCCCTGACTGGCTCCATTATCTTCCCTGTATTGCAAGCCCCAATTACTTGAGAATCCATCTACCTCATCATCTTTAATATATTTGTACTCAACACTTGTTAGATTAGCAAGCATACTCCCCATTTTATATATGGGGAACCAAAATCAAAACTGAGCTTGTTGAAGGTCACATGAAGCCTGTGGTAAAGGAAACAATTAAATCTGAGTTTCCCAATATCCTAAACTAGTACATCTAACCACTGGGCCACCCCTCCTAATTGATTTAAGAGTGAACATGGACTTTTTAGAGACAATTAAGTTCTATGTGACAGTCTAGTGTCAATGTCATATCCATCTTTTCTTTTAAATCAACACTGTAGAAGGGGTGCAGAGGCAGGGAAATAGAATAACTCCAATCTCTGCATAATTGTGTTTTGCCTCTGTGTAAGCCATGTACAATCCATCCAAACTGCAGGGTCAGGTGGTATAAAAATATCCATGGAAAAACTTCATTGTGCCATTTCAGTAAGTATATTTTTTTCTTTTTTTTCCCCCTTCATGTTTTTAAAGGAGAGAAATCTGTTTAAAAATACCAATTAATACAGGACTACATTATGTAATAATGAAAACTCATATATAAGATTTGACTACTTGTTCACAGAAGTTGAGCACAATTTGCTTCTATCACTAAATTAGGTGAGCTAATCATGGTACTTTTTGATAAGCTCATGAGCAACTGTTTTTGCGCAATGGCCCATCTGACATTGTTTCTGATCTTCACACAGTGTAAAAAAGCCTGTTAAGGGTAAAATTAACCAGGCCACTGTTCATGAATCCATAAACTATGGATTTGGATATAACAAATCATATTCTAGTGCTAGATAATACATGGTGTGTTTGAGGAAGGACAAGCTTAAATGTCCGTAGAACCATCCCTTCCAGTTTATGAGCAATTTGTCTTGGACAAGTTAATCTTCCTGTTTTAATATATTTCTTCCTTCTTTCCTCCCCATTAAGTGATTGGAGCAACTAGATATCTGTTTTAAGAAACACAATGCTGTCTAGCAATCAATCTAATCTTTTCTTTGCTGAAATTTGACTAGTAGAGTGTCAGAAAAACAGTTTCTTAGATGAGCATTAGCAATAAGTTTTACAAAAATGTCTTAATTTTGTTCCCCATGCAGTTTTAGAATCACAAAACAGCAGCCTTGCCTCATGCCACTGCCTTCCTTTACACGATGCATTTGTTTTACACTTTGACAGCATTTCACGTGTTTGAAGGCAAACTCAGCTTTAGTGACTACTGATATTTAATTCATTGAGAAAGAAAAAGAAAAAAAATCGATAAGGGTTACTCTAACAGCTGTTCCACCCTGTGGAAAAGATGCCTGAAATTGAGGAAAGGTTTGAGAATAAAGGGTTGTATGTGACAAGAACAAGCATCTAAATCATTTTAACTTCCCCACAAAGTTATCTGACATGTTTCCCTAGCTGTCGCTTACTACCACTAACATTGTTATGGGTTTGTTTATATGGATATGAAAACAGATACATGGTTCTTTACATCAATAAAGAAAATACTATCATACCAAATGCAAGTATGTGTGAGTGTGAATGCGTTTGGGGGGCAGCTCAGCAGCTACTCAGACTTCAGTGGATCCGCTAGAAAAATGTTTGCCATGATTCTAGTTTATATAGTTTTTCTTGGTGAAAACTGGTCAAGGCCTCAAAAGCCATACCACCACATGACACTGGTCACTCCCTGAACCATTGATTTACTACTAAAACGGAGTATTTACATGGAGGCAAGTAGCTGGTGTAGCTACACTGGGATTCAGGAAGTGACACTGCTTCTTTTCTAGCACAGCTGAGCCATGCTCTAGTGTGGTGCTATTGGGACCTGAGCTGCTGCTGATTGATTTAAAAAGGTCAAAGAAATAAACTGCTTGGTTGAAGAAGCTTAAAAAAATTTCACAATACCACTCTGCAAGTATGTCTAACCAAGACAACAAAAAAGATTCAGTAAATGTTTGACAAATAAGTTGATTTCTTACTAGGCAACTTAAGAGAGAACTCTTAGTAATATTTCATTTAAACTGATACAGAAATTTATTTCTTGCACCTCTCAGATGCAATACAGAGGTTTAGGAATCAGGGAGGAGGAGTTGAGGGAGAGGGAATTAATAGCTGAGCAGATGCTTGGGCATGAATTTGGAGGGTTGTTGGATATGGAACAAGAATCAAACAAGGGATTTTTTTAAGGGGCGGGGGGGAGAGGAAGGATTTTTAGGGACCTCAAACTCCTAAACCCTTTGTTTTAGCTGTCCCCATCCTCATGTGTCCTTGCATCTCAACCCAATTACCCCCTTCCACAGTTGGCATATATTTGTGGTCAAATACATTTGTCCCTTTCCATCTCTACCATGATCCGAACATTTTACATATGTATCCTTCATTGAGGCACGTTGAGAAGTACCATCTGGAATTGCAAATTCAAGTAATTACTACTACATGAAAAGGATATGGATAGTTAATTGCATTTGTTTACAGTACAGGCAGTTCCCGAGTTACGCGGATCCGACTTATGTCGGATCCGCAGTTACAAACGGGGTTTGCTCCACGTCTCCCTGGTCTGCTGGAGACCAGCAGACCAGAGAGACGGGGAGCAAAGCCACAGAGCACGTGGGCAGCGGACAGCCCAGACGCGCCGCGGCTGTCCCGCTGCCGGCGTCCTCAGAGGCTTTGCTCCCCGTCTCCCTGGTCTGCTGGCTCCAGCAGACCAGGGAGACGCAGAGCAAAGTCGCGGAGGACCCGGGCAGCAGGACTGCGGTGCGTCTCGGTCCGCCGCCCGTGTCTCCCTGGTCTGTGGGGGGGGGGGGGGGGGGGGCGCACAGCTAGTACGCCCCCCCCCCCCCCCCCCCAGCAGACCAGGCTTTTCTCCAGATGCCTGTGGTAGAGCAGCTGGGGCGCTGCCGGTTGGTCCCGCAGTGCCGCTCTGGGCGCTACTTGACCAACCCGGCAGCACCGCAGCTGCTCTGCCCCAGGCGTCCCCAAGTCAGCCACTGCTGAAACTGACCAGCACTGACTACAGGAAGCCCGAGGCAGAGTTGCTCTGCCCCGGGCTTCCTGGAATCAGCCGCTGATGAGTTTCAGCAGCAGCTGACTTGGGGACGCCTGGGGTTCTTAAGTTGAATCTGTATGCAAGTCGGAACTGGCGTCCAGATTCAGCCTGTTCAAACTGATCAGAGGCTGATTCCAGGAAGCCCGGGGCAGAGCAACTCTGCCTCGGGCTTCCTGTAGTCAGCTGCTGGTCAGTTTCAGCAGCGGCTGAATCTGGACGCTAGTTCCGACTTACATACAGATTCAACTTAAGAACAAACCTACAGTCCCTATCTTGTACGTAACCCGGGGACTGCCTGTACATTGTGCTTCTATAGCACTTGTTATCAACCACTACTGCGGCTATAGTTTCTCTTTTTCAGCACAAAAGGGAAAGAATATAATCAGGACCATCATAACTGATGGAAGCTAACATTTCTGTCCAACCAACTGCTCTGTGTGAAGACCGATGCATTACTTTCATCTCACAGTTTAGAAGACTATGTTCATGAATACAGCGTTCATGAAGAATATGAATACATGAATGACTATATAGGAAAATCCAAAATCCATCTGGGCTAAGTCAGGGCAGCCTTGTTTTCATGTATGCAGCTAAATCAATGTACGCCAGCTAGAAGTCTGTCATGCTGCAAGTGCATGGAGAAGGATGAATTATCTGTAGGAGAACATAGGTAAAAAAAGCTGAAGTGCACAGTGACAAGAAAGCAGCAGAGGAGATTCACTAACACTGACAATGGAAAAGGGTGTTGAATAAACTGGAAGAGAACTAAGCAACCAGACAAGCCAATAGTAGTGAGGCCAGGCCCCAAAAAAGGAAAAGAAAAGCACTATCAAGCCCAAGGAATGCAAAGGAAGAGTTAAAGAAAAAAAATGCTGTTTTGAGAAGAGAATCAGTCTGCCATGAAGTAGTACAGAAGCTGACTGTTTGGTGGGGTGTTGCACTCTTTACAGAGAAATTAAAAAAATAATATAAAGGGTTGTAACAAAAAGAATTCTTGCTTTGCTCCTGAACAGATCATAGTACTGCTACAGGAGAGTCAATAATGCTGCCAACTCAGATTTTCAAATGTTAAAGAGCTGTATGCACTGTAAAAGGGAGATATCCATCTTCTGAGCAAATGATTTGTTCAGAGGGCCTTGCTTTACCATCTAACTATGTCTCTACTTGAGTCCATACAAGGAGGAACATGCTTTAACTTTTCTCCAACACACATCTTTTGTAAGGTGAGCAGTATGCACCATTATGATCATTTTTCTATTATTGCCTTTGTCTTCGATTGTTTCCAACAGGCATTTCTCTGTAATTATGGCTGTACACGTTGAGAGAAGCCACCGGGATTTGGAATCAAAAGCATTATATGGGGGAAACCTTATGCTCTAACAGGCAATAAAAAACTCAAGGCTAAGAAAAACATAGAAATATGTAATGTGTTATGCAGAACGTGAACAATTATCCAGTTCACAGAAAGAAAATCTGTTCATGGTCATGTTCACAAGTCGGTGCACAAAGTTCAATAATGTTGACATCTGTAGCACATGGAGAATTACATGAAAAATGTAGTCAGCTGTTTACCAGAGCAAAGGATGGCAACCAACAGAAGAAAGTTATTTCCTACTCAAGCATTATAGGTCATGTAAAAGGATGAGATCATTTGAATGCTTAAAAAAAAGAGTGTAATTAGCACTCATATGGTGTGCAATCCAGCAGGTTAGTAAGAAAAGGACTTTTCTGACCAATAATATAGAATTTTATTATACATCCAGGTGAAAACCTAACAGGTAATTACCTAAAAAAAAGGCAGAGTTATGCAACTGAACATGAATAAGTTCATCACATATGGCCAGCTGGATCGACACTACATTTTGAGAAAGGAAAGGAAATTCATCAAGTAACTGAGATTATGAAATGGAAAAATGATATCATATGAATGAGGCTTTATTACAAGTGTAAGATCTCCAATGTTAATGGAAGGAGGATTACATGACAAAGTGCAAAGAAGATGACCATGTGTGGACTCACATGTGGTGCCCATATAAACACTGGAAAGATTAAGTGTCTGAAAGGAGAGGGGGAAGACTGCAAGGCATGAAAAAGAGCAGCTGCATGAACAGGAATAGCATGTTAAGGATGACAGAGAAGGAATATATTGTGCTCAAGAAGGTTCGTTACATTTGGAAGAGATTAAGTATTAGATTGTATAAATCTTTTACCTTTTCCTCTATTTCCATATTCTGTGCTATATAAGGGTAAAAAATCCTGGGGAAGAGCTAACTAAAAAGCAAGCAAGGATTCCATGTTGGCTACTGATGTTCAATAGCTGCTTACAAAACAACTGCTAAGGATTTAAAAATTATTGTAATCTTAACAGTAACCAGCTTCAGTACCTGATTACAAGAAGGTATGCATAAAGCCAAGACATACAGAGTCAGCCACCAAAGCCCAGGTCTGGAAAGGTACAGCCCCAAAGCAGTTTATTTTACCTATTTTTCTCCCTACACTGCTATATGACACCATCTCTCACTTCTTTAGAGGTACAAATACATAATACAAATCTTTAAGAAATTATAGATCTGTTAGGGTATGTCTACACTACATCGTTAATTCAAGTTAGCTTAATTTAAATTAACTATTTCCAATTAAGTTAATTCAAATTAACATATCTACACACAAAACCTATTTCAAAATAGCGTTTTGCTATTTCGAAATAGCGTGTCCACACTAAGTGGACCCTGAACTGAAGTTAAGGCTGGCCGGAACCAGTGACGGCAGGGCATCAGGTTAGGACTTGGTGTATGGGGCTGCTGCCTGAAGCTAGCTGAGCTCCGTGCTTACAGGGACCCTACTCCCCACCCAGGACAGACAGTTCTTAGGGTTCCCCGCTTGCTTGTCTACCTCGATGAGGGACAGCAAAGCAGTCCTGTCTTGGAGTGCTCTGAGTGCCTGCACTCTGGACACCACAGCACTCGGCCACATGGAGCCAGAGCTGCCCCTGGGCACACCGGTGCATCTCATGGGGTCGTTGCCATCAGCTCGGCTACTCTTGCTGCAGGCTGCCATCCGGGGAGTTCATCGGGGGACTGTCAGGATTCAGGAGGCCCTGCGGGAGAGCATCCACCCTGGTCCTCCCCCCCGGGGGTCTCGTGCCCCATTCCTCCCTCACGTCCTTCCTCTTACTCCTCCCTAGCCCCCCTTCCTGATGTGAAACAAAAAACATGTATGTTCAAAAATAGAAACTGGGTTTATTGAACAAAACTGTGGGGGAGAGGGGGAAGATGAATCTCTGGGGAGACTGGGAAAAGGAGGTGGGAGAGAGGAGGGGGAAACCGGAAGGGGGAAGCAAGGGGAAGAAGCAGGAGGGGAAGCTCAGGGCCCAGAGTTGAGGGTCTCGCTGGACCAACTTGATTTTCATGCAAACTTGCACCTTGGTTCACATGTGGCCTTTGGTGGCCAGGCTGGCAGCTATCCTGCCATAGACGGTGGCGTTCCTGCATTTAGTGCGGAGATCATGGACATTGGAGGCATCCGCCCCCAAACCTGAGTAAGGTCCATGATCTCCACCCTGGACCAGGAAGGTGCCCGCCTTCTCCAGCCGCCCACCTTCTCCAGCCCCTGGCAGGCTCTTGGGAGTTGGCAGACTGCTCCTGGGAAGTGGTCGAGGGCTGGCTGCCAGTGGCTTGCTGGCTTATGTTTTGGGGCCAGGGGCCCCGGTGGCCACTGCTGGCTCTGGGCTGGCAGGCTTGGCGCTGGGACAGGCACTGTGGCCAGGGTTTACCCCTTTAATGGCTCCGGGGCTGGGGGAGGGGACAGTAAGTTTTCTTGGTTGCGCCCAGAGTGGCCACCAGGGCTCCCTGGGAAGGGCTGGAGGCCCCCTATTTCGAATTAAGCGTCTACACAGCACTTAATTTGAAATAGCTATTTCGAATTTGGAGTTACTCCTCGTAGAGGAGACTTACCAAATTCGACTTAAGCACGCCGCAATTTCCAATTAATTTTGAAATAGCATGTATAAACGCTATTAAAGTTAATTCAAAATAACAGCTGTTATTTCAAATTAACTTTGCAGTGTAGACATAACCTTATATCTATATAGTCATTAAGTAAATAGGTTAATGAAATGTATATTATACACATGTTGAAGACTGGGTTTACATGAACCATAGTAGTTGGACGAAAAAAGTGGTTAAGTCTTATTTTAGGACATCACACACCTGTAGCTGGAAGGCAGAAAGACCGGATAGACTTAAATCAACAATTTACATTAGCATACTGGAGCTAGGTAATAAAGAGAACCTTATACATTTTACATATTTTTAGACACTTAATAATTACCTTGTTGGTATGGGAAAATATGCAGACTTGCAAGCCCATGTAAACCCCCATAAAAAACCCAGATTGGGCAAAAGAAACATTTTTAAGTGAGGCAAACTAAGCATTTTCACTCTAGGCAAAAAACAAAACAAAACCCGGATAGGCTTGCAGAAAGATTTGACACAGAAGCTTTATATCCTTCTACGTTTTTGGTTCAATACAAGAAACGCTGTCAAGGCTGTTCCCAACTCTGGTACCTGAAGTGCAGAAGGAGGGGGCCTGAAAGAGACCTTAAAAATACCCTACCTATATGCTTCTGCTGAAAGACTCTCCAAGGTCACAGACTCCTTGACATTGGGTGGTACACTGCAGTATCCAAATGCAAAAACTCCAGGAAGCCAGGAAGAAGCACTTAGGAACTTCTCCTTGTGGGGTACCCCTAAGCTCTTTAACCCTCCCTGAAAAGAGAACTTGGAAACAAACTGTCATCTCTCAATAGCTGACCTTCAGTTCAGGCACATGTACACAGAACCTCCTACCTTCTAGGACACAGGCATTTTACTATAAACTTAAAAAGGTGATTTTATTAAAAAAAACAAAATATGTAAAGCATATTTGCTTGCTAGATGTTACAGAGGAAATAAAACAAGATTTAAACACAGAGATTCAGTTTCAATTACAGCGTACAGGATTTTGTGCTAGCTCCCCCCCAGAAGTGATAGCTCCTCCTCAGGTAAATTGAAGCCCACATGTAAAGTTGTGAGATTTCAACAGCACCCACTCAATGGTACTTAGGTGCTTTTGCATTCTTTTTGATGAACCAAAATCATCATCATCATCATCGAGGAGCTGCATACCACTGTTATGAATACCATATGTTATCTAATCCCTGAGAGAGATTTTACTAAAACAATCCTTACAGACTTTTATATACCTGCATTGATTTAATTCCATGGGAGCTGTTAATGGGAAAACAATAGCTCTCAAATAACATCCCAATACATTTGAAAGAGTAGGAAAGCTCCTGAGGGTCCTGACTAGCTCCAAGGTATTTTTCTCATAGAATCCAAACAGGACTGGAAGGCACTTCGAGAGGTCATATAGTCCAGTCCCCTGCACTCATGGCAAGACCAAGCACCATCTAGACCATGCCTGACAGGTATTTGTCTAACCAGCTCTTAAAAAGAATCTCCAAAGATGGACATCCCACAACCTCCCTAGGCAATTTATTCCAGTGTTTCACCACCCTGACCATTAGAAGGTTTTCCCTAAAGTCCAACCTAAGCCTCCCTTGCTGAAGTTTAAGCCCATAACTTCTTATTCTATCCTCAGTGGTTAACTGGAACAATTCTTCTCTTACCTTTTCAGGTATATAAAAGGTTGTTACACAAAGGAATGTCCTCCCTGTCTCCTCTTTACATATTAAATGAAGTTTTTCAATCTTCCCTCAGATCCAGTTTTTTAGATCTTTAATAATTTTCGCCCCTCTTCTCTGGACTTTCTCCAATTTGTCCATATTTTTCTAGAAACAGGGGGGCCCAGAACTGGACACAATACTCCAGTTGAGGCCTAATCAGTGAGAAGTAGAGTGAAATCATTACTTCTCAAGTCTCACAACATTCTTGCCAATACATCCCAGAATGATGTTGCTTTTTTGCAACAGTGTCATATTATTGACTCATATTTAGTTTGTGCTCCACTATGACCCCCACATCCTTTTCATAGTACTCTTTCCTAAGCAGTCATTTTCCATTTTTATGTGCTTAACTGATTGTTCCTTATTAAATGGAAATTGCATTTGTCCTTACTGGATTTCATCTCATTTACTTCAGAGCATTTCTCCAGTTTGCCCAGATCATTTCAAATTTGAATCCTATCTTCCAAAGCACTTGCAACCCTTCCCAGGTTGGTATTATCTGCAAAATTTGTAAGTGTACTTGATATACTATTATTTATATTACTGATGAATATACTGAACACGACCAAGGCCTATATATAGTTTTAAAGTAACTCGGTGCCTGGGGACAGGGAAGGTGATAAGAAGTATAGCCAGTGGGAAGCCCACATTTATCAAATTTCCCTTTTGAAATGCAGATAGACGCCTGCTAAGCAAAACATGCATGTAGTCTATTCATTCTTTTAAAGATTTCTTTTTCCTGAAATGTTTTGGTTCTAAACAATATTTTGCTTCAAGGTACCTCTCATCATCTCTGGATACGTGTGGTCAGAGCCCAGTGGTAAGTTATTACAGACATGTGGCTCTGCTGTGGTTAACCCAGCTAGTACCAGGGGACCACAGTCCAAGTCCCAGGTGAAGAGTGGGGGGCGGGGAGGGAGGAGCATGTTTCTTCCTGTGAGCAAAGATGACAAAAGGTTGATATCTCCAAGTACACTCAGATTAGGGATGAAAAGGACTGGTTAGTTTGGTCAGGGTGACAAAAATTACCAGTAAAACAGTGCAAGACCAATCAGAAGACTGACATCTTAATTCAATACTAGCTATGTATTACTTGAGTACAAGATGGCTAAGCAACAGCAAACTACCTGTGCCATGAAATGTCTGTATAAGGACAGCTTTTTCCCCAGGCATCTAGGGTATTTCCGTATCACAAATCAAAACCAGCAAGGCTAGGCCCGATGGGCTAAAAATAGCTTTGTTGGCATATGAACTCAAGTTGGAGCCTCCTGCTTTGCCAGGATTCAGAGCCCAGGCTACAGCCTGAGCCCAAACATCTGCACATCTATTTTCAGCCTGACAGTTCACACCTCAATCAACCAACTTGGGCCTCTGAGACTTGATTGCTCTGGTTTTTGCTTTTCAGTGTCGACACAACCTAAACAATGTTCCCTCTAATTTTTTTCCATTCATGTGCAGAGTAATTTTCATGTGAACCACTGCATGTGTAGATGAGTACCACCAATCGAGCACCCACAGCCAGCAGCATGTCTGTTAATCAGCTGAGCAGCACATGAATCTCTCCAGGGGTATGTTTACACAGTCACATTATTTTAAATAAGTAGCGTTATTTCAAAATAACGTAGTCTGCGTTTGTACAATAGGCAGTTACTTTAAAATAATGTCAAAAATACTTACTCCCAACTTCTGTAAAGCTCATTGTATGAGGAGTAAGGAATGTCGGAGGAGAGTGCTTTAGTTCAAAGTAAGTGCTGTGTAGATGCTCCGAATTTTGAAATCAACTATTTCAAAATAAGCTACACAATTGACATAGCTCAATTTGTATAGCTTATTTCGAGTTAAGCCCGGCTGTGTAGGTGCACCCCAGGATGGACTCCCAAGCACTCAGCTTACAGGGAACACAGACCTTAAATATCACCAACTTACAGAAAAGGTAAACACACTTTTATCTTATGTGAACCATCACCATTTAACGGGAATCTCAACTAACTGGAAACATCACAAATCAGAACTAACCAGCAATAATTTTTAATATACAGCCGCTCCCTGAGTTGCGAATGGTCGAGTTACGACCATTCGCACTTACGACCAAAGCTCCCATGGAGCGGTCGTAAAGGTGGTCCCCGAGTTATGAATGCAACACGCGCTTACGAACAGCACGGTCGCGTGTAACTCAGTAGGGTCCGAGTTACGGCCAAGTGTTTGGTCCGTAACTCGTTCGTAACTCAGAGAGAGGCTGTAAAACCAAAGCTACAGAAATCAATCTGCTATGCCTGGGATGTTAACAGAAAATATTAAATTCAGAGACTGTGTGCACTTTGTGAACAGTGACAATCCTATTTAGTTTATTAATAAATAGGCTTTTCACCTTATGCCTGGGGGCCAAATTCTTCCCCATTATAGCTATGCAGTACTGGCACGTTTGCTTGAAGAGACATGTTTGAATACTACCTTCCCCGTCAGGTGTAGCTGAACTTCAATGTTCAACTGTTGATTAAAAAAAAACAACAGTAGCTGAAGGAATAAATGTGAAGTCTAAGACTTCAATTCATTTTTAATTTACAATCAACATTTCACTCTACCATTAAGCTACTCAGTTCAATTTTATAATTTACGGTTATTCTTTATGTATTGACAAGTTTCAATTTAGTATTCTGTTTAAAAAAAATTCAATGTTTTTCAGGTTTACAGTGGGTACTTCTCTGAAATAAGTTTCTGTAACAGCAGCAGATGGGCCCACTATAAGTACTAGAGATAAGACAAAATGTTCAAAATTTAGGGACCTTGCAATCAGTTTCATCTTCGCAGCTCTGACCCTCACCTGTAATTATAATCAAGGGTGACTTACTATTTTAAAAAAAATCACAATTAAAATCAGAATTCAGTTACCTGAGGTATTTGCTTTAGTTAGTAATGTAACAATAATGTGATGAAAAGTTGGTGCTAATTAAAAAAGTGAATGAAAGGTTACAGCTTCTTCAGACTGTCAGTCCATAATCCATATCCTTAAACTATTTCTATGTGAAGCATATTGTGAAACCTCATGCTATTTCCTTTAATTTAGCCTACAAGTCCTGCTATTAACTTGAGTCTCAGCTAATAAATACTATGCTTTTTGCAGTTGTAGCATCTTCATTTGAGTCAAGCTCTACATTTACAATACCCATAAATCAAGCCAGTTAGCTATGAGATTTAATTAGTTATCTATATTAAGCTCAAGGGCCATGAGCAACATCTAGAAGGAGAAGCATATTTTTCAGCACCCTTCTTAGCAGTCCTTTTCTTCGGCAAAGAAACAATCCAGAATGAAGCTAAATTTACGTCAAAATATCACTATTTTCAATATTAACTAGTAGCTAGAGAGCATTTACATACCAATTGTAGAAGAAACAATACTCTTACATGTTCATTTCTGAAACAAAGGAAAGCAAATAACACTTTTTGATGCATCTGAAATGGTCCAAGTAAAAATTACTGGCCAATGTCTCAAACACATCTATTAATTTCTTTGGCTATGGTAGCAAAAAATTATTTAGTACATTACCTCTGGAAAAATGAATTGGGGGGGGGGGGGGGAGGGAGAGAGAAGGGAGAGTATTACAGTTAAGACATTTCTGACAGCAATTTACCAGGCACTCACTCTTGACTTAATTCTCCTCCTATGGAAGACGATACAGTAAAAATCCAATTGTCCAGCATCCAGTGGTCCGGCACTCCCAATAGTCCAGCACCAACTGGAACCCGGAAGTACTCCGGCCAGCCGGACAATTGGAGCTGCTCCACGCCACTTCCCCAAGTCCACTGCTGAAACTGGGACCAACCCAGCAGCTGCTCTGCCCCCGGCTTCCCTAAGTCCGCCACTGCTGAAACTGACAAGCAGCAGACTTAGGGAAGCCGGGGGCAGAGCAGCTGGGGTCCTGCTGGGTTGGTCCCGCAGCACCGCTCAGGTGAGGGGCAGCGCTGTGGGACCAACCTGGCAGCACCCCAGCTGCTCTGCCCTGCCGCTTCCCCATGTCTCCACTGCCGCTTGCAGCCCCAGCTGGCCTGTTGCCAGCGGCTGCGCGGGGCTTCCCCCACCCCACTCTCCTCCCCAGACCCTTCATAGCCCCCCTTCTGGAGTACCTCCTGATACTCCGGCATATCCAACAGTTCAGCACCCCCTGGGTTCCAAAGGTGCCAGATTATCAGAAGTTTACCGAATAATTGAAGGTGACTAACAGAGGAAGAGATTTTTCTCAACATTTTAAAATAATGCCTTTGTAATGACTAGGTTCTACTCCATTTTTCTGGTCAAAAAGCCTTTCCCCATTTCACTATGGACAGACTTGTTCAACAGATAGCACAGCATACCTCCAGTTCAACTAAAATATTTACTCAGGGAAAACAAGTAAACAACATTTAAGACCACAGGACTGAAATAAAACGATTACTGTTCCCTTCGTCAAGCTATTGCCTGATGAATTGTAACATATGCAACACAGCAAATCTGAAACATTAATGTTTTGCATTTTTAAAATTGTGTGAAAGTTATTTTAAACATACATAGTAGATTGTATAACATGTAATGATACTTCCATGGTCTTTGGGAAACATTTAAGTTAAAATATAGCTTTATATTTATAGTCATAGCAATCTTTATGTAAGAATTAAAACTCTTCATGTTTGAGTCTTAAAAGTTAAAGTATGATAAATTCTCAGATATGAATAGTCAATTTCATTATTTAAACGCAAGCAATACAACTTGAGCCAATTAATGATTATTTAGTGAATTAGCTTTAGAAATTACTCAATAGAGCAATTCCATTCAATTAACTAAGTAGTTATGGGATTGCCTAGTGTTATAAATAAATATTTACATTTATGAGTTTTTTTCCCCCAAGAAAAACCTTACTACTGGTAGTGTATTAGCAATGAATTTTATTATTCATCCTGTGGCACCTGTCAAACTTCATAGTTCATACCAATACAAATACTATGTCATAAAAGTTGCTTTAAATACAACTCAATTAGCCTCCAGGCTTATTAGCCCAACTCAAATTTTGCTGCAACATCTGAAGTGATAAATTCCTAAGAATGGCATAAGGTAAAGTCAAAGGGCACAGTTATGAGATGGACAGGAATTTTTCACTAACTTTTTAAGATACCTGGCATTTTCAACAACTTATCACAATACAAAACAATAGTCAGGGATATACTTTGCCTTTTAGAAGTAGCTAATACTCAAAAGAGAAAGATTAAAATCTCTGACTGGATTATCAGGAGAGTCCTGCACAGACATAAAAAGGCACAAGCATGTGGTCATGGGTGGTCCTCTCCAATCATAGTGAACAGGATGCACATCTCTTATAGCTGTTCTGGGCTCAAGACAAGATGCATCTATTTGGCACTTAACAAGGAAATAGTAAGTTATATTTGGGAAATACCTGGCCTGAGGCAAGAATGAACTCAGGTTGCTCTCTAAAGTAGCAGTTATTTTTTTTAAAAAAGAGCAGTTTAAAAAAAAAAAGGTAGTTGGGGGTCTGCAGTGCCTTTTATAGAGTGAAGTGGTTTAACCATCACAAGATCTCTTGGACACCCTCCCCCCCAACGACAATTTTTCAAAGAAGCGAAGAAGCTTGAGGCTGGGCGCTATAGCACACCTGTAGAAATACTAGACAACCTCAACTAAGAAGAAAATTCTTCTTAAATCACATTTTATCCGAGAGTAGAAAAGAAAAAAAAAACAGGCTCTTTTCCTCTACCAGTAAAGCCTGGTTCATCTTTCATTTCAGATGAAATAGACTACGAGTTGCCACCGTATCAATTTCAATATGTTTACAAAAATTTTCTTCTCACACATTGGGTCTCAGAGGGGATGTTGTCAAAAGTTTGTATTTTGATTTCAACCATCCCAAACTGCAAGGTTCTTTTTAATTGCACACAGTTATTTGTTTTTGTATTTCCTCTTACTCCATATACATCCCTTACTTTTCCCTCCCATATCAGTCTCACTTTCTGCTTTGCTCTTACATGCAAACTTTTTTTGCAGTGGTTCCATTTGATGTATACCTCACGTCTTTATTTACTCTAATTCGCATTGGTGAAGATATCCCAACACACATTCCGCACGCGCCTCCTCCCCTCCCCGGCATTCCCTCTGGAGGTACTTGGGCTTTGATTTAATTTATGTATCTTATATAGTAGAATCCACTCGCAGAAACAACATCTTCTTCCTAGCTACTGAAGTGCCATATATAATGAGAAATATTTCTCAACTGTTTGGTAAGAACATCTAGTTCTTTGTAAGTGACAGTAAGGTAGTCAGCCAGATAGGTTGAGTATTCCAAATGATGTTCCACCAGTGCCTTCTATAATGGTACTAACATTTCCCTTCTCTACTGGCAATACCTCACCTGATGCATACTAAGATTCCATTAGCCTTTAGCATGGCCACATCACATTGATGGCTCAGTGTAGCCAGACACAAAACCCCATCTTGTTTTTCCACGAGCCCCATCTTGTTTCCCCCCCCCAGAGAGCAAGAGAAAGGCAGTCAGCCTTTGATGCCCTGGGAACACAGGTTTGCTGCCTGTCCCTGACTCTACCATAAACAGAAACCAGACAGTAAATGGGCTAGCTGATGACCCGGGGCCTCCCGTCGCCCTGATGGCTAGTACCAGTAATTGACACACCTGCACTGTCCCAGAGAGGAATCTTCGCCCATCACATACCAGAGGTGCCCATTGTCTGCATTTTCCCAGGTGTAAATTATGCTTTGCACCCTTCGTGGGAAACTTGGCATTCAAAGCCATTTTTCCTTAATGGCCACTTGAGCCCAGGAAGAAGCCTACATGACCCAAGGGGTATAAAAGAGGTTCAGCAGCCCACCCCATTTGAGCTCCAATCATCTATACCTGCTGGCAGGTATTGATTGTCTCCCGAGGTCTGTGAGACGCCCAACCTCGCCCTACTTCTTCCCGAGGGATTGAGAGAAAGACGCTGGCCACGCCAAGTCTGGAACGCAGGGGTGAGAATATATACCTGCTATGTGTATTTTGCATGCATTTAATAAGAGCTCAGAGAGCCAAAGGGTTTCATGGTACCTGTAAGTGACTTCTTAGTGTAATTTCTGTCCTGTCCTTTGTAGTGTCTGTGTTAAATGCTACTACTGTGTTACAGATAACAGCTAAGTTTACCCTGTAACAATAAATAGTAACTGTTTAAGCTTTAACCTGACTCCTTCAGTTGCTGTAACAGAACCAAGCACAATTTAAAAGAACTTCAGCCGGTCATAAGGGACTCACTGCCCTGACCATCGGCTGACACTCAGTCATCTTGGTATCAATTAACAGACATACATCTTTCTCCTCTGCCACTTTCAACTGATAAATCTCTAGCTTATACCAAACATTTTTGTTTTTAGTCCCTGAATGAATGACCTTGCATTTTTCACTATTAAATTTCATCTCATTTTCACTACTTCAATTCATAGGGTCATCCAGATTTTAGGGTATGATATATTCTGATTCTCCTCTGTATGGGCAATACCACCCAACTTTGCATTATCTGAAAATTTTACTCAATTCTATTATATTATTTTAAGTACAGGCTCAATATCATTAATTCACCAGATTTGTAGGTCAAATCATACCATGATTACTCAAGTGCAGAAAGACATTTCCTGAATATGGCATCTTAGGACCAACCAGACTATACTTATTATAGATATGTCAGCCTGACATCAATTCAGCATGAAAATAATGAAAAGGCTGATATAGAACTCCAAGAACTAAAAGTACACCATGTAATTAATCAACATGGGTTTATGGCAAACAGATCCTGGAAAACTAGCTTGGTATCTTTTTATGACGAGATTATAAGTTTGGCTGATAAAGGTAGTAGTTTTGATGGAATATATTTAAGACTTCTGTAAAAAGTTTGACTTGGTACCACATATTTTGAATAAAAAATAGAATGATAGCAAATTAACATGGCGCTTATTAAATCAGCGATACTCAATTGTATCTACCTGTAGGCCAACTGAGAATTTTATGACAAGAGGCAAGTCATTTGTGCAGAAGGTTGACAAAATAAAACAACTTCAGATGCCAATAAAGACTAGAATTGCAACTCAAATACTGTTCATCTTCTTCCTAAGTTCATCAATCAATATTACCACATATGTTTCTGGTACTATCTAATGGGAAAGTGACATCCACCATCTCTGACTAGATTTGTGAAGAGTGATTTGTAGGAGGCTGGGCAAGGTGAGTACACTGGTGAAGATCATCAGGCAATTGCATTGTTGTTTTTTCCCCCATCATACATGTAGTTGAAAACCCAGATATTCAGTGGTATGTTCATCTGAACATCACTAGACTAGACAGAAGACTAGATTCTGGCTATTTTGAAACCTGGTCAGGATATTGAGTCCTGAAATCATAAAGTCCAACTAATTTGCCTTGAAGCCAAAGAGCTCTGGGAGCCTCATAATTTATAATGGAAAGATACCTTCATCCACTGAATCAATAACATGCTTTGCTTCAGAACAACAAGGTCCATTGGACACCAAAATGGATCACAAATAAATAAAAGCAAATGCTTTGGAACTTCAAAATGTTTGTCTCATTTAAAAAAAAAGATCAGTTTAGGAAGTCTTGCACTAGTTTCACTGACTTTTTGTGTAGCTATTATATGCAATGTGGGAAAGTGCAGTATCTTTCCTGTTGTCTGTCTAAAAGATTTCAGGATTCCTCTGAAAGACATACTTTCCCAAACAGATCTCTGACATCTGCTTGCAAAGCCTTTGAGCAGAAAGTTAACCACATTCAAGTGACCAGCAATATAGCCCAAAAATTTACTTGTGACATCAAGGGAGACATTGTTCATAAAATTAAGTAACTTGCAAGCCTGTTATTTGTGATTTGAAATAAATTATATTTCCTTTTGGAGTTCACAAGCCAAACACTTGCTCTATATAACCAGAGAACATCACAGTGCTGCAATAGGTCCTGTATTAAACCGGTTTAAAAAGATGAGGCGGCAAACTAGACTTTGAGTATATGTAGTTCACTATTTTAATCACAATGCCATTTTTTTTTCATGCCCCCAGACAACTTCCTACTCTGAACACTCTGGTGAATGATGCTGTGGAATATATTCAGTGAAGCATGTATTGCTGCCAAAGGTCAAGCAAAGCCCTTCTGTTCTCTGTCACAAAAGGACCTCTGCCTGTAGCTAGCCAATTTACTTTCTGCAGATCTAAGCCATTTAAAAAGGGCCATTTATTTTTTCAAAAAAGTTCTCATGGTCAACTCTGGCTGGGATTCCCCACACAGCAAAAATATTGCACAGTGCCCAATAGTGGCGCTCCCATTAATGGTTGACTGCAAAATGTCTACCGAGACAATCCAAAATCACATTTTGCTTTCTCAGAAAGTAGGCTATTGAGTGTGATCTGACATCTAATACAGTAGTTTTAAAGATAGTGTGTTTTGGCATACATGGAGACAGTTCTCACTCTTCCCTGCTTGTAGACAGATGTAACATTGTCTGACATGAAGACATGGTGAGCATGGATGAATGGAAGAAAGGACTGTCATGCTTTCCAGACTGCTCACTCACAACTCCAAGATATTCATGTGCATCCTGGATTCTCGAGATGTCCAGGTATCTTGTGCTGTGTAGCTGTTCATGTGGAATCTCCAACCTTGTAGGAATGCATCTGTAATTATGGTCCTATCCAGAGTGAAAGCGAGAAAAGAGAAGTTTACTCACCTTGTGCAGTAACTGAGGTTCTTCAACATGGTTGTCCTTGTGGATGCTCCATTTTAGATGTCTGTGTGATTACAGATGCTAGGTGCACAGACACCTAAATCAGAGCACCCACAGGAACAGTCCTCGAAGAAAAAGGGATTCTGACGCATACCAGCTGAAGATTTGTCCATGATGGCAGAGAAAAATACTACATTAACTGGAAATGTCACCAGGAGGTTCATAGAATGGCAATTTTGAGACTATACTGACTATAGCTGTGTTTGAGAGTAACCAAATGGCATCTTCTAAATGAGGTGACTACGGTGCATGAAGTTATTGACCTAGAGACAGACATGACTATACCAGTACTAGAAGACTGTTCGGGATACAGATGATATAGTTTTCATGGCCCAGAATCTGTCCCTGTGCTTTCGCAGTGGTAGAATTTGAAGTTGTCCCAATCAAGTCCAGAGACTGTGGGATGAGGAGGGTTCCCATTCTGAATCCAATTGAGGACTTGTCGTCTTCTCCATGAGGTATCTTTGGAGACAAAGTTCCTGCCCTTCTCAGGTATGGCTGGGGAATAAATGGCAATTACTGCATTTCAACGTGATGTACATTTCCTCAAAGTAGCCATTGACCTAGAAGAATTACAGCAGGAAGCAAAGTTTCATGCCTGAAATCCTGGCATCAAAGAGAATACGGCAGTCCCCTCTGGAGACTAATCCAACACTAACATTTCTGTAAACTGTGAAATGCTTAAAACTTAACACTATTTACAGGCAACGTGATTCTTATCTTGTAGAAAGAAGCCAAAGCCATTATCTATTTAGTCCTATCTAAAACCAGGACTATGTGATGGTGGGAAGGAACTGGAGAGGCAGTCAGTACAACCTCCCCTTTATTCACTCAGTATGTCTACACTACAGTGTTATTTTGAAATAATGCGTCTACACACAAAATGCATTTTGAAATAGCATTTTGCTATTTCGAAATAGCGTGTCCACACTGAGTGGACTATGAATCACATTTAAGGGTGGCCGGAACCAGTTCTGGCAGGGCACTAGGTCAAGACTTAGCCTCAGGCAGCAGCCCCACACAGTATCTGAGGTCTATGCTTAAAGGGACCCCCCGGACAGCCAGTTCTCAGATTTCCCTGCTTGTCTACCTCGATGAGGGACAGCAAAGCATTTTGTCTACATACTCTGGTTGCCCACACTAGGGACACCACAGTACTCTGCAACATGGAGCCAGAGCTGCCCCTGGGAACTCTGCTGCTTCTCTTGGACGCATTGCTGTGAGCCTGGCTGCACTTTCTGCAGAATGCCATCCGGGGATCCATCGGGGGCTGTCAGTATCCAGGAGGCCCTGCAGGAGAGCTTCCACCCTGAGGAGCACTAAGAGCCTCCCTGGTCTGCCCCACTGGGGCTTGTGCCTCATTCCTCCCTCACGTCCTTCCTCTTATCCCTCCCTACCCCCCCTTCCTGATGTCAAATAAAATACACGTATTTTCATGAACACAAACGCTCTTTAATTAACAAAACTGAGGGGAGGGAATGAAACTCTGGTGTGACCGGGGAGAGGAGGGGGAGGGGAGAAAAGAGGGTGGGAGAGCGGAGGGGGAAACCTGGGAGGAGGGAGCTGGAAGAGGGGAAGGGAAGCTCAGGGTTCAGGGTTGGGGGGGGTCTCGCCAGTCCAACTTGATTGTAATGCAAACCTACTCCTGGGTTCGCATGTGGCCTTTGGTGGCCAGGCTGGCAGCTATCCTGCCATAGATGGCCGCATTCCTCCATCTAGTGCGGAGATCATGGACGTTGGAGGCATTCCCCCCCCCTCCCCCAAACCTGAATAAGGTCCATAATTTCCACCCTGGACCAGGAAGGTGCCCGCCTTCTCTGGGCCCTGTCAGGCTCCTGGGAGCTGGCAGACAGCTCCTGGGGAGCAAAGGAGGGCTGGCTGCCAGTGCCTTGTTGGCTCATGTTTTGGGACCACTGGGTCAGGTGCAGTGACTGCTGGATCTGGGCTGGCAGGCTTGGAGCTGGCACAGGCACTGTGGCCAAAGTCTACCCCTTTAAGGGCTCTGGGGATTGGGGAGGGAGAGAAGTGTTCTTGGTTGAGGCTGGAGTGGCCACCGGGGCACCCTAGGGAGGCTGGAGGCCCCCTATTTCAAAATAAGTGTCTACACATAACTTATTTTGAAATAGCTATTTCGAATTTGGCATTATTCCTCGTGGAATGAAGTTTACCAAATACAAAATAAGTGCTCCACTTATTTCGAATTTATTTCAAAATAGCGGTTTGGCTGTGTAGCCGCTAGGAAAGTTATTTCCAAGTAACTGTGCTGTGTAGACATACCCTCAGAGGCATGAAGGAAGACAGAACATATGCGCAGACCAATGGATGCTACTCTCAAATTCTCCAGTTCTGAATGCATGCTGCATATCCCAGAGCGCAAAACAAATAAGGACCATCAGTTGAAGAATGACAGTTCTCTCAATTAGGACCTTTAACTAAGACACTGTTGTCTTAAAGTTTTCACACCTTCAGTGCCAACCTCTTCTGCCAAGAAAATTTGCATCTTAAAAATGTTTCCAATGTGTCAATCAACTAATAAATAAACGATACTCCATTTCAGCTTCCAAAAATACTCTGACAATATCCCTCACAAGTTACCAGAAAAAGTCCAAACAGTCACCTAGTGAAAAATTTTGTCATGGATCAGTAACTGACAAGGAAATCAAAAGACAAACAGAATTAAATGGCTGATTTTTCTCATAGCAAAAGATTAACATTAGAGTGCACCAAAGTTCTGTACCAGGACCAGGTATTAGTCACCTGAAAGAGGGAGAGGGGTAAATAATGGGGAAACAAAATTTACAGTTGACACAAAATGATTTAGGTTACTGAGGATCAGAGGGCTGCGGAATTTCAGATGGAAATAAATAAGCTAGATTTGTCAACATTAAGGCAGATGAATGCAGTGTCAGATTCCAGGTAAGGCACATAGTATGGGGGTGGAGGGTAAAATCAAGAACACTTGTAAAATTCTCAAGGATATAGACAGACTTAATCTACTCATGAAAGGGATATGGATGTCACTGTAGACCACTCAAGGAAGACTAGGTATATGGTTTACAAAAAAGCAAAATGTCAGAATGCCTAATGAATAGGATGGCAACTAATATGAAGCTATTATACATAACTTGTGTAACCTCACCAGAAATATTGGGTGAAATACTGGCCACCACACCCTCCAAAAAGGACTAAATAAGGTAAATAGGAAAGACAGATGTTGCCTGTCTTATCACCCAAGAATAAGATGACGCGCAGTGACACTATCAGATAGCTAATTCAAAATTTCTGTAATACCTTTTAACATATTAAGTGATTAGATTGGTATAACTGCCTCAAGAAGTTGAGGCCAAGAATGTTCACATTTTAAGAAGGGGCTGGATATTGGAAAATGTGTTAATTATCTAAAACAGTAAGCCTCAATGTTTAAAGCAATCTCTATGAGGCTATGTCTACACAGCAGCATTATTTTGCAATAACGGATGTTATTCTAAAATAGCATAGTCCACGTCTACATAGGAAACAGATATTTCAACATTATGTGGAAATAATGTCTAGCTCAAGTACTGCTTACTCTGACTCCTGTAATCCTCGTTATATGAGTAGTAAGGAAAATCGGAGGAACAGTGCTTTCTCTTAAATTAACTACATTGTAGACAGCACCAAAAGTCAAAATAAGCTATTTTGACTGAAGCTATGCAATTAGCATAGCCCAAGTTGCATAGCTTATTTCAAGTTTAGCCCTGCTGCGTAGACATGCCCTTAGATATCACGGTGAGATCCAATTGGGAGAGGAGGGGGAAAGATGATGACAAAAGTTTTACTTGAGTTTACAATATCTTACAGCTAACAATGGAGTCCATAACTAATTCGTGCAGGAAATGCTAGGTTTTTGCAGGAAATTTCCTTCAGGCAATTCTTGAACAAGAACTGTGGAATGCGTGAACCAAGTGGCAAATTTGTGTTAACTGTGAAGATTTAACTTCATTCCACGGTGGAAATTTTTCTGGCACCAGGAGACAGTGGCACTCATACAAAACCAAGATGAACAAGTCTAGTTACAGTTCTAGCCAGATTTTGGTATTGTTTCAAGGAAGAGTGTAGCCCAGAGGTGAGCAAGAAAGCCTCTGTTGGCCAGATCCGGCCTGCCAAGCAAGTTGATCTGGCCCAAGGACACACTGTGGCTCTCCTGCCCCCAGGCCAATCAGGTTCTCTGGCTGGTGATTCTCTCTGGGGAAGGTAGGGGGAAAGACTTCACATGTATCCCCACTTCCAGGCTAATCAGGGTCTGTGGGCAGGGGAGTACAAAGTGTCCTGGCCCCACTCTTTGTGCCCGAGGCTCCACCCCTTCCACAGCAGCCTGGGGCCACTTCAAACATTTGTGAAGTGTTCCCCCCCTTCTAAAATTATCGCCCACCCCAATGCAGCCAGTAATAGAACTACTGCTAACAACTTCTCGTCTCAGATCTCCAGCACCCTTTTCTTCCCATGTCATCTTAAGTCTCGTTGCTTTTATACACATTTCATCTCAATGATTCTGCATGAAAGAAAAAAAGATCTAAACAAAGATCACTCCCTATTTGAGGTACAATATAGTCATGCTGGTCTCTCCTCCTAAAACACCAAACTAGAGCTTATTTTAGACTGTCCCTACTGCTGCTTCTCTCTAACCCACTGTGGTAAGGTGGAACAGTCAAAATTAGAATGGTAGTATCCTGCATATCAAAGTTGTCTTGATTTTTACAGTTAGTCAGTTAAAAGGAAGGAATTACAAAGAAATTTCAACAAATAGAATGAATCTGTGAAATATTTTACAAGCTTATATTACAACGATGTTTGATATGGTAAAGCTTTAAGATGAACTTGATTAAATATTATGGTTATTGAAGTACTAAACTGAAGTCCAGATTAGAATACTCTCAGAATCCAACTCAACGTACAATGAAGTGGGTTTTGCCCGTGAAAGCTCATGATACTATATATTTCCCTTAGTCTAAGGTGCCACAGGACTACTTGTTCTTTTTAATGAAAAAAATTGATTTTCTGTCATAGACTTCAGTGAGACCAGAATTACACTCTTGAACTTTGAGGTTCAAAAGCTACATCCAGCCTCAGTTTTGACAATCAGAACACTTCAATTTGTTGGGCTTAATTCATTGCATAAAATGAAATACCACCCTCACTAAAATGTCAATTGCGAAATGGGATGCCCCCTCATGCCTCCTCCCTGCACCACCTCCCCCACAGACACTATCTGCCTATGACTGCATGTATGTTGCTTAACACAGAACAAACCTTTCTAATAAATGAAGTCAACCAAATCTGAGTGACAGCAGAGTTGACTAAAGGTTGGACCTCCCTGTTCTGGCCACCTCCAACAAGGGAGATTTCCAGACCAGTGGAGGTCAGGCTCCCAGGCTGCTGTCCCTTCTCGGGCTAGCTCCACTGGGGCTGCTGGCCAAGACGACCAGCTACACTCCCAGCCACTAGCAACCTGTGGGGCTCTGGTCTATCAAGAGCCATGGTCCAGAACAGAGTCCCAGCCAGAGAGGTTCAACCTATTGTTGAATTATTACAAAAGGAGTGTCTATTCAACAGGTACTCAGTGGCCTATGCCTTTTCCTCATCACAGATGCCATCATTGTAAGGCATCTCCTTTACTGAAAGACTTAGCACAGCCACCATACACTAGGTTAACAGGATGGCAGCTGCTATTGTTTTTTCCAAGACAGGGAGCATTAATAATTTATCCGTGTAAGGAAGCATACAATGACAAACCATTAATACTTCTAACTGTGAAGTTGTCATCTTTTTGGGTGCACTAAAGTATTCTGGAGCATAAAATAACCAATCAAAATTTACATTTAAAGTTATTTTGCTTTAGAGCAGTTATGGCAGGTGTGTTTAATACATGCCAATTTGAGCAAATTATGGCATTTCCATACAAAATTAAACCAGTAGCTAGCTAAAATGAAGTCCTTTTAATACTTCACACCGGGAGTGGGCAGTAATTTTTGATGGGGGGGGGGGGGAAGAGAAGTGGTCAAAGGACACATTTTTCCATGATATTAATGAAAGAGGTCAGGGTTTGGGTGCAAAAGAGAGCTTGGGTAAGCGATTGGGGTCTTGGAAGGACTTTGGGTGGAGGAAGCCGTGACCTGGGGCTTGGGACTGAGGTGCAGGGGTTTGGATTATGATCTAGGACAGAAAGGGGTTGTGACCTAGGGCAGGGAACTGGGGTTCAGGAAGAGGTGCGGGGGTTTGGGTTGTCATCTAGGACAGAAGGGGATTGAGCTGCAGGGTCTGGGAGGGGGTATGGGCTCAGGAGGGGTGCAGAGGGTTTCACTCATGTGGGTAGGGGGGCAGGAGTAGGGCAGTGGGTTGGGGGAATTCTGGCCAGCAGCCCAGCACATTTCTCAGGCAGCCTGCCGTCCCACAGGTTGCAGGGGACATGTGTGTCTACGAATAAGAGCCTGGGTGGGGTTATGTTTTTGGGGGGGGGGGGGGGAGAAGAGTAGTGAGATTGTGCTTGGGGTGGGAGGAGCAATGCATAAAGCACCAGTCTCCCCCAAGCCCTGTAGCTGAGAAACACAAGCTGTCTAGCAGCTGCTTTTCTTAGCCATGTGCGGGGCAAGCAGGGAGCCTGCCTGAGGCTCCCTGCTTTGTCCATAGGCTGGATCCGGTGGCTTCATAGGCCAGATTCAGCCCATGCATGCTATTTGCCCAGCCCTACACTACACCTGAAGTTAAAGAATAAAACATTTTACTGAAGTTTACATCAACTTTATGTTTACAGAAATCCAACTGTTGTCACAAGGAACTGTACACCTATCATTGAAGCATTTTGGTGTGCAATACGTTATAGCATAACCTTTGAAGAGTTGCAACTCACTTAGTCAGATACATAAAGTGAAAGAAAAAATCAAATGGTATGGATGCCGAGACGGGAGTGTAACAGAGCTAATTTAATCACAATGGAAGTGGATAAGAATACCTATAGTGGAAAATTACTTATTGTAATGAGACATTCCCAGTCCCTATACCAGCCATTGTTGGCGTTGTCAAATTTGCATATGATTCCCAGCTCACACTGCAGTCTGTTGAATTTTTTTTTTTACTTGAGAATGGCAACCTAAGGTGCCTCCAAATTCCTTGTGTTTTGCTAAAATAGAATAAATGCTCAATTCTCTGAAATATGTTCATAAGCACATGCTTATTCTCTGCGTTGGAATGATCAAATTACTATGTCTCACTTACCTGAGGAATGACTTCTTTCTGAGACACAGATAGGGATCTTTCCTCATATGAAGGTGGTGGTTTGTGTGTGGGTGGAAGATCAATCCTGCATAAAAAGATATCACAATTTGACTTGCCATTTTTGTGAAGATCAAATGAACATAAAAACAATGTTCTCCACAGTAACACCTTCACAAAAATATTAAACTAAAAAATGCCATGCATTTACAAAAAGCTGTAGAATATTTTTCACCACTAACAGATCTACAATAAAACTGAATTCTGTAAACCAATTGGCAACCACAAATTATATGATCTTCATATTTTTAACTCTAGTTATTCTTCACAAGCTATGTGTTCTTTGTAATCAGGCTTGCATATGAGGTATTTGCGTGGGATAACTATTTTTAGTACAGAAAAAAGTTCTAATCAAGACAATAGACTTTTTTTATATGTCCAAATTAAAAGGCCTTACACTTACTTTTTAGTTGTTATTCTCTTATGTAACCAAGCCATACATATATGTATGGTTTTTTTTTTTTTTTTAGAAAGTCTTTAGTTTAAGTTTGCTTAAATTATGTTTATTTTGTCTAAAACTTACCTTCTTTTAAAAACTTCTCACATATGGGGATACTTCAGTGAGATAATCATATTTATCACTGTGTGGACCTGACTCATTTGGAGTTGACCTGTCCATCACCCCCTAAAACTTGCTTTCTTAAAAATCCAAAGCCATTAAGATACTATTTTGAAGAAAAGGGGAAATAGAGTCAAGTGATACTGATCAACATGTAGCTTTTAAGTTATAAAAGCTGCTATTTTCAAATGAGACATTCACCCAAATAACTTCAACGGGAATTGAGTACCTAATTTCCTTCTTAAATGCCCTCAAAACAAACAAAAAACCACCATCTTTTGACTTCAGGCTCATTCCTAACCATCAGCTTACCTGTTATTAGATCTACACATTTAGTCTCATTTGGAACAAACTATAGATTTCACTATCATGTCAGTCATTTGGATGTTTATAAGGCTACGTTTGTTTGACATGGTAAATGTAAAACATGTTGCCCCACATTTTTATAACTTAAGATCTACAACTGTTTTCTTATTACTCTTACTTCAAAGACAACTATGTCCCTTCCTTTAGGTTTTGCTAGATTTCTATCAACTCTTGAATGGAAGCTATCTTTATTATGATTTCTGATATATCAATTGTTTCATTAACTGATAATTAGCATAATTTTTTTAAACTATTGAAAAATATAGATTAATATATGTTTCTTTAAATATTAAGGTAGCACGCTTATGCCATTTACTTCAATTTAGTAAGACAATGTCCTGGAGCATTTTTTAATCCATTACTGATCTATCTTTAAAAGTACTTAATGTAAAACAGTACATGCAATTAAATTAAGGTGTTGTTATTCCTACCCTTGTTAAAGTGAATTTTTCCGAGGACAACTGTTTCACCATCAAATAAGCAAAGCTCCCAGGTGTATATTTATTTATACAAGCTCTAACAAGTCATTTTGACCACATTTTCAATTGTGTACTGAAGTTTCCTTTTAAGAAAGATGGAAATGTCTGCCTAAAGCTCTCCCCCCCTTTTTTCCCTTATGTACTTTTAATCTTAACTACGACACTGATCCCTCAGTGCTATTATTTCAGAGGACATACAAGTGCCTCTTAGAGGTGGGGAGATTTCTTACTGCCATTCTGCAGACAATTTTGCCTTTATCCACTATTATAGAGGGTCTCACACTTTTTGGCGTGTGGCCCACCCCACTCAAAGCAAGCCTTTCCACAGACTATCAGACAATCACCCCAATCACAAAATAGGTGCAGGAGTGGGTAGGGCCATGGGGTCTGGCTGGGAGAGGGTATAGGATTGAGCTGAGGGTAGCAGTCTGGGTGGGAAATTGAGTACAGGAGTGGGCTCTAGGAGGGATGTGGGATCTGGGGGGGGGGGGGGGAAGAGTAGGAGAGGAGTGAGGGTTCGGGATTTCAGCAGGAGGGAGTTCGTGGGAGGGGAATGGGAGTGTAGCATCTGACCATGAGGAGGATGGGGGGTGCTTGCTTGACTCCATGCCTCTCGCCGCACCCAGGCAAGGCTTCCCACTGCTCCCAGTGGCTGTGATTCCAGCCAATAGAAGCAGTGGGGAAAGCCTCCAGGCAGCACTTCCCTGCACTGCAATTTTCCCAGCCAGGGGGAAGGAAAACAGCAGCACCAAGCTGCTTCCTTCTCCCACAAACCAGATCCACTCCCCATCCCAAGCATGAAGCTGGTGCTGGCACTCCAACTTTGTAGAGGGCCACATGGACAGTGTGTCAGTGCAGGCTCCCTATTGTGGGGGGGAGGGAGAAGCCCCAAGCCTAACTATAGCATATAGGTAACTATAAGCAGCCAAATAATTAATGGTTATTGCTTCTAGTTTAAGAAACTGAGATACTTACACTTTGTCAAGATAGGATGGCCTTTTTTTCCTTGGAGTCAATAGCACTGTCACAAAGATGGTAATGATAAAGAGAGCAAGAACTGCTCCAATTACAGCCCCCGCTACAGCTACAGAAGATGTCTGCTTAAATGGCACATCTGTAATGGAACGCACCACAAATTATCCTTTTCAGGTATTACTGTGTTTTCCATCCTCATGAACCTAGTCATTTAAGCAAGATTTTGGAAACTATCATACCTACTTAGACCATCATGCAAAAGTCATTTTTATAGTCCAAGATGCTCTTTCAAAATCTTAGCAATGCCAGGTGTCTAGCTCTCATTAAAACACAACTTAAGACAGTTTTTTTTTTAAAGAAAAGGCAATTTATGAATAAGCAAGCTACTTTAAGCCTTTGAGTGAATACAGTAACAGCATGCTTTTCATATTTCAAACAGAAAGAACAGTGCAATATACTCAAGTAGCAACTATTTTTTTAAACCACTGGGAGTTGCAAAAACAGGGACCAAGCAAATTAGTTTTGAAGAAAAAATGAAACAGACTTCTGGGAGCAATTAACATGCAGAAATACTAAGTTAGCACTTACCAAAACCACATGTAATATGTCATCTCCAGGACCGAACATTTTTAGAAAGCATTAAGAATTTTCAATGAATGTTTTATTTTTAACCAAAGTTTTAATGAAATTGCTACTCAACACAGGCTTCTAGAAAGTTTGAGATTTTTACATTTCAGTGATCTTCTACAACATTAAAAATAAATGCTTTATGTCACAACTGCCCACAACTGTATCACCGCTGACCTAAATTTCTAACCCATGTTTCTATCAGACTTAAAAGATTTCACCCATTTACCAATAGGTTCGAGTCATAACTGCTCTTGTTGTTCTCATATCCCCCAGGAATTCTAGATGTGGCTGGAAGCTTCAAATTGAGTACCTTCTATTGCAAAATTTTGCCATGAGCAAAGTGGAGATTTTGCACAAGTTCAATAACTATTCATTATTATCACAGTAAGTATATCAAAGGTATCACAGAGTTGGAAAAAACTTCCATTGACTTTAAAGGGAATGGATAAGTATTAAAAATTTAACAGTAAAATATACCAAAACGTAAGCTTTGAAATTTGGCATAATTGGTATTAGTTTAAGCAAACAAGTCTGTAATAGCGAGCTAAAGTTAAGAAGGCTTTGTATCTTGGGCTATAAAATTGTCAGGTAAGGATTGGTTGCTTTTTAATCAGGAAACACACACACTTTTACCACTTTGGATTAATTTTAATCCCTCAGGCTACATCTAGACTACAGGCTTCTTGCACAGGAAGCTTTTTTTGGAGAAAGATCTTCCAAAAAAAAAAAAAAAAAAAAAAAAAAAAAAAAAAAAAAGTATTGCGAAAGAGTCCACACTGCAAAAGCACATTGGAAAAAGTGATGTGCTTTTTCGAAAGATAGCGTCCAGACTGCCTGGATGCTCTCTCACATGTAAGCAGTGATTGCTATAGACAGGATGACCACAGGGCATCTGTGCTTTTTCTTCTTCACTCTTGTGAAAAAACTCCCTTTCCCATCAACACATGCCTTTTTGTGAAAGAGCTCTTTCGCGAAAAGGCTTCTTCCTTGTAGAATGATTATTACCAATTGCACAAAAAGCCCTCTGTTCTATTTATTGTCGAAAGAACACACTAGAAGTGTGGACATAACAAGTTTTATTGGAAAAACGGCTGTTTTTCCCGACAAAACTCTGTAGTCTAGAGATACCCTCAGACAGCACTCCTCATAGGAAAGTCCTTCCAGTTGAAATTCCAAACCGTAAAGTGTTGGTCTTTTTTCAGCACCATTTGGGTCACTACATAGTAGCTAAGGCTATAAAACAATGTCTGATACCGCTGTATTGTACAGATCATTGTCTTAAGTTTGTCTCCTCTCTCAAAGAGACTGATGATCACCTTTCTACAATTAATGTCACCTCTTTTTAGTCTCTCTCCACACACATTATAAGAAATGGCATATTGAAAGTGACAACTGCACAAACTGGATTCTTTTTCTTCCAAAGTATGAGGATTCAATTCTCCATTTCAAGCCTGAGGATGCCTCTGCTACTTTTAACCACAAGTAAACTGGGCATTTTCACAATAAATTAACAGCCGAGTTTAAATGGCAGTATATTTAGAACGCAAGGAAACAGTACTTCAGAAACACAGCTTACCAGCTGGATTTTGTTTTCGTGCACAGAGCCAAGCAGCAGGCAACTCACATGCAGGTACAAACTCTAAAGCTATCAATGCCCCATGAATTATTTTGACTTGATAATCTGGCATTTCAGAGTTTGGACATCCTTTATCCCATGTCTTTGTACAGCCTTAGGCAGACTATGATATGCAAGCTTCCATACCAGTTCATCAGATTCCCTATTTAGCTGTAAGTAAGGTCTACTGCTTCATGTCTACCTGTGTCCAACTTCCTGTGCTTGCCTGGAGTGTAGCATCCATGTCCAGTACTTTTAAACTGCAGCTCGAACCCACACTGAGACACTCTTTCTGTTAATCTTTGCTTCATTCTTATTTTCCTCACCTGTTAGCTATTCATTCCATACCTATTTTTAATCTCAATTCTGTTCCCTTCTCTGGCCTTTATCTGTAAAGTCTACATGTAGCTCAGTGACTGATAGGAACAAATATTCCTTCATCCCACAAAAGGATCATTTTTACATCAAGGTTTATCTTAACCATCAAGACTGTAATTAGTTTCAACAGTTACTCCTCCAACCCAAATGCCAGTGGTAAGATACTTGTCTAATGGTTCGGGTGCTTCATTCACCCATACGAGTGGATTATCTGCAAAATCCAAAGCAATATTTTATTTATAGCTAAAATTCTGTATCTAACTGCCAGCTCTGAAAAGCCAAAGGGTCCAAGTCCTGCTATGATTCCAGCTTCATACACTTGACTTTAAAAACACCAGAGCTATGATCAGTGAACCTCACTACCTGAAATTCAAAGTTTGATGTTTGACACCTATGCAGAACTGGCGAGAATAAGGTATTCTTGATCAAGAGAGGATAAAAGCATAACCATGAATGATTTTTTGTTTGATTGCTGGTGAGCTTTTTTTGTGTTTCGTTTTTTTATGTCTGGCAAAAATTAAAAAAATCTGTAGATGAACCCTACCAAACTGACTGCAATTGAACCCATTCCAGAGAGTATCTAAGAGATGTACAGTACAGTGTGTCAACTTCACAAGCAATGAGTCTTCCAGTTTGTTTGTTTTTTTGATTGAAAGCTATTGGACGGGAAAACTTCCAAAGCCACACCTTATGTCCCAAACATATTATGCTGTACATGCCTACGACTGAGAAACGATCTTCTCCTGGTATTGGCCTTTCACGAAGGAATTTTCTTTTTCCTCAATACTTTAAAGTTGTCTAGCAAAGGTCATAACTACTGGGCCTGAAATGCTGCAGGTGGAATGGGGGCTGGAAGGGAGAGATGTTGCATTTTAGTCCCTTGGAGTAAAAGTAACTGTCAGAGATGTGTGAATATGAATTCACTGAGGGAGTATTTGCCTACATCAGAATTTACAGGCTGTGTTTCATCTTACAGAATGTGAGGGGATATTTTAGCATTATTGGTTCATGAACTGATCCTACTTTTCCTATTTGCAAGCTATGTGGAGTGGCTTGTCATGGAATCAAGGTGATCCTGGTAAAGAGTGCAAATTTTGCTTCATTGTTACTATTACCACACTCAACTTGCTGGTGAGGAATCTCAATCTCTCACAACAAAGTGGGAGACCATTCATCAGTTAGAGCAGCAGGCAAGGAATCACTGAATATACATAATTAGGAAGGCAATAATCACAGGGTCATCTGTGTTGACAAAGTTTGCGCCTAGATCTTTGCTCCATTCTAGAGACAAAGTCCCAGGGGGAAAAAAAAACAAATAAAACAACCGATTTCCTAGAGGATAGCTGGTATCAGTGTGCGGAAGAGGACTATCTATGGCAGGAGCTGTCTGGTTAGTTTAGCAGATAAGGCAGTAAGACAAGTCTCAGAGGCAAATAGAGGGGGAACTTAAACTCCAAACTGAGAAATTTTATTGAGTCAACTTGTCAGAGTTAACTCATCCAATGAGAAGGTCATGTGTCCCAACACTTAACATTAAGTATTCTCTTAATTGTAATGAGCCCCCTTTCCAATTTTTTTAAACTTAATATGTATTTGGGATGCAAGTTTTGGCTCTCATTTCTTGTCTTTCAATTAGTTTTGCATAGTACTTGTATTCAAGAACTCAATTTAACAGCAGATGTTTATTTCACACAACAGCTATTCATACTTACAATCAATTCTCTATTTACAAACATACATCAATCAGGAAAAACTGCAACTCTGTTGGGGTCTTAACCCTGTTACCAACCTCTTCTGTTTAAAATTTGTTTGATAAGTGTGTTCATCACCATTTTAAATTAAGGTAATATAAAATACTCATTTCTTTATCTCAACTTGTGTTACAAAAGGCAAAACCTACTCAAGGCCCCAATGAACCATTTGACATGGCTGCTGAGTTTATAGTTAAGGTTCTCTTCAAGTCAAGTTCTCAGACACAACAAGTTACATACATAAAATCCGATCCAGTTTCTTCAGTAGGATTTAGAGAAGACTTATATAAAATAATTTGTTTGCATGAATTTACACCTGACCCCAGGCCCCCTTACTATAGCTCTAATTTGAGACTTTGGTCAATTAGCTTAGTATACATTACATACCTCTCAATTATAAGCATAACTAGCCTTAAGCAACTGTTCTGACCTTCACATGAATCTTCTAGTTTTCCTTTCATTTTTTGAAGATACACAGTCATTTGGAGTCAGACTACTGACAAAAGTCTAGTACAGCTCCCACATTGTTGTATACCTCTTAATATTCTAATTTTGCAGAAAAAAATCCAAACAAGCAGCCATTAAGCATCATTAAGAAGCTTGGCTAAGAATTTTAATTTTTTAATTGTGTGGTAATCTCCATCCTCCTGTACCCCATTTTTGGACTTCAACAGTAAGGCAAGTTTTCCCCAGTAAGTTTTTTAATTCATGAATGAATGTTTCTGAATTCATGAATTGTAAAATTTTAAAATAGGTCACAAAACTGTTCATCCCCTCTAATTTTTAGAATTTAACAGCTATCAAACTAGATTATCTTAACTTCATTCAGATTCCATTTTATTAAGTTGCAAAGCTGAGGTAGTGAACCTACTATTGCAGAAGGAAAGGCAAGATTGTTTGAACTGTTGAAATAAGACTTCCAAGCATGCAACTGCATTTTTAGTAACCATCTGCTTCTCCTAGCTACAAGACTGCTTACTATTTTAGTCAACCATTCCACTTGTTTATTTGCAACAAAGCAAACTAATGTAATACAAACAAACTCAACTGAGTAATACATACAACTGCTATTTTGGGGATTCTACAGTGTGCTTTTACAAATTATTTTTCAACACCACTAAAAAGCAATATTTCCCTAGTTGCTTCTTTTTAAATAGCAACATTTTGTTATGTTTACTCCTTTTGAAAAGTATGAATGATATTCTCTTTGAAGCATGCTCAACTCTTTACTTCATTGCTTTAATCATAACCATTCTAAAAATGTTGCCCTTTACCTTTTATGTTCTACATGCCATATTATGTTGTACTTGGCTAGAATCTTAAATATACTTTAGCTATATTAACAACTCTTTCTCCCATACACTTACAATTTGTATCTCAAGCGTATTTCCCATTCCTAATAAAACTTTCCAGGCATCTTATTCTATCTAGTTTACATTTCTTTCTCTTTTAATTTAGCTAACCAGTTCTGATCTCATGTGAAGTACAGGACTATAACACTGTACACAGACTGTAACAGTACTTTTGGGAAATAATCTTAGTGTAAAAGTGGTTCTCAAAAAGTGGTTCTCAAAATCAGCTACAAGACAAACTTCCATGTATTTGTTCTGTTATTCCTCTAAAATTTGTTTGCTGAGAATTCTAACTTTCAATCTTTCCTTTAAAAAAACCCACTAACTATACACATCTTATTGGAGAAAGGCTCATTTAAAAAAAAAAAAGTATTCATTTTTGCCTAGAAAAGAAAAATAAATCTTTGAAAACAAAGCTTTAAGTAAATCCCTGTTTTTGCAGAGTAAAAATTACTTTGAAGAATTGAGTTTACCTCAGATAAATTTCAGCTTTGAAATTATTTCACTTGTTTTGGTCTTAAAATTTGTATACAAAAATGTACGCTTAACAAAGAAACTTCATCGTAGTCTCTGGTAAACTTTTTTTTTAAAAATCACAAAGCCAAGACAGTTGTTTTTAACTGCAACATTTTTGCATGGTAACTTTAATTTAGCACTTGGTTCTTACATGTGCCATGGATAAAGCATTATGCATTAAAATTCCAATATTGTCAAATACAGTAGTACAGCATTGAAAACATCATAAAGCAGCTCAGATACATTTAACCCAGATTTTACAATATCAAAAGCTTGAAAATCAACTTCAAAAAGCTTGTTGCTCCTCAAGTAAAAATATAAACAACCTGAAAGTGATCAACTAATGAATGGAACTGTATATACCAAGTTAAGGTATCAGTGATTGCTACACATACCACTCCCTCCGGGATATTACTGAGCCATCTATATGTGACACCAAGTCTTCTTCATTGTCATCATAACATTCACCACTCATGTACTTCATTCCCAGTGTTCCACCTTCATAATAATCCATTGGTCTTTCATACCGTTCTTGGTATCTGTTAATATTGTCTGCATTGTTCCATTGTGGTTTGTCTGGGTCTTCTAAATAATCTTTTGATATTAAACTGTTCACTGGATGTTTTATTTCTTTTTTTATACTGTCAGGGTAAGAATCCACATCATCTGATTGGAGAACATCTATTTGAGACTCTTTTTGCATATCTGATGGTGGAATGTAGTTCTTAGCAAAGTAGTCACCACGGAACGTCCGTCTTCTCCTATAGCAGATAATTCCAACCAAAACACTTACAAGTATCAGAAAGAGAGCCCCACCCACTGCACTACCGATGATGGTACCCCAGTTTTCTTCCTGCATTGCTGGCAAAGTTGATGTTGGAAAATGCATTAGTTTTGGTTCTGTTGCTAAACCTGTGATGCCATCAGTTGAAGGATGCCATGGAACCGTAGGTGGTCGTGTAGTAGTAGTAGGAGGATCTAACGGAAAGAGAAATGGGGTAGACAAGACACAGAAAAGGCAAAGAATGTCAATGCAAGCTAAATCAGTAGAGGGTTTATAAGAAAGCCAAGTTGATGAATATGTAAATATGTTTTCTACTAACAGACAATAGTTTTTCATTCTTAATAATCTAAGAAGTTTGAGCAATTAAAGTTTTTTTAAAAAAATACATAATAGTTTTTCAATAATTCTGAACTGGTTTCTATTTATGTTAGGCTTTGGGATAACCGGTATAGGTAAATGCTTTTATAGCACAAAAGCAATCACTGTCAAAATTTTAAAATAACCATTAATTCTCATGAAAGAATGGAGAAGTTCTTTTTCAGTTCATGTAGATTTTCACTATCTACAACCAGTTTTCTCTCACCCATGGAAGATATCTAGAGCAAAGAAATTCTGGTTGAAAAATTAATACTGGCGAAAGGACAAATAGCATCTTTGCTTTTAACTTAAACTTATATTAAACATTAAATTTTGAAGTTGTTCAACATGCCAAAAACTCTTCAAGAATGAAAAACATTGTGTGCTAAGTTAACAGAAAGTTAAACTACTGATTTTAACTATTCTCCCTCAAATGTTGGCTACTTCAACAGAACCTCAAAAGCCTAAGTGGGGAACAATGAAGGAACTCAAATCATGTTATGCAGTTCTCTAGTTATGAATTTTCAAGACAATGATGTCAGTGTAATAATGCAACTTTAAATTTTAAACCACTACTTTAGAAAAAACAATGGAACACATAGTAACTAAAAATCATTTTCTACAGAATGTCATAAATACTGAATTTTCAGAAAGCAATTTGATTTTCCTCTGTTTAAGTGGTTTTAAAAAAAGTTTAAGTTCCTTCTCCCCTTCCTAATGCAATACATAATGAGTTTTATCTTGCTCTCTGAAAGGTATGCACAGAAGCATAACATGTAATCTGCTGCTTGGGTCATATTAGACCTTTTTTCCCTTCTGATTTTTTTAAGTCAACTGGCAATATATGCAGTTAAATATAGAGAGAGACACATCTGAGGTCATAAGACTGTCTAATATCTGCAAATGGTTTAAAATGAAGTGATTTCCTGATCTCAAATGGCAAAATTACAAACAATACACTAAGTATGTGTTCTTAAGTGCTGCATTAATTAGTAGCTTCTTACCAGCTGCACTCTTAACTTAAAAATTTTCAGTTGTAAGAACTCTTGTATCAATTGACTCGGACATTGGTTTATATTTTAGAGAGAATATTAAAAAAACTGCGTACACAATAGATACCCAAGTATCCATCTACCTTTAACTCATTTTTAACAGTTTGTTACTAATAAGGCAACCAAACTCCAATAGTGAAACTGATGGGAATGGTTAAAGTAGCATTTAAGCTAAATAGCCTGAAATGGTAGTAACCAAACAAAACAAAACTAGAAGAAAGATCCAAAAAAACTTCAGTGCCTCTTACAGAAGCAGTATTTTCAGGCTCATCCTGAGCAATGTTTTTCAGTTTTTAAAAAATAGGTTATTCTAATAATTGTGTAGAATCAGTTATAAAATTACTTTACTACACTGAAGAATCTCTTTTCAATGCACATGACTTACTGCAATGGATTCTTCTTCTGTTTTTCATGTATTGTGTAATGTAACAATTTACTTGTGTAGCCAAGTTCCGTTCAATGTATTTATTCCTAGTTTTGTAAAAAGCTTTGGAAAGCAACAAACCGTGGCCCACTAAGTTCCATGGGGATTTGTTAACACAACTATATCTACATAATACACACACACACACACTAAGTGAATTTAAGGTAAGAAAGAAGAAAAGATACACTTAAGTAATGAAAAAAGTGAGTACAGATTATGATTTTAGTGGTCCCAAAGTCCAGCCTGAAGTTTAAAAAAACAAAAACAAAAAGAACACCCCTTGCTTCTGCCTATAAAAGAAAAAGGATAGAGGTTTTAACAACCTCCATTTACCAGAATTATCCTCTCTCAGATTTAAGGGCAGAGACTGAAATCAATTTTTTTTTGCCAAAATCAAGGCTCACAATTGTTTGTTCTATTAATAAATAAAGGTATAATGCATAGCTACAGCTATTCAGATGGCGTCAGAACTAGGTAATGTGGGAAAATTCAAATATTTAAGAAATCCAAGTCAGTGCTATCATCCTTTATTTCTCATCACTAGTGAGAACCGTTTAATGAAGTTTCATCCTTTAACTTCTTCTGTTTGTGTTAAAAAGTAAGCAATGCTTGCTTCCTTGAAAGCATGTTCTAATTACTATGAAGTAAAACCTACGTCAGTATAGATTTCTCTTAATGTATACAGTGTTAAGGGTTCTATAAAATCTTCATAGTTGAAAATGAACTTGAAAACGTAATATGGTAGAAAAGTTTGTTATACTCTACAACCAGAATAACTAAAAAGATTGCAAGTAGAAGCTATCTTAAAGTATCAATAAACTGAAGTAGGATTATTGCCCCAGTATCATATGTTCACATCTGTAGAAAATATAACCAACGACACTTACTTTGTGCTTACTTTCATCTAAGTCATTTATTTGGAGACCTGACAATTCATACTCCTAACAAGCAACAGCTCTTAAATGCTTTTCTAGTATTTTCCAGAACTAAACTAATGTCTTAAATGTTTTTTAATTTAACTTTTTCTAAAATAAAGCCAAGTACAGTGTCCCCCATCCTCTTCCCTCAACTACCAAATTTCAGTCAGAATTTCCACTATTGCTGTAGTAACAGTTCAAGACCCAAACTTCCAGAAATAAGTGTGTGAGTGAGTGTGCGCGCGTGTATATTATATTTTAGCAAGCTTCAGACATCTCAAAGCAAACCCACTGAAATAGTGTTTCACATTGGACACCTGAAAATAGAGGCACACAAAATAATTCATCGTTTTGACAAATTTGGTTTAAGACAGTGACTCTCACTCTTTCCAGACTACCGTAGGCCTTTCAGGGGGTTGATTTGTCTTGCATACCCCAAATTTCATCACAACTGAAAATTACTCGTATCTTTGTTTTTAAGTGCCATAGCACCCTATTACAGAGAACACAATGAATTCCTCACTTTTACCATTAATTACAAAAGAGACAGTTTGAATACAAATATTATACTTACATTTCAGTGTATACTATAAGATTTACCCAGAGTTACTCACGTGCTTCACTCAGTTTTTATTTTTGGAAAATGCAATTAAAATGTACATGCTTCAATTGAATTGTTGCTTTGGGTTGGGGCTGGAGATGAAGGGTTCAGTATGCAGGCTTCCCTGGGAGAAAACTGACTAACAGCAACTTGGAACCAGGAGAGAAGCACCTTCCCATGGCTGCTACATCATCAGCTGTCACAGTGCATGTTGCCTAGCTGGGGCAGGTCCAGGTTTGTCTTACCCCTTGTGCTTCCCAGCCAGAGTGAGGAATGGCACAAACTGTACACTTTCCCCTTGCTTCCTGATGAAGGGGAACAGACTGAAATGTCTCTATCAATCGGGGGAAGGGGAGGAGCATTCAGCACCTCCTCCAAAAAAGGTGCCTGGGAAGGTGAACGAGGGGGACAAATGCCTTTAGCCAGCCCCTTTCACTTGCCTGGTGACTGTCTCTTTTCTGTATGATTTCATGAGAAGCTATCCCATTCCAGGAACATCCCATTGTCTTAAGAACATAAGAACAGCCATATTGGGTCAGATCAAAGTTCCATCTAGCCCAGTATTTTGTCTGCTGACTGTGGCCAATACCAGATGCCCCAGAGGGAGGCAACAGAACAAGTAATCCTGTCATAACCAAACCTTTACTCTTATCATAGCTTACAGTAAAGTAAACTATATAGCACATTTGGTGATCCTACCTCTTAATGTTTAAGAGTTCTTAAACAAAGAGACTCTTTAAAATATATGGTAGCTAGAGCAGCATAAACAACTCACCGTATGTATGAAATTTTAGCCCATACTGACTTCATTATGCTTTTTACGTAACCTATTATAGTATTAGGGTAATGTCTAGTTTAGTTGATTTCCCCTCGCAAGGCCTCCATGTACCCTGGGGTATATAGGTACCCCTAACTGAGAAAACCCTTGGCCTAAGAACTCATATTTGTTTCAGCACAAGCTAATTAATTAAATATGGTTAGGTTTGTATAAAAATTAATGATATGCTTCAATCCACTTACTTGTGCTTTCCTTTGTTTAGTCTAAAACCCCAAGCACCTTCAACTGGCTGCTTTTTATTATCTTTTCTGTTCAATATGTATTTTGTCTTTCAAGAGTGAGAAATTTCTGACCTGGCAATTTTCTGTTAGCAGCTTCTGACCGCGTCGAACAAACAGGTAATGGCTCTCACCTTTGGAATTCTGAAATGATCCCGAGTTGTTGCTTTAGACTTCGTGATTAAGCTGACCATTCAACTCAAGCCACTAACTAGAAGATTTCTTCTAGAGTTGTAGGAACACTCCAGCAACCAGTTAACAGCAATCAGATGGTAACCTTAAGGCAGTTAAGGTTAAGTCTCTCAGGAAAAAAATATCCACTTCTTACTACACTATCAGGGTGGGCTGAATAAGGAGACAAGCTGCTAACAGAATGAAAATCATGAAACACTCATTTCTGCATTCTGCTGCATAACTTTTCTCCTCATAGCAAAAAGAAGGGTAGTAAGTCATTTAAAGAAATGGGGTGGCAGGTGAGAAGCAAAACAATTTTAAATTACAGTAGAATAGGAAGAACCATAAGTCCCTCCTACTCATGATATTAAGCACTTACGTTATATTTTAAGGAATTATCTAGGAGCCAATCCAATAGTATTTTCCTATCAAAGGACGTGTCTAAAGTAGTCATCTACTTTATAGATGTTCCACATCTGAAGCTGACAGTCACTTCACAAAATGTCACCTGGGTCCTTTGTACAGAAAGTCTGGTTTCATTCCATGAATCATTTCCCAGACACCCGACATGCACATTTTTATCATTTTTTCCTAAAGCAACTCTTCAAATCAAAATACTAGGGTCTTCCAGCTTCACAGTACAGTAAAACTGCGGTGGTCCGGCATCCAGTGGTCCAGTACGTCTGATGGTCCGGCACCAACTGCAACCCGGAAGTGCTCCGGCAGCTGCTTCAAGTTGTTAGTCAATTACACTAACTGCGGCTGGATCTGCAGGCGACAGGCTTGCAATTTATCTTTGCTCTATCTATTGCCTCTGGGGGGCGGGAGGGGAAGGGGAGAGGGAAGGGAAAGGGACAGCGGCAGGGGCAGGGGCGCCAAACTCTCCGTCATGTTGCAGGGTGGTCGAGAGGGGGCAAGAGGCAGGCAGCTGCTTCAGGAATTTCTAGTCAATTACACTGCCCCGGGGCTGGATCCACATCCAACAGGCTCTCAGTCTGGGGGGGGGGGGGGGGGGGCAGAGGAAGGTAGGGGTCGGCGGGGGAGGGGTCAGCGGTGTGCCAAACCCTCCCTCCTGCTGCAGGGAGGCAAAGCCTGCAAGCGGCAGAACCGGAGAGTGGGCAAGAGGCAGGCAGCTGCATTCGGGAAGTTCTAGTCAATTTCACTGCCCCAGGCTAGATCCACAGCTGACAGGCTCTCTATCTACCTTTCTTCTCTACTGCCTGGAGGAGGGGGGGGCAGAGGAAGGTAGAGGTCGGCGGGGGAGGGGGTGGCCGTGTGCCAAACCCTCCCTCCTGCTGCAGGGAGGCAAAGCCTGCAAGCGGCAGAACCAGAGAGGGAGGGAGAGGCAGGTAGCTGTTTCAAGAAGTTCGAATCAATTACACTGCCCCGGCAACAGGCTCAATCTACCTTTCCTCTCTACTGCCTAAGGGGGAGGGGGCGGTGGGAACGGGTAGATCCACAAGGGAGGGGAGATGATCTCTTGTGAGTTTCAGCAGCAGCCTGTCACCTGCGGATCTACCCGTTCCCACCGTCCCCCTCCCCCTTAGGCAGTAGAGAGGAAAGGTAGATTGCGAGCCTGTTGCCGGGGCAGTGTAATTGATTAGAACTTCTTGAAACAGCTGCCTGCCTCTCCCTCCCTCTCTGGTTCTGCCGCTTGCAGGCTTTGCCTCCCTGCAGCAGGAGGGAGGGTTTGGCACACAGCCACCCCCTCCCCCGCCGACCTCTACCCCCCCTCCTCCAGGCAGTAGAGAAGAAAGGTAGATCGAGAGCCTGTCAGCTGTGGATCTAGCCTGGGGCAGTGAAATTGACTAGAACTTCCCGAATACGGCTGCCTGCCTCTTGCCCACTCTCCGGTTCTGCCCCTTGCAGGCTTTGCCTCCCTGCAAGAGGAGGGAGGGTTCAGCACCGCCCCCCCCCGCCAACCCCTACCCTCTCCTGGCCCCCCCTCCTGGCAGTAGAGAGGAAAGGTAGACTGAGAGCCTGTCGGCTGTGGATCCAGCCAGAGTAAGTGCAACTGACTAGAACTTCCTGAATGCAGCTGACTGCCTCTCGCCACCTCTCCCCTTCCTCCGCTCGCATGCTTTGCCTCCCTGCAACAGGAGGGAGGGTTCAGCACCCCCCCCCCACCCGCCTACCTACCCCCTCCCCTCTGCCCCAGGCAGTAGAGGGGAAAGGTAGATTGAGAGCCTGTTGATCCAGCAGCGGCAGTGTAATTGACTAGAACTTCTTGAAGCAGCTGCCTGACTCTCTCCTCCTCTCTGCTTCCGTGGCTCGCAGGCTTTGCCTTCTTCTGAAATGGCGGAGGGTTCGGCCCTTGCGGCGCTGTTCCCCTCCGACGAGACCCACCCCTGCCAGAGTACCTCCTGATAGTCCAGCATTTCTGATAATCCGGCACCACCTGGGTCCCAAAGGTGCCGGATTATCGGAAGTCTACTGTACAATTATGGTATGTATGCTTGAGATCTTTAGAGTTCTAAGAATGCCTATGCGGCTGCCTCTTAAGCACTACTTTTCAAGACTGGGACAAAATAGGAAAGCCATTTAGCAGAATCTGTTGGAAACATCTGCCTTTGACAGAAAAATTTCTGAAAGTAAGTAACTTACTTCTCCTGCAATAACGGTTACATTTTTGGAGGGTGAAGGGGAACAGGTCAGTATAGGTACCACTGTGAATGCACTTTTCTTTTTAGTAACAACATCCATGAGGGCTCAACGTGTACCTTGTGCTTCCCTTATACTCTTCTGCAAGGGCATAAGGAGTGGAATCAGCATGATCTTCCCTCAGGTCCCATATTATTCTAAGCCAACGATAACAGGCTTTAAGAAATGGGTGAAGAATGTATCATGGGACCCACATGGATATTAACATCCCAAAAGTAGTATGGTTACTCAACCAATAGTAACCTTAATTCTCCTAGCTATATTGCTCACTATTTCTGCTCCTGGTACACATGTCCCACATGAGAAGTTTTATTATTGATAGCACTGTTCTGTTGTGGCCGATGCAGAACCATAGGAGCCCTTGTGACCGTCTTCCCCATGCAATTTCTACTGCTCACAGCTCCTTTGTCAATAAGAACTCCTTAACTTCAGCAGACATGTCTTCAGTAACTTGGAATCTAACAGTTCCTTGGAGTTTCATAGAAAATTAGGAGTGGAAGGGACATCGAGAGATCGAGTCTAGTCCCCTGCCCCCATGGCAAGACCAAATACTGTCTAGATCATCCCTGATAGACATTTATCTAACCTACTCTTAAATATCTCCAGAGATGGAGATTCCACAACCTCCCTGGGCAATTTATTCCAGTGTTTGACTACCCTGACAGTTAGGAACTTTTTCCTAATGTCCAACCTAAACCTCCCTTGCTGCAGTTTAAACCCATTGCTTCTTGTTCTACCCTCAGAGGCCAAGATGAACAAGTTTTCTCCCTCCTCCTTATGACACCCTTTTAGGTATCTGAAAACTGCTATCATGTCCCCCCTCAATCTTCTCTTTTCTAAACTAAACAAACCCAATTCCTTCAGTCTTCCCTCACAGTTCGTGTTCTCTAGACCTTTAATCATTCTCATTGCTCTTCTCTGGACTCTCTCCACATCTTTCTTGAAATGCGGTGCCCAGAACTGGACACAATACTCCAACTGAGGCCTAACCAGCACAGAGTAGAGCAGAAGAATGACTTCTCATGTCTTGCTCACAACACACCTTTTGATACTGTGTGTCAGTCAGCATGCATTTGTGTTGGTTGACTTGGAAGTCAAGGCAGGCTAAGAGGTTTAAAGTCTTTTGAGTGTTTGATAAACTGTGGAAAAGCACCCTATGTCAGCGAGTTTCAAAGTACAGACACCCTAGGTACCACTACACACTGGTGCTTGTGGGGGCCAAAGACAGATTGAATGGTAGAACCTTGTACTGATACTGAAACTCCCTGCAATCAGAGAAAAAGTGATGGGAGGATGAAAGTTTAGATATAAAAGTGTACTGCAGGTAGAACACCATAAACCAATCCTTAGGATCCAGTGAGAGGAGGGAGAAATATAGGATAGCCATTCAGACCATGGAATGACAAATTAAGTTATTTAAGCACCATACGCCTAGGATATTTGTCTACCCACCTTTTGTTTGGAAACCATTAGTAACTGGAGAAGATGCTTTCCCCTCTGAGTAACCTTCTCTACCACTACCAATTTTGAAAAGGAGGCTACTTCCTATTCTAGAACCATTTCATGAAGAATCCTCGAAGAAAGATGGGGATAAGGTGGTAGGGGTCAGAGTGAAATTCAAGTAGCTATGATATTCATTTGCTATCTTGAGGTCCTACTATTTCAATGTTACCCCAGTCCAAGTTTCTTTAAACTAACAGAAAAAACCACCAAACAGAAAAGGGCATGGATGAACAAGTAGTCCAGCCAGGATCTTAACTGTGCTATCAAAACAGTTTCCTGATCACTTGTACCACCTGCACGTCTGTCAAAATGATGGTAAATGAGCATCTCAGATTAAGTTACTGGGGCTTCCAAAATGGCTCTGTAGGGAATATAGGCCACAGTCAGGGACTATTTTCTGAAAGAGGACTGAGGCATTCAAGGCTTGTGTATAGAAGCTGGGACATACATATAGCCCCAGTCTCTCTCCAATCTTTTATAGTGCATTGCCTCATCTGATCATGCTTGACAGCTTATTTCCTTGAAATGACAGTTCCTCTATGGTCACTCAGTCTTCAGAAAGGATGTCTACCATCTGTAGCCAGCACCATCGTCTCATTGTCACTACAGATGGTCCTAGCTGGCAAGTCCATTGCATATAATGCTGCCTAGAGCACCACTGTAGCAGTGAGCTGCCCTTCAGTAGTGGAGGATTTCTGCTGCTCCTGATATTCATTGGAGTCTTAGTCTGTTAATCCCATAATGGACTTACACTTTTCCAGGAGTACACAGTAGCTAACAAGTTGACATTAGAGACGCTGAGGAATATACTTTTTCTGATAAATTAGTTTCTTAGAATCCTATTCTTGGATCGTCGGCCAAGTTTATTCTGTATTTCCTGGGCAACTTGGACCTCAAGCCCAGGCACTGGAAACATCACTCTCATCCTGTTGCCTACACCTGCTATTTCCTATCTGCATGTTCAAAGTTTTCCATTTACTGCCTTGTACTTCTGTATTTTTGCAAACCACAGCCACTCAGATTTGCATGACACCTCTGTGAGCAGGCTGAGACACTTAAAGCCCCTGAGAAAACCTTGCTGTGGCAGAGCTGTGGCTTCAGGCAGGAGTTAAGTCCCCCCCTCCCCGCCATAGCCTACTAGTATGAGTGGCTAATTCCAAGCTTCATGGCCTACTAGTAAGAGTGTTGGTGTCTTTCAGCAGCCCTCTTATGTTTCAGAAAAGCTGCACCTCTGAATTTTTTCCAGACTTGAAGAGCTATTCCTGTAAGTGTAGTGGGAACAGAGGCAACTTGCTAGAAAGGTGCTATGCCGGAGGTACAGACGGCCCCCGACTTGTGACACGATTGGTTCCTGGGGAAGCATCACAAGACGGGGGCATCATAACTTGAACCCCCATTTATGATAGGCGCTCTGTGCCACCGTAAACGTGGACCAAGGACGTAAGTCGGGGATTTGCAGCCCTTTCTGCACTTATAAAAATATTTTTAAGTATGGGGGTCGGAACTCGGACGGTCGTATGTCAGGGGTTTCCTGTACTAGAAAGCTACACTCTTGGTGCTCTAGTCATCTCTGATCTGAGGAGAGGCAGAACACTCCAAGAGATTGACAAAGTCAAGATAAATACGAGTAAAAATGTCAACCAAGTGGATGGGAGAAAATGAGTTCCATAACTCCTGGGAGCCTGGGTTCTAAGTTCTGGAGTCTTCAGCAACAGCGGACTGCTTCTGAATTCCAGCTGAAAGACATTACTCATTTCTTGTGAAGGAGGAGTTGTGCTGTAATAAACATTGTTTCTGCTATGACCTCTATTTTTTTTTTTTTGGGGTGGTTGTATACAAAAGGCAAAAACCCCCACACCAAACACACAAAAATATTTTGGCATTTTAATGTCAGATATATGATCAGGCAAGAATCCTCATCAAGTTTAAGCTCAGTTCCAAATACTTTTTATCTTTCAATTTAGGAAAGTGACGAGAAACATATTAACTGTGTGTTCAGTCTGGTTTTTACTTTTCTTGTTTATGAAGTTTATTTTTAAATGAAATTCTTAGCCTATGGAAGTTGACAAGTAAGACTTCATAATATAAATTAAGGGAGATACAATTGTCAATAATATTAGAATGCATATTTGCAATCATATACATTAACACCCAATTTCTTTTGTACTCACTGTATAGCTCAATAGCCGTACAAATTTCAGTTTATATATGGCTACTTCCCCCGCCCCTTCACTAGTGAGTAAGGTGTGCTTTTCCTTAGTCACTACCATTATCAATGTTTAAGTAAAGATTAATGACTGGCTAGCAAGTTTTTCTGACCGTTCTTCCAGACTGGTATGTTAAGGTTTCAAGGGTTGTTTTTTTTTTTAAATCATCAGTTGGAAAATTTGAACAGATGTGTTAAGATGACTGAAATAGTTTTAGATATAAATACCTTTTGACTTTTACTGGAAACAATTGCATTTGGAAATTTAAGAACTCTTATTGTCTTGGGAAACAAAAAAGGGGCAGAGGGGAAGGAGCAACAATTTTATAATTTTGTGGTTATTTCACTTTAGAGATGTTAATGTTGCTGCAGTCTTTGTATACAGATGCAATCTATCCAGTAAAAGCCACTACTAAGAGTTTTTCAAGCTCAACTATATTTAAATATTCAAATTGTATTATAATTTCTAACAGCAAATACAATCTCTTTAGAATTTACAGATACAGGCAGTCCCCGGGTTACATGGATCTGACTTACATCGGATCCCTACTTACAAACGGGGTGAGGCAACCCCGCACTAGCTGCTTCCCCCCAGCAGACCAGGGAGACGCGAAGCTAGCGCCCCCCCCCCCAGCAGACCAAGGAGACGCGGAGCGGCTTTTCTCAGCAGACACCTCAGCTGAGAATAAAGAACTGAGGGAAGTGAGGTGTGGGAGAATAAAACTGAGCTCTGGAGAAATGTTTGGCTAGAGTTTCCCCTACAATATGTACCAGTTCCGACTTACAAACAAATTCAACTTAAGAACAAACCTACAGTCCCTATCTTGTACATAACCCGGGGACTGCCTGTATTATGAAACAGTAGGTATCTATGTTTCCCCCCCCCTTTATAACAGCACAGTTTAAATGGACACTTCTGGTTGTTTCTTGCTTACATCAAACCAGAAAATCTACTGCAAGATTTACTCTTGAGCCTTCTGTGTTATGTTTACAAGAGCCAGTAAATTCAGAGACCAAAAGGATATTTTGTGTCTTGTTTTAAGAATGGTAAATCAAGCCATGCTTTCAGGTTGGGATTAATTTGTTTTTATGTTGCACTTCTGAATCCATTTATTCTATCTGAATTTAGCTACTCTTCCAATATGTATGCCAAGAGACGGTTAATGGTCTATTATAAAGTTTTGGTTTTAAACTTTTACTATACAACTGACAACTAGATTAAAAAGGTAGTTCACATATGGCTTCTTTCCTATGATATCCATTGTTATCTGGTGATATCTGAGCTCAAAAAGGCAACACTGGTTAAGTTTAAAACAGCTTATCTAGCCAAGAGATACTGCTGAAATGGTTTTATTTCAAGCGTCATTGCACATATCTTGTCATGAGAGTTTTGTGCAATTCTACGTAGGAATCAAATTGACTCACATTTAAATGGAGATTATTGAGCTGTTGAAGATATTGCAACAAGCTTATTTTAATATTGTTTTAAAATGTGAACTTTATTACTTTTCTGCAATGCTGCCAATGGGGGGGGGGGGGAAGGGGGGGGGAGAAACCAGTATCCGAACTACTTCTGTTTGTGTTATTGATCATGCACAAAGATTCACCTTAGTACAAAACCATTTCAGTTTTTCAATTCAGAAGTTTTCATCTTCAGAAACTTAGTGCTACAAATACATTTTAAAAATGTTCTTTATGTCATTAAGGTAGGTTAACAGAAAAGCTTAAAGTATGTTACTGTGAAAATTGTGAACAGAAAGCACCTAACTAAAACATTAATGCTTTTAATTACGTTAAAAATCTCATATATACCTTCAATAGCTAATTTCAGCTGGTTTCTTCGGCAGTAGATGTTAACAAGCAACTGAAGAGTTTTAAAAGTTACAGTTCCCGTTCATGTGTGTTAGGTTTTCTGGTCAACTACTGCAGGACTAAAATAGTTCTGAACTACCATTTTAATAAATTCTGCTGTTGAAATGGTTTATCTCATTTTAAAAACATAATCTTCAAAAACCTAAATAGGCCTTGTACAGTTTTTCCAGAGCTTCTTAGTCCATATTTCTAATTAAACATTAAGTATTAGCTGTGTTGAATAACAGTTCAAATAAATAGACAAAAAAGCTGTGTCCTAGAGCAATGTATAGGTCATATCTGTATGACGATATTGCTACTTAGGATAAATGTATTATGTTTATTGTGAATGTATTCTTACCTTCTTTCCATGTTATTTATATGGATTTTTTCCATTTCAATATTTTAAATAGCATTTATTAAAATGTATGAAGTATTAAAATTCCATCTCTGACAGCATTGTTTCAGTTCTCCCCAAGACAGACTAGACTTGTGTATATTGAGTCCAATATTGCTCACCTTTCCTCTCCCCACTGGATTATAGTAAACCTGCTCTGAGATTACCACCAGAAACCTGTGGTTATGAAGTAGTTAAACCTGCTCAAGTATTAATTAGCATTTAGAAGCTGTGACTTCAGATGTTTTATATGTACATTGTTTTGTGCAATCTTAGTCAAATTCACTATGCATTCACAGCCTCAAAAAAAAGGGAACAATTTTTCTGCCCCAATAGCCCAAGAGACACTTCATTACTATCAGAGGCCCACAGGCTCAATCGGTAGCTTACTCTAGCTACAATGGCATCAGCATGGTAACCGCTGAAACGAGAGAGAATTCAGACCTTACCATGAAGGCTGGCCCTCAAAAATGTAGGAAGAATATAATGAATTTACGGTTATTGTTCTGAATACTGTTCCTACACATTAACTGAGACATTTGCATGTATTGAAGAAATATGTAAACTCCATTTGGCCTACACCCAACAATACGGCAATATGTTAGGTCTCAGCTCTACTGTGAATGCTGCTACATGTGATAGTCATTAAACCATGGTACCCTTCCACTTTGCTGCAATATTCAAAGGCAAATGTACTATGATTACATGGCACTTCCTTTGCTACTTAGATTCTTTACCACAGCAAGAACTATAACAGTAAGTGCTTTTCTGATTTAATTACTAACTGAAAGTCTACCAACAGTTGTGGCAATACCCCATCCACAAGAGACCACCACACAACCGGAATTCCCCAAACTCAGCAATTTTATTGTACTCTTTACCAGCGAAAATATCTTCTGTTTGTCAACTGATGTCAAATTAGGTAGCATGAAGTTGTCAATACTGCTGTCTTCAGCACAGAGGAAGGCAAACACTTGCTCTGATGGTACTGTTTACTTCATCTTTATTATGATCACATAGAGCTGGTATAAAATCTGACACTGTGGTCTTTTAAGTACTATGATTGACACTAGCTCTTTGAAATGGCATCAGTACTATTAAGGTAATGTTTACTTCCATTTGTCCTTCCAAGTTTTATGTTAAATTTAATCAAAGACTGGGTTTTAAATAACCCATTCTATACCATGGCTAAAAACAGCAACATTCAATTAGACACCTAGTACAATTTCTGATACAGTATTTTAACAAAGCATTCTTGAGAGGTAGGGCGAAACAACTCACCCAATATGTAGATCGTCTTTTGATCACTTTTTTGTCCAAGGGAATTGGTCACCTTACACATGTAAGTCCCAGTATAATTGTAAGTCAGTGGACTGTTGAAATGCAGAGTATTGTTTAAAGACATTAAACCTTCAGGCCATTGCCCATCCAACCTAAATTAAGACAATATTTTGAGGCAGTTTAAGCACTCAGAATTTACATATTAAGATTTAAATGCAAACTATATTACCTGAAAAAAGTTAAATTATCTTATATTTACAATAACTTACTTTGCTGAATGCAGCTGTTATGTTATATGATTAAAGCTCTTTCAGATAAGCAGCAATATCAATGTAAGTCAATTTGTTGGGTTCTTCTACAAGAATGTTGGCATATTGAGTCTTGTGCTCTTCAGCAGGTTTATAGGCTACAAGTAAATCTTCACCCTTCTGAAGTAAGGATTAATGGACATGTTTTCTAGAAGCCCCAAAACTATTAGAAGAATGAGCAATCTTAAAACAGACCAACGTAATCACTAGTTTAGCTCCAAATCATGTCATTGGGATTAAGTTAAAGAATAATGTGGCCTGAAACTACAGCACAGTTCTGTCAAATTTGTAATAAGATTTTAAATCTAATATCGCAGTTTTACTGGTAATAGCACTATTTAACTAATTTAATCCTTCAATTCACTGTTACTGGATGTCTGAGAGGGACAGTCAGGACAACATATTCGGGCTTTAAAAGACTTGTATTTGCCTCTCAATTTATCTGAAAAGTTTAAACTACGGAGCAATTTTTTTTTTTTTTTTTTAAAAAGATGACTGTAAAAACAAAGATACAATTCCCAAAGGATCACCTAAAGTGCCTTATTTTGTTAGTACATGCCAGGTTGATGCAAGTGGAAATGCCTGTCTTGTGTTATCTGAAGAAGTGGGTTGTATCCATGAAAGCTCATGATACCATCTGAGTATTTTGTTCATCTTCAAGGTGCTGCTAGACTATTTGTTTATTAAGTTTATAAAGGAAGAGAGAGAGAATATTACTAAGGGCCTGTATATTTCTAGCATTTAATTCTGTGCCTAACACTTACATTCATTTGTATCTATAAGATTTCACATATATATATTGCCTTTGTTAGCTGTTTTTTGTTAATATGCTGAATGACTCATTTAGGGAAACCTTTACAATGACCCTTTATTGTTAAGAAAGCAGATGTTTCAGGGCATAGAGAGACTCCAACTACTAATCAATAGGAGAGATTTCCTCTCTCATATAGTCAATGGAGTTAAAACACCTACATCCTACCTACCCACGCCCAGTGGGTGGTTGACAGCGATATATGCACCTGCTGTCTTGATAACAGATTTCAGTTGGCAGTGTCTTTGAATACGCATCTGAACCCTGAACACTCTTGTGCCTTGATTTAAAAATATGCAGGAAGGGGCAGACCCAATGCCAGGGCAACTTTTCCTCAACTACTCGTGTTTCAAATAAGGCTCTGAGGCAGAAGGGAAGGAGGGTGAATGCTAGCACGCCTTAAGGGGCATACCTCTGGAAGTTGTATAAGGTGAACAGAGAGATTACCTGAATAGTGTCCCTATGGGTGCTCCATGTCAGCAGGCTCCCATCATGAAACAGGGTGATGAAGAAGTGGATTCAGTATGCATCGCAAGACAACATCAAAGGCCATGTCAGTCCTGGAGGCAGGCATGAAAGAGTGTAATGCTGGTAAAAACATGGGTGACAAAGACCAGGTGGCTACCCTGCAAATGTCTCAAATGTGTGTATTTTTGAAAGGCGCTGAATTGAATCCTGACAGAATGGGACCAGTAACTCACAAAGGGATGACGTGATTTAAAAAAAAAAAAAAAAAGACTTTACAACATGAGAAATGTAACCTGCAACCCAATTTGACAGACTCTGGGTGCAGATCTGGGTCCCCTTTCACTCTTGCCGAGATGAAAAGCCTATGAGAAATTAAAATAAGAGCCCACTGCTGTCAAGCCAAGTTCTCTTAACATCCCGTGTCTAGTAGCTCACTTATTCTATAGAAGAATGAGGCTTGGGATAAAATACTGGCAGGAATATCCTGCTCGATAAGGAATTCAAAAGAGACTGAGGAAGAAAACCAAGATGATTTTTTTTTGTATATCCACATGCTTATCTCAGTAGAACACTATCTGGTGGGTCAACTATCAAGTATGCAAGCTCTTACTGTCCTTGCCAAAGCAATGGTTACAAAATCTTAATAGCAAAATGAAAGAAGGAACAAATCCCTGTAGGCTCAAAGTGGAAGTTTTTTCAAAGCAATGAGAACTAAAGTGAGGTCCCAAGCCACAGTTTGTTCCTAGATTGGGGGGGGGGGGGGGAGAGAAAGAGGGAAGTAGGATGAATAGGTTCTTGATCAATTTTCACTGCAGAACCTTTGTGTGGGATGGTGATCTTTGACTACCACAAAGCATAGAAATTGCTTGTTAGAGGGATGAACAGTGACATGGAAACAAGAATCCTGAAGGTTAAAGGAATAGTCTCTCTGATAAAGGGAATTCTTCCTCCTAGGATCATATTTTGAACCATCAGATGGACCAGACAGATGTTTTAAATCCTGAGTTTCAGAATTTGTCGTCCCCCACCAATCCACCCACCATTTTTGTTGGACAAGAAAGCAGCCAGGAACAGAATTACTTCCCGATGAAACAGAACCTTTTCTCAATAAATGTCCAATGGGATGGGTTGCTCTAAGAAGCCTTCATGAGAAGGATCCCTGCGATGAGGCACCTGGCCCACACTGACCCTGTAAGGGTAAAACCCAGCCTTGGGAGAGGGCTGAGTGCAAAGCTGACAGCTGTGGCAGATAGTACTGTAGTCAATTAGGGCCCAGCTGTGGACTGTATAAATAAAGACTACAGGAGGGAGCCTCTTGTTCTGGCTGGGGAGCAGGAGGGACCTGGCTGCTAAGGAAGCTGGGGGGGCTTCCTGGGACAGGGCAGTGCTGGGAAAAAGCAGGCAAGCAGGGCTGGGGAGTTCTGGCCTGGCTTCACTCCCAGGCTGCAGGGCCTGAAGCAAGGCCTGAGAGTACTAAGGTTGCAGGGGGGCAGCTCGGACAGGAAAAGGCAGCAGGCCCACACCACATTCCTTGCCAATGATGAGTGGCCATTTCAGACTGCCGTTGGCCCCTAGGTAAGGGGCTAAATGCAGACTAGCAGTGGGTCACTGAGACAAGGTGGGTATAAGGCAATTGGGATTCCCTGGGAGGGGAGGACCCCAGAGAGCAGAGATTGATAAACCACCCCCCAAAGGGGCAGCCAAGAATCCTTAGAGTGGGCACTGCTTGAGGGCAGTGTCCTGAATAGGATGCCATGGTCCAGGAGCAATGTGGGTCCAGAACTGACATGGAGAGACACAAGCTAATTCCCAGGGCTAATGGCAGGAAGCAGTGCGGTGGGGAGTCTACCCTGTGAAAGTCCCTAAAAAACAACAGCAGTGTTAAGGAGATGGCATGATGGAGAAACTTATGGAAGATGCTTTTAAGACAATCTGTCCCCACTTAGTTCCCAGGAACAAAGGAAAAAGTATTTTACCACCTTCAACCAATGAGTCAAGACAGGCATTTTAAAGAAGTCACTGGCTGGGAAGTTGCTGAAGAAGCAGCTGCCCCTTCATTAGGAAATTTGGGTTCAGTCCTTCTCATGGGCTAGTAGTGGACTCGTCAAAATTGAGCTGTATATAAACTACTGTATTTTCTTTATTTGCAGGTATACAGATATATAGAAAAGCTTAGTGGCACTCAGGAAATCTTGATAATTGAGGGGCCCATCCAGGTTGTCATTTAACTTGGGAGACCTTCAAAATGAAGGTCCTCTAATATTTTGTAGGGGAAGTCTGAACCAGAGCCAGGAAGCTTGGCCTAGAGAGATGCCTTACCAATTCAACTGTCTGGCCCTCTGTAATGAGAGAAATATTGAGTAAAATGAAATTCTAGAATAGAATTAAGTCACATTTAACCAACAGGGCTTGATAAATAGCTGCTAAACTGTTAGAAGGCCAAGCATCAGATCTAACGACCCAGCAGATCCAGTCATTTTAGCTCCTTGCCGGATTGTGCTGAACAGTGCTAAGGTTGTTTATTCCATTCTTAAGCAGTTTCGAGCTCCAGAAAGCAGACAGTATTAAATGAGCCTCTATTAGGGATATAATATTTTTTGTGGACTCATCTAAACAAAGGTGCAACAGCAGATGGAATTCGATACATCATGCAGTTAGAAAAAGCAAAGCTTTACATATGCGCAAGACAATCTAGTCCCGAAGTGAATGTAGGATAACCAACAATGAATGTTTGATTAAGGATTTCTGACAAGTGTTCCAGTCATTAGAATAGGATATGGAAGTAGGCATGACACCATCTGATGACAACAATTTACAGGAAGGTGAAGTTTTTCTTTTCCACTGGCTCCTGCTCTAGAGGATGTGTCTGTAGAGTGCAACCTGTGTGTTCTGGTTCATGTACTTTCAGAGAATTCTTGAGATAGCACCCTACACAGCAGTATGTGCCATAAAAAGCCCACAGGTTTTAGAAAGCTCATTGTGACATAACTTTGGAATCTTGCACTATTCCTTTGTCATCCTTCCTATAACAAACCATATATTTTTGCTATGAACTCCTCCTTCAATGTCCATCTCTAAAGAAGGGTTGCAAGGTGGAGGAACCTCATACAGACACTTGAGCCAGAGGACGTTATGCAATGGAGGGAAATGGTGGAGATACCATTGGTCAGACTAGTACTGGGCCCCAGAAAAAGACCTGCATTTGTATAAATTCCTTAGTTAGAAAGAGGCTGGTGAGGCAGTTCCAGAGAATGTAACAGTACCAGCTGGAAGAGTGTCTCGAAAGAACATGCATGGGGACTGTCAGCAGCAGAGGCTGAGTCGCCATCAAAGAAAAGAAGGGAGGGTAAGCAGGCTCAGAGAAATGAGACGTGCCTCTCAGTACCTTTCAAAAATGGTGACTGGTGCTCTTTGGGGATTCGGATGTCTTTGTGAAATAGGGACCCGGACAGTACCAGAACCCCTGGATGTGTTCTCCCAGGAGCAAGCACATTGGGTGGTACCAGACACCACACCAGACTGGCTGGTACACTTTTCACTTCTAGCTATGGAAAACTGTATCAATAAGGACTTACTCTCATTTTGACATTCAAAGGCACTGAGTCAAGTGCCAATATCAGAAATCTGTCTAGGTGGCTTCTAAGTATGCTATCATGGTCACAGTGCTGCAAGAAAGATCAGCAACAATACCTATTTTGGAACATGAGGTCTCCTGGGAGGTGATTTTCCCTTTAGCTCATTCTGGAGAATGGGATCTTATCTTGGAAAGTCTGGGGCCTCTCGTTACCATGGAAGCAAAGCTGGTCAGTGGAATCAATGTATTGGGGAGAGGGCACTCATTGCATAGGTTCTCAGAATACTCCATAACTAGGAATTCAAATTTTTCCCAGTTCATTTTTAAATGTTTTTAAATCTGAATTATACTTTACATTTAGAGGGAATGAGGATTTCTCCCAAGCAGTAGCTAAGCAGCTTTAATGCTCATCACTGCAGGAAAAGGAGTTGTGGCACATCTAGAAAGTTTTGAAGCCTAAGGTTTTGAGCACAACTCACACTTGGGGCTGTGGGTGAGGCTAGAAGAAAAAAAATCCCTATGGAGAGAAGAGTGGACTCTCTCTGTGAACTTGTGCTCTCAGGGAAAAAAACCCTCAAAATACTAAATTGAATAAATGGTATAAAAACAAGGTATAGAGAACTGAACAATTCTGGTAGAAGATGCTGATCGTGCAATTTGCAAGCCACAGGTGGTTCAGAAAAATGCAATGGCAGAGGGTCCTTCCTTGCCTATATATCTTTTCAAGATCTAAGTACAACCTGCAGACACTGATGGCAAAAATATATGATCAAGAGTGCAAGGGTAGTCAACATATTTTGATGCAGAGTAACCGCAGGGAAACTACTTAGAAGAATGTGTGTATGTTTTATTTCTATAAGCTTCCACATAGTATGCCATGCAATGTCATACATTGTGTCTATTTTTAATCAATACCCTAAAATTCAACATGTACAGGAAGTCCCCAAGTTACAAAGAGGTTGTGCAAGAGCTGGCTGAGGTCTTGGTGCGCACACACGTGTGTTTGTAGGAAGTGGAGATGGGGGAGCACTGCCTCCCAATTCTCCTCACAAAGGGGTTGTGTTCCAAGTGTTCATTCGTAGGTCAGCTGTTTAGAACTCAGAATGCATTTTCGCATAGAAATATTATAAATGGCAATTAAGCTTTTGTGGGCTAATCTGAGAATCTACCTAACCCACAGTGTGGATGAAATACTGTACATTTGCAACGAAAAATAGGAGAAACTTTTTTTATTTAATCTTGACTACTGGTGCTTGAGGAGAGGTTAATTGGAGGAGGAGGAGGTAGGGAATTTTGAAAGACACTTCCAGGCATCCTGCAGCCATCACCCCCTCCCACTGAGGTCTCCGACACCAGGGCCACCCTTACACAGAATACATAGGTAATCTGGAAAATTTGGGACACTAATGGGTCTTAATTTTTACCCATCTCTTCCAATCAATGTGGCTGTGCTTTCTCCAAAGAGGATCTAGTTAATTTAGAGCTATCTCTATACTGGGAAGGTTTGGCAACAAAAATGCTGTTGATGTGCAAAAGTTTGAAAAAAGTGAAAACCAGTCAAACTGTTTTTTGGTCTCTCATGGTCAACATTTCATGGCCACATTGCTAGCTCCCTTGACAAACAGATCAAAGCCATTTGGGTAAGCATCCCACAGTGCAGTGTTGTGGGCAGGCAGAGCTGATCCCTGCATTTCTTGGGATTCCCTCAATTCTCCCATGGCGCACTTAGCTGCTGGGAGTGGCATCACAAATAGCTCTGTGAGCTCTCTGTGCTGAGGAATGTCAAAGAAGCACAGCTGTCTCTCCAACCCTCCCTCTTCTAGCAGGGCAGAATGGGAGCATTCCAATTATTTGCTCTTCCTTTGTTCCCCAAATGGAGCAACCCACTCAGTTGTCAGGTACATCCAGGAGCTTTGAAAGAGGAGAGATGCATGACTGCAGGGCAGCAGAGATCATAAAACAATGAGTAGCACCATCAGGACAGGCATTGTGGGATTCTGCAAGAAGCCAGTTCTCTCAACAAGGTAGCAGAGTCCACACTGGCTCTATTGTTAACAATAAAGGGAGGAGAAAAGACAAATCTTTTGCAGGGCTCAAATTTGTGTGTCATAAAAACTGGGTGTTTCTCTTGACCAAAGTTGCATTGTAGTGTAAACACGCTCACAGTTGTCACCATCACAGTTTTTGGCAACAAAAATGTGACCGTATAGAGAAAGCCTCACAAGTGAAAACATCTCCTAGACCTATTAGCAGAATATTGAACCCATGAAAGAGCCATTCAAGTGGTAATAAAGCCATTTGCCAACCCCAGATATATATTGTCAGTTTTTTCATTTACTGTTAGTCCACAAGACTTTAGTTTAAAATTTGCTTTAAAATTCTTTTATTGGTATATTTCTAAAGATTATAAAAAAACATCCAAAAAAAATCAAGTCCCCTGAATGACTGGGCACAAAGGCACCAGTTTAATAGTGCTATGCAGTGCCCCATAAATCCTAAGGATGTCACTGCCTGATGATGTAGGTGAACTTTTGTTTCTACAAGCAGACATTCTCAAGTCAATGTTTGTAACTTGGGGAGTACCTGTACTGTGAATGCATGTGCTCATTGCATGAATATTATACACTGCTGCAATAAGGACTTGTTTGTTCATCTCCTCAGCCAAATAAGGATTCAATATTAACTTTAGTGTATACAGATTTGTCCATTTCCAGGTTATTAAGGTTGCTCAGCATGTGCTATATTCCAGGGCTACTCGACTTCTGAAGCCCCAGGGGCCACAATGTACTCACAGCACATGCTGGGGGCCACAACTTAAGTGGGGTTGCATATACATGCAAATAGTTTTTCACACTGATGGGCATGAATACAAAGATTAAGGCAAGACTACACAACACCCAGGCCCCTTTTAAGTTAGTCCTGCTGATATTGCATAAATATCACATTTTTATTGATTTCTACCCATATGACAGCACTTTTAATGAGCAATGACAGTCCAGGATTTAACTACTAAAATGCATATTAACAGAAGACCATTATATTGTCTTGCCATTGTGGAGTGTGTGCCTAATGGAGGCCATGCTCAAAGGACCCCACCCGTGGACTGTGTGTGGAGCCCCGCCTAAACCCAACCCACACTGTGGGCTGCATGTGCAGTAGCCCTGTGCTATACTATTACTGAAAGAACCTTAAATGAACAAAAATACCTTAAATGACCAAAAAACAGTCAGGTATAACTAGCAGCCCAGGCTTATCAATTAATCCACACAACTACATGCACTCCTCCCCTTGCTTATCTGTACCAGAGGCAGCAGGATGGGAGAGGGGAGCTGACAGGCACGGTGATCCAGCTTTTAAGACCGCTCTCACAGAAACATCTGCCTCCCCCACCTACTGCCATCTAGCATCCTTAGCTACAAGTAAATACCCCACCCATTATCCAGCTATCCCAGCCTTGCAGTTTTCAGTCTCATAATAGTGGTCTGACCCTCTGCATTATAGCCCAGTACAGTATTCTGCCAATAAACCACTACCTCAACTTCTTACAAATTGGCATTCTTATAACGGATTACATTTCTGCCAAAGAGTTAACCGCAAGAAATGTGTATACAAATTCCTCTACAATTTCTTGAAATTAAGTTCTCTCCTTCTACAAAGTATCAGACTTGTATGTACCACATAAGGGATTAAATTAAATCTGGGAATTGGTCAAGGATTACCAAAAGCCACCTACTACTGAAGTTAAGATACTTTTGAAATTAGATCATTAAATTACTTGTCATTTTTAATCTGCAACATAACATACTGAAGAAGAGACAATGAGCCACCTTATATGTATAATTTTGAAAAGCAGCTTGCATTTTCTTTGTAATTATGCTTTTATATCGTTACCATGTTGAGCAGTTTAGTCAAGCTAAAAGTGAATGTAATGGATTTAATGAAATTTAACTGGGGATTAACTGATAGTCACTCCATTAGATGTTACAATATGGGGTGTGGGTGTGTGGGGGGCTGTGTGTGGGAGTGGGGGGGTGGGAGATATCACATAAGCCAGGTTGATTAAATTAAGCCTACTTAAAATTAAGAAACAAATCAAATTTAATAATTGTGTAGCATATTTTATTTTGAGTTTAGAAGATCCCACTGAAGAAATTTTGGAGTTCTTATTTATTTTGTCATTAACCACCATACATTTCAAACAAACAATTTTAAAGATTGAACTACTGGCCTTTTTTTTTTTTCCCTTCCTAGTGATCCAAGAAGCAACTTGAGGATACTAAAACTGATCTGTAATGATTACCACCTTGTATGCCAATGATTTTCACAACACTATTATGGTTTACTGTAGATGATTAAACACTTTAATATAGTTATTTTCTTTGTTTCAAATAAAGTAACTTCACATGGCCAGTCTAAGTTTTTCTTTAAGAGGAAAAAAGGCAAGTTATGCATTGGGCCATATATTTGCTTCAGGTATCTCCTTCGAGGGAACATACTTAACATGCAAGACTGCACATGGCAGGAAGGCAGGACTCAGTAAAGCCACCCATTTCATATGGCATTCACAAAATGCAAGTTTTAACCACACAACAGAATGCTATACAAAATACCAGATTGCAATACAGACTGACAAACTGAGTCATGACATGTCATCTTATGCCTCTTATTTCCAAGTAAATACAGTGCCTAACGTAAAAACATAACAATGACCATACTGCATCAGACCAAATGTCCATTTAGCCCAGTATCCTGTCTTTTGACAATGGCCAATACCAGATGTCCCAGTGCCTTATCTTTAGGGCATGGTAAATTTGATTACTGAAATGATACTTCATATTTTATTCAACAAATATCCAGTCTTTTTGCATCTTTACTTTAAATATACTCCTAACTCAGAGAGAGGAGGAAGGACAGACAATAGATGCTTCCAATGTCTTACACTAAGCTCAAGAAATTCAAATATCACAATCACTTGCCAAAGAAATTGTTCCATTTATGAAAACGGATTTATCCTAAAGAGCTGGCAATTGTTCAGACTTCAAGAGTAAAAATTATTTGTACTTTCCTACTCCACTTGCTACTGGTTCCCCTTTCCTTAGGAGGAAAAATCATAGAAAGCCAATATTTTTCTTTTAAACTTCCAGAAATATAAATCCATGTGTCTGATTCATTAACTTGGGACATATCAATAGCAATCATTTCTAACCACATCTAGTGATCACTAGTCACGTGTTGAAACCAGAAAAGCTAACAGAAATACAAGGGCTTTGTTTCAACTTTGTCTTAACCCTGTAACACTCTTCAAAGCTCTGCATTACTGAAATAATTGTGTACCTAACCGGAACAATTCATCTTCAGTTTTCATATACACTTACCTGGTCCACGTAAATTCCATGGGCAGCGGATTTGCATCAGCATTGCAGCGGAGCTGAACATGCTCTCTTCCAATAAACCAATTTCCATCATACCCGGTTACTGAAACTTCAGGGGCATCTACAAAATATGTGCAATTTCACATGCAGATACTCACGTACAGTCTTTAAAAAGAGATGTGCATTGTTTAGAATGATACGTTTATATGCTGTATTTAACTAATAGTATAGCACTACTTAATATCCAACGAGTAGTGGTAATTCTACCTGGAAAGCTTAGTAAATGACATGTACACTGGTGTCAGAGTTTTAACAATGCAAATCAGCAGGCTCCATTAATTTTTAGTTTCTTAACTGATACAAACTGAGATAATTATATAGCCTTGGCACCAAAAATGCCAGTTTTTAGTACAATGCAATTTTAACTTTAGTTGTCCAAATATATTAAATTCAGTGAATTCAAAAAATCATTATACAGTGTAAGGGATGAATTGCACGTATGATATGAGAAACTTTTGGCTAATGATTTATGCTGTAGTGAGTATATGCACTGTGCTTATGTAATACTTTTAAACAAGAAACTTAAGTTTCTTCTTTTTTGTTTTTAATTTCTTTTCAAAGGACCCAAAAGAATTAATGATAATGGTACCAATTGGAATCCCATCTTCCCAACTTTTCAACCCTTCAGTATTCTTACCCCCAGAATCTCATTTTAGCCAGCTGCAGAAAGTCTTCGAGTTTTAAAAATACAATTATAATTCTTCTACGGATGTGTTAGGGGCAAATTCACAGTATATTACAAAATGTGAATGCTGAAATATAAACGACACACCAATAGAAAAAGGTCTCCTACAGTAAAAAGTAAATGTCTAGCAGAGTCAAAATCAAAGTAGGACAGTTACGGAGTCCAGGACATCAGGTTCAACTACTTCCTCCAAACAGGCAGCAAAAGTTGGGAAGCAGGGGGGTGGGGGGAGGGAGGGGGGAGGAAACAAGAGCAAAACTTTAAATACATCCCTCTTCTCACAGAAGCCAAATCTTTCCCACTCTTACATAATTTAGTGTTAATTTATTTGAGTCATATAATGGATATTTATTATTGCTACTGGGCTAGCCCAAAAAGGTTATGCAACAGAGAGACTGGCAATTTTCTTGTTATGCCCATCTCTCTTCAGCACTATCAATTGTTAGGATGAACCTTTTTTCACCCCTCTCCAGACTGTGCACTAGTGCAAATGACATATAGGTAGCAGCAGTGTAAAAACTTGTGGTTTCTCTCAACAGGATTGCCTTATAAAGTCAAGATGAACTGAATACTATTTGTAATTTTTTTTTTTTAAAGTCATGATAGTTTAGATCATTATTTGTATATCGGGGCACAGGGTCTGGATGGAGTATTTACAGTTCTCACAACTTGCTTCTTTTTCTTGTATTTATGAATAATCCATTAAAATAATCTAATCAGATTCAAGTGTAGAAATCTAGGACTCAGTTTAAGATGGTTATTAAAAACAAAGAACTAAGCAAAACTGCTTTTCTATTCATACTCTGAACAATTTTATAAGAATACTAAGCAAGTTGGTCATGAGTATGAAGTCCATACCTTTTTTATAAATTTTTTCTGGAAGACGTCAAAGTTAACTTATTTCTAACTAGTATTAGTGAAAAGATTTAACATTCTATTTTTCCCCAATACAATTAAACACATGCTAATCAGCCAATCCTCTAATATAGACTGCTCTGAAATTGTTAAAAGTTCATCAATTCAATAGAAGGTATTTGTAAACAAGATTTTTAAGAGTTCTTTAAAGAGAGGGTTTATCTGATGGGAAATTGTGTATTGATTAGAGTAGTTGATCATAAATTTAGTCCTTTAATATTTCAAAAATGTCCTGATTCCAAGTTTGCCATTGACAGTAATATTGTTCTCTCAGACCTTAAGCTTATTTATTCAAGTATTTCTCAAGATGGCTGATGGCAAAATCAGTAATTAAGTTTAAATGTTACTTCCTGCAAGCCCAAAATACACCAAATTGATTAAAAGTGGGAAAGCATTAAAAGAAGCAGTTCTTTACATTTACTGAAAATTCTATTTAGGTTAAGTGTTTATGTCATGATCTACTAACTGATGGTAAATATTTTTGATAGAACCGATTACTGCATGAGGCCTAATATTCAGTGTGAGAGAACAAAAGAATGTATCAATAGCTGCAAGCTACAAACTTTGGGGCCTACTCCCTGGTTGGCCAATGGCCTGCTGAGTGTCCTTGGTCAACTCACTTCAACTCTTCATGGACTAGTTGTAATAGGACAGAACAGTTGTGAAAGCAGTAGCTAACTTGCTATATACTTACATTGTATGTCCAACAAGTAAGGATATCTCATCTCCTTTTCCAAAGCTGGATGCCTCACAACACAGGTTATGCGTCTTCCTCTGGCAAATTTGGTGGGTTTCAGTTTGTACTGACTGACAACTGTTACAGTTTCATTTAGAAATGAAGTAGAACTGGATTCCATTTCTCCAAGATCTCCTTCCCAATCAATAACTGCAGCAGGTTTTCCAGTGGCTGCTGTACAAATGGCTGCTACTGTCTGATTTTCACCATCTATTAAAGAGTTTGGTCCCTTTGTTAGGCTCACAATGGGTTCAACTATTGAAACAAAAAGTTGAAGTAAGTAAGTTTTCAGTCAAGACAGGAAAGTTTCATTTAACCTCATTTTCTACATTCTATCTCAATAGTTTACATCTACTAACACATTCTCAAAGGCAATATGTTAGTCATCAGGTAAAGTTGACAACAACAGATACCTAAAACTAATTTAGACAATTGAAATCTCTGGTATCCCAGTCCTGCACACTGCCGATATGGATTTATTAAAAAAAAAAAAATCAAGTGATACAATTTGAATTTTAATCCACAGGCAGGAAACCTTAGTTTAAATAATTTGTTTTCATATTACTTTGCATTAGTATATGCTATTTTCCCCTAAAGGAAAGGCTGATGTTCATTGGTTGCTAGCCATTAAATACATGTGAACTTCAACTAAATATTTACCTTTACACTACATTTAGTGGGTTTACATTGGGTGTGATTTTTTTTGAACTGGAAGAATATTCTATATTTTTTTAAACACGTTTACTTAATTCTGTAGTTCATATTATTCAGATTTTTAAAATACTTTAACCATAAAGTACGATACAAAACTGAATGTAAGTGTGATTTGTGTAAAGCTCTACTGCAGCTTTTAAAAGCATTTTACTTTTTAAATGTCAGAACAAGCCAAGATCTACTCCCCCATCCTTTCCTCAAGACCCCACCCCTTCCTTGAAGCCCCACCCTCTGTTCTCTCCTCCTCTCCATCACTTGCTATCCCCAGCCTATATACAGTCTCAGAGTATGGCTACACTGCTGCTTCTTTTTCAATTCTTCTTTAGGAAGAGGTTTTTCCAATATTTGGCCTGTCCCCTAGACCACAGTCTTCCTTTATTGCTAAAAATCAATTGAACATAAACCTTGGCCATTTGCACTTTCACCAATTCGCTCAACTTCAAATCGAAGTTTGATTGTCCTCCCTGTTGTACTAAAGCTAAAATATTTGAATTGATAAGCTTTAGGAAATAATTTTTAAGCTTTGCATACAATGGCATTTGTGTATAGACAATTTTAGCGCTTCCTTTAATATATCAGACTAGTCCATGACGGTAATATAGGATAGCATTAATGTACTCCAAGATAACAAAAAAAAAAATCAATGCCTATCTTCATGTTTAAAGTTCCAATCGTGTAGTGTAAAGGCCTGACTTCTTCAGCATTTCAATTGCCCTTCTCGTACGAAAACCATACTATTCTAAGCTTTCGTCTTCCATGGATGTATTTTCAGCGATGTTCAGTTTACAAGACCTTCTGAAGTCAGCCCAAGTTTAACATTTCTCAACAAGTGAATTCAAGCACCTAGTTAGGCGAATTCCAGGTTGTAGTTTCAGAGCTTGTATTTCAGCCTTAATCTACTTGGAAAGAGTACATTTTCCCTTTTGTTCCCCCTAAAACAATCTTTACAACTTTAGGCATGTCTGTCCTGACAGAGGACTCCATCTGGTGCAGATGTGTCAACAATTTCTAGCTGGCACAAGGTACATATTATGTACCATGGACTTATGGGTGTGGGTGGAGAGGGGTCCACAAACAGTACAGAATACGATGAGGGACTCAAGCAACCTTGAATTTAGTACAGCTTATTTTTTAAAAGTCAAGGGTTCTGCACTGCCCAAATACTGCAATTGTTATCTTAAGTCTCTGAAGGAAAGAGTGACAAACCAACCAACAAGTGATCCTGTGGCACCCTAGGATACATCTAGACTACATTCTTTTTTTGAAAGGAGACATGCAAATTTGGTGCTAGTTTGCATATCTTCCCATTGCTTTTTCGAAAGCTTTTTTCCAAAAAAAGAAAGGTGTTTAGATGTGGTTCTTTTGGAAAAAAAAAAAAAAAAACTCTCGAAAGAACCTTGCTTCCTCAAAAAATGTGGTGTGCAGGGTTCTTTCGAAAAAGGGTTTTTGTTTAAAAGAAGAACTGTATCTAAACTGCTTTCTTTTTGGAAAAAAGAGCTTTCGAAAAAGCAATCGGAAGATATGCAAATTCAGTAGTAATTTTTGTCTCTCCTTTCGAAAAAAGGATGTAGTCTAGATGTACCCCTAGGCTACATCTAGACTGCAAGCCTCTTTCAAAAAGAGACACTGAAAAAGTGTCTAGACTACAACCAGTACTTCCAAAAGAACAGTTTGCATTAACATAGCACCTTTTTTCAAAAGAGCACTTTCAAAAAAAGGCATTCTTCCTCATAAAATGAGGTTTTCTGCGGTCGAAAAAAAAACTGCTGCATTATTTCCATTTACTTTCGAAAGAACGTGGCCAGCAGTCTAGATGCAGGTGAAGTTTTTTCGAAAAAAGGCCACTTTTTGAAAAAACCCTGTAATCTAGAAGTGGTTCTCAACATGGGGCATATGGCTCCGCAGGGGGCCATGCCTTACTTCAAGGGGGCCACATAGAAAAAACAGAACATATGGGGGCACAGTACGTTTGAGGGGGCCACCCAAACTTAACTGCTAGGTATATGATAAATGAGGCTCAGAAGGGAGCCATGAGCAAAAGAAGATTGAGAAACACTGGTCTAGACACACCCCTAGAGACTAACGTAAATATACAGGAACACGAGCTTTGGTGGGTTAAACCCAGTTTAGATGAACAGGAGCAGCATATATAGTACCTGTCAATTGCCATGTATGGCTAGCAGCTGCACAGTTTTCCCACCCATGCTATTCATTTTCAATTCATATAGACTCTGAGAACAACTACCTGTCTCCTGCACCAGTGTCTTTTTAGAACGAAGATCTCTGTTCTGTACCTGAAGTGCTGTCACCTAGCTCGTTTCATAGGTACACAGGAGGATTTTTGGGGTTAGCTTTATTTGTTTTTGGGGTTTTTTTTCGTTCAAACAGCAAAGAATTTAAAGAAGATTCTTGCTCCACAAGCTATTAAATCAGAACACAAGTCCTTTAGTCAGCTTTCTTTGTTAGTTAACAGTGTGGCTTCCAACATTATACTCCAGTCATTAAAAGATTATTTTTACTAGTCAGAACTAAGCTCTCTCTTTTAAATATAGCTATCAAAGAATCAACATGCAAAAACATCATCAGGAAAGACCTGAGAGATGCCTACGAATCAAAGACATTCAGGAAGGCTGAACTCACATACCTTCAGTGGCTTCTCTTCAATGTATCAGACTTTTAAAGTAAAAGGAAATTACGACTTATGAATGTTAAGCCAGTTACAATTAAGAGATTGAATTCACTCCCATGCTGCAAGGTATTAATGAAGAGTATCCAACAGCCCACAACTTTGCGAACTTGGGTGTCCAGAAGCATCTCTATTGCATCTCTATTGCATAGTGTATATTTAAAAGAAAATAAATCTTACTGTAATTAGTATTAATTTTAAAGTGATAATTTTTAAGTATCACAATTTATTTTATTTACTGGAAAATTTACCCAACACCATTTGAATCCTTAAATAAGTTTTGTTTTCCTTAGTTTAAATCGTTGTTCTGAGGTGGGGTTGGGGATGAGGGGTTCATTATGCAGGCTGCCCCAGGGAGAGAAGACAACCTCTGCCCTCTCTCACTGCAACAGCTTGGGGCCACATGAGATGCACCCGTCCATGGCCTCTGCAACAACAGTAGACACAGCAGAGGGAAGGGTTCATTTCATCCAGATGCAGGGACAGAGACAGAGATCAACTTTGAAACATATAGAGTAGAATAGCTGCCCAATGGGATTATTATAGCTGTCTTGGTCCCCATCTCTAGCCTCTTGCTGCTCCCCTGTGGTCATTCTGGAGTATAACTCTCTCCTACCAGATCCCTCTTAATGAGCAACAACCGAATTCCAGGCACATCACATTATCCTGGCACAACCAAATCCTGACCTTGATTTGAGTTATAAGAGGAAGCTGCATCCCAAGTGTGGTGGTCCTACTTCTTCCCATTTACAAGTTCTTCAACAAAGACTCAGACAGATGCACACATCTAAAATATTAGTAATATAAGTAAGGTGCAGTTACACATCTGCCTAGCGAATAAAGTCACCCACAACCAAAGTTTTGTCTGTATCTTAAATAATGCATCCAACTACGTGCACTCCACTTCAGGTTCATCTTAAGGCACATCTCGAATTTTCATATCTTCTTCCAATTGCTTTTTTTGAAACCTTCAGTTCAAAAAAGAAAGTCTAGACATGGTTCTTTCGAGAAAAAGACCCTTTTTCTTTAGAACCATTCAGGTTTACACGGTTCTTTCGAAAAAGTTTTTTTTCCCTCGAAAGAACCGCGTCTAAACTACTTTTTCAAACGTAAGTTTCGAAAAAAGCAATTGGAAGATATGCAAATTTGACCCAAATTTGCATATCTTTTCTAAAGTGAAAACAAGTCTACGGCCTTCGGTATTTTCAGTAGTAGGACCTGCTCAAGACATTTATGTGCTTCAGACTCTCTCGTGTCCTGTACCAAGGATACATCAAACAGCACAGGCAAATGGCTCTGAGTTCCTTCCCTATCACGAAGTCCCAAACGACAAGACTGTAAAGCTGAGGGAAAAGAGGGCAAGCAGTGGAGCACATAAAGACATCTCTAAGAACTCCTGTAAAAGTAAAATAACCTCTCCTCTCTGAAGCAGTGTCCTGATAGGTACTCCACTTCAAGTGATTGCCAACCAGTACACATAGGACGAAGGAGCTATTTCAGAGTCAGATCTAAGAGTGCTGATAAAAACAGCACCATCTGACCTGGAAGCATGTACCAAGGCATGCCTGGGAAAAACTGGCCTGTTGGTCAAGTTGTGACTTTGCAAATTTAGGTGACAAGTGTGCCATAGAAACGGACTGAAATCTAGCTGAGTGTACAATTACTCTAGAAAGGAGATCATTAATGTTCTGGTCCCAACAGGTTAGACTATACCCAAGAAAGGATCTTGAAGTCTTTAGATGCAAAAATGTAGATCATTCTGATCAATCCACCAAAAAAAAAAAAAAAAAAAAAAAAAAAAAAAAGGGGTTTCTAAATGATGTGGTTCTGTCCTGGTACAAAGCTAACAACCTTCTAGCATTTATAGTATGGAACGCAGATTGTTCCTTATACTCGTGTTACTGGGAAATTTGGGGACGAAGTGGGAATGGGTAGAGGGAGCAACATGTACAGAGGAGGGTACGGTCTAATTAGCATAGAAATCAACGAACATTTTAGGCTAATATTTGGAATGAGGCTATAATGAAACTTCTTCCTTAGTACTGTGAAGGGAGGGGGTCCACCATTATTGCCCCATCTGATTCATGAGCAAAAGTAATGCCATTTAAATAGGTAAGTGGAGCAGAAAACTAGCTAGAGGATGAAATGCAAGTTTCATGAAGCAGTTAAGTACCAAGTTCAAGCCTCACACTAGAGTAGGTGCTCTTAATTGTGAAAATAAATCAATCAGTTCTTTAAAATGAATCCTGCCACTTTTGGGTAGTCAAGTACTGAAAAGCCCTCCACTGGTAAATGGAAAGTTGTAATTGCAACCAGCACTCTGACAGAACTCAAAAGAAGGTCTGACTTCATTAATTCCAAGAACAGCAGAAAGGGGAATTGGTATAAAAACTACCTGTTCAAACAAAAGTGATTAAGTTTCCTCTATCTTTAAGGTAGCTCGGCTAGATATATCTTTCTGCTGTTTAACAGGAGCTGTTGTACCTCTGTTCAGTAATAAACACCTATTCCCCCAAGAACCATCAAGGAGCCAACCTCAAAGAGGAAGAGTCCCCAGAACTGTGCGGTAACAAGTGGGAAATGATGGGGAGGCATGACAGCTGACAAGAAGTGAAACAAAAAATTTAAGGAAGGCCTTGGCCAAGTTGGTGAAATTAGGACAACAGAGAGTTACTCACCTTGTACTGTAACATCTGTTCTTCAAGATGTCCCCCCCCGTAGGTGCTCCACTAGAGGTGCTGGGCTTGTCCCGGCGCCACAAATGGAGAATCTTCCATAGCAGTAGCCCTGCCGGCCTGCGCATGCGCTCCTGCTGTCTTGCGCCATTACAGCTGAGCGCGGGCTGGCTTGTCAGTTTCTTCCCAACTGGAAGTGTCTGAAAGATAAAACAAAAACTCCGAAGCAGGGAGCAGGATGGGTTGTGTAACACCCATGAGAGGGAGGCGGGGGGAGACATCTTGAAGAACAGATGTTACTGCACAAGCTGAGTAACTCTCTTCGTCGAGTAGTGTCCCCGAGGATGCTCCACTCGAGGTGAGTACACAGGAGTGATCCAATGCTATCTTTGTGCTTCGGACTTATGGCCTCTGCACTGTGGCCAGAACCGCTTGCGCCACCACTGAATCGTTCAATATTTTCGCGAGAGCAAAGTGTCTGGCGAAGGTAAGAGCAGATGACCAAGTTGCTGCATGGCGTACATCCTGCAAGGGTACACCTCTAAAGTAAGCAATGGATGCAGCCATGCCTCTGGTGGAGTGGATGAGAGGCCGTCTTGGTAAAGGTTCATGCCATAGGGCGTAACAACTTGTGATGCAAGAGACGATTAAGATGGAAATACACTGTGCAGAGAGCTGTTGGCCTTTCGAATGCTCAGCGGTGGCTATAAAAAGACGCCGAGACTTCCTGGAAGCACGCATTCTGTCCAGGTAGAAGGCAAGCGCTTGTCTGACGTTGAGCATATGTAGAAGTGAGTCTTCTGGTGAAGAATGTGGTTTTGGGTAAAATGTTGGCAGGTTTATGGGCACGTTTATATGAAAAGGAGAATTCACCTTTGGAAGTAAGGGTGGCGGGAGGACACTGAGCACTGCCCCATGCTCAGAATAATGTGTACGGTGGGTCGACAGCTAGAGCTGCTAATTCACTAATTCGGTGTGCTCAAGTGATTGCCAGCAGGAATGACATCTTCATCATGAGCATGTGCAAGTCACAAGTCGCTGTCTGTGAAAGGGGACCCCTGATAAATTTTTGACATACCATGTTAGCGAAGCCCTGACATGTGGGGGAATAGACTGTTCTGTTCGTGCTGTGTACACCTGGTGTCTAAACAGTGAAAAGCCAATGCTGGAGGCTGCATAGGTGGAGACTTGCATGTGACACTACATATGTGAGGGCGGCCATATGCCTGAGCAGCTGTAGGCAGGTAAGAATGAGGGATTTGGGAGCAGTTGACACACTCTGGACCAAATCTCGAATCAGCTCGAATCTCTGTGGGCAGGTATACCCTTGCGCCCAATGCATCAAGTCTCACGCCAATAAATTCCAGATCGTGACTCGGCGTCAGGGACGACTTGTCGAAGTTGATTATGAGCCCCAAAGCCTCAAACACCGCTGTGGTGGCAGCAACTGCCCATGCAGCCTCATCGAAAGTAGGGGCCTTTAATAGGCAGTAGTCATCGAGATACAGGAAGATCGAGATAAAGACGTCGAAGGTAAACACTCCTGGCACCAATGAAAGACCAAAGGGTAACACCTAATACTGGTAATGTTCCGCGCCTACTACAAAACAAAGCAATCACCTGCGGGCCGGATGAATTGTTATATGGAAATAGGCATCCTACAAGTCAAGAGATGCGAACCAATCCCCTTTGTCAAGAACTGGGATTATAAAGGCTAATGTAACTATTTTGAATTGGTTTCCGCAGGTGACGATTGAGTTGACACAGGTCCAGGATAGGTCTCCAACCTGACTTCTTCTGGGTGAGGAAGTACCAAGAGGAAAAACCTTTCCCCCGGAACTGAATGGGTACCCTCTCCACTGCCCCTATGGTAAGTAGCCGAGAAACCTCTTGCTGTAGAACAGTCTTGTGAGAGGAGTCCCTGAAGAGGGACAGGAAGAGTGGGGAGGGATTGAGTTGAAAGGGATGGAATATCCTGTAGCAACTATGTTGTTGACCCAGCGTTCAGTGGAAATCAGAGACCAACGGTGTTAATAAGGCCTCAGCCAATGATGGAATAAAGCTTGCGGACTGTGTAGAGCCTGTCAAAGGGGTGATACGCAGTCCCTCAATTGACACATCAAACTTGCTGCCGCCCCTGCTGGTGGCCAGGTGCCTTGTTAGGTTGTCGTCTTAGTTTCTGTTGGCATTGCCTTGGTCTCTGCTGCTCGTATGGTTTGGTACAGAATGTGGTGTAAGAGAAAGGTCTCTGCTTATTATAGGGTGCTTATAGGGAGGCATGTACATCCCCACCGTTCTCAACATCTTATGGGAGTCTTTACCTGAGTGGAACACCTGATTGGTGGATTGAGAGAAGAACAACTGACTATCGAAGGGTAAGTCCTCTACTTTATTCAGTAAATCCTTCGGGGCAGCAGGCTGATGTAACCAGGACGCACAACGCATTACTACAGCATTCACCGTGGCAGAAGCCGCTGCATCGGCAGTGTCCAAAGCAATCTGCAATGCTGTTCGGGCTGTTGTATAGCCCTCCTGTATTACCACCTTTAGAATTTGGCATTTAGAGTCCAGTCAATGTTCCAAAAGCGGTATTAATTTTGAATAATTATCAAAACCGTGATTTGCCAGGAGAGCCGCATAATTACACATTTTTAAAGCTGAAGTGGTGGAAGAGTACCCTTTCCTGCCTAGAATATCTAGGTGTTTGGCCTCCTTGTCATTTGTGGTATTCTTAGACTATGCTGTTTTGGACCTGTTGTGCTGCGTCCATGACAAGGGAATTGGGAAGAGGGTGAGTAAACAAGAAATCCAGAGAGCGGCGCAGACATGTCGGAGATCTGGAGGGCTTTGTAAAATAATCAGACCCTCAGCCTCAGCTCTCGGTTGCGCCTGGTGCACGCAGTCAACTTTGTGCAGTGGACGCACTTCAAGGGGACATGTCCATCCCAGAGACATTTAATGCAACATGAGTGCCCCTCCAAAGCTGGCATGGCATCTTGGCACTCAGCACATTTCTTAAAACCGGGAGATCCCGGCATAACTGCTTGTTAAGGCTACTGAACTAGATACAAGAAAGAAAAGGCGTTTATTTTAAAATAAACGCAACTATAACTTCTAAGAACTACTACACTAACACTAATGAACTATAAAACAAGTATTTGCTAATACTAATCTCCCTTTCTCCTCAGCTAGGAGTGGGAGGGTGCCTAAGCTCTGTCAGCAGTCACGGATGGTTGAAGGAAACTGACAAGCCAGCCCGCACTCAGCTGTAATAGCGCAAGACAGCAGGAGCGCATGCGCAGGCTGACAGGGCTACTGCTATGGTAGATTCTCAGTTTGCAGTGCCGGGACGAGCCCAGCACCTCGAGTTGCGCACCCTCGGGGACACTACTCAAAGAACCCACACTTTAACCTGTATGATCTCATTTCAGCAACTTCAGGGGCAGTGGTGTCTATACAGATACAGAAGACATTTGTCCAACATGTGAGAAATGCATTCCCTGGAATGTAAAAAAGAAACGTGATTAATTCTACACCCATGGCGTCCAACCAGTTCTGAAGCAGAAGCCACTATAGGTCCTCAAGAGAGCTAGCCAAATAGCCATACGTGGCTAGCATGTTCGACACCACGGTTCTATACCAATTACATAACTTTACTGATTCATCACAGAGGGCTGCTCAGCACACCATGTCAGCCCTCACCCTGCAGTTCACTATTTATGTAGGAACACCAAGACTGCACTGTGTCTCATAACCATGACAGACTGGTCCCTGAGGAAGGGAATAAGGTGTGTACAAGCATTCCTCACTGCTTTTCAATCCAGGAAGTTGATGTTGAGACGAGTACTGGACACACCATTTTCTCTGTGCCGTGTGTCTCATTTACTGGCAATGTCACTTGACAGAAGACTGTCATGTTACAGGTATAAAGTCTAACAGCTTATGAGGGGACTCCTCAACCTATTCTAAATGCATCCTGAATGACTTGGTTGGTAATTTGTTTAATTAGCTCTTCAAACTGTTTGGCATAGACTGCCAGAAGTTGAAAAGGCATCACAGCTTCATCTGGTGACAATAAAGGAGCTCATTAGTTAAGTAGGGTGACCTCTGTCTGCTTTTGCCCTTGAAAGGCACTTCCTGTGCTTGAAGCAAAGGATGGAATGGGAAAGCATATAGGGTGATCCCTATGGGAAAGGCAAGGAGTTCTTGAAAATTGTTGGTTGACAGGGATCCCAGAGAATGCAAATACAGTTATTTAATCACTGAAAAGACGGGCTTTTTTGCAAGGGAGATCCTTCATGGTGTTTTGGACCTTCCTCGGAAAGCCAGGAGACTGTAGCCACAAGTCCCTGTGCATCATGAGTCCAGTGGCCAAGGAACTGGATGCAATGTCAGCTGTATCCAATATGTCCTAGAGGGCCACATTTCCCTTCATCCACCAAGGCCTAGAACCAAGGCTGGTCATCTGCAGGCTACTTGTCCTTAAATTCTGCCAATCCACTGAACAGGATGAAATTGTACTTGGCTAATTACCAGATTCTGCTGACTAAGTGGAATTTTAGCCCTAGAAGAGTCTAGAAAATGACCTTTGTATCAAGGAAATCTAATTTTTGATCCCGTATCTGGTGTGGGGTATTCTTCTGCAAGGGCTGATGCACCCATTCCACAGCCACCTGAATGACCAATTCATTCAAGACTAGGGGCGTGAATGGAAAATTGATCCGTCCGGTCTTCATGAAGTAGTGTATCTTGGCTCTTCTCATGATAGGGGTATACACTAGTGTGTGCCAAACCATGTGAGCCCATTCTAGCAAGACATCATTTATAGGAAGGACCACATGGACTCTCCCCCTGTGGTTGAAGGATGTCTAAGAGACTGTGTTGGGGGTCCTGGAATTCCTCCAGTGGAATGTATAGGGATAAACACCTCATCTGGTGAAGAGGTGGCTTCAATTGCAACTGGTGGTACTAATTCTGGGTCTTCTTCCCTGTATACCAAACAGAGGTTGTTGGCAAGCTGAAAAGCAATAAGATCCTTGCTACAGCACCAGCTGGCTCTGGTAGAGGTCCCATGGCCCTACAGGAGACCATATGTCTGGGAAGGCCCATAAGGAAACAGTACCAAGCTTCTTGACAGGAGGGGTTTCCATAGCCAAGGGTGTGTCAGCTGTATGTCGAGGCTGGTACATAGCCATAAAGATGTTGATGGGGCTATGACCTGAGTCAGATGTCAGTTCTAACGCCAGAATTGTCAGTACCAGAGTGCCCCAGTCCAATGGTTGGGAAAGGGATTTCTCCTGAATCAGGAGGCAGTTCATCCTCAGGTATGGGAACATCTAAAAGAACGGATGGGCCTATGAGGAGTGTACACAATAGGAATATCTCCTGTATGTCCCAGAGTCCGCAGGTTGCCCACTGAGATTCCGAAGGGACCTTGGTCTGCTCTTATACCCTTGAGAGTATTTCTTATTCTCTTGGTGACGATTGTCCTCTGGTTTCAGTGCAGGCAGCTCCAGACAAATAGTTTGCACTTAGAGGGACAATACAAGTAAGTGGTGGCCACTGAACAGGTCAGTATTCTTAGCCAGGAAATAAGTGCATTAGAGGGTTCATTACTTCCATCAGGAACTTGCAGAGATGAAGTTCAGTCTTCTCTAGCCCTGGAGTAGAAAGGCCTTACAGATGCCGCATTTCATCAAAACGTGCACCTCACCCAGACAATAGAGATACTACTGATGCTTGTCACTGACTCAAAAGGAATAAGAACAGGAGACAGTTCTTGAAGCCTGGGATCCTTGGTATGGCTCCCAGGTGACAAGGGATTAGTGTCCTCCCTGGTCAGGGGACACACTACACTACATTAAACTATGAATACATATACATATACATATACATATACACACACACAAATAAATTCGGGAAACAAAGGAGGAATATGGCTGAGGTCTTGTGGAGATAAGGAGGAAGTGGAGTAGTCTTGACCTGCACCACCCCTTTTACCATTGGTTTGAAGGTCTAATACAGCAGGGGAAAAAATTGCAGACTCAGGAACATGTTGTATATAGCTTGCATGTGAACCCACATGTGGAATACCACTCAAATAACTATTGCTTCCTAGATCTGAAATATCAAAGGTGTTCTTATTTGGCCATGTGCTAATATGTTTCCCCAGCTTCTGTCTGCTTCAATCTTAACAGCCGTACTTTCCATAATACACATTTAAGAGGTGAAGAAATGCTACAAGACAACACAACCCTTGAAGCAGTAAATATACACAAAATTTATTTGGAATTTGTTGTTCATTGAGATCAGACAACGACCATTTATATATGTGGGTGTAGGAGTGCATGTATCTTCATAGAGGCATAGCCAGCCCAAGAACAAACTATTCCCTTTTATACTTATCACTTATTTTCTAAAAAAATCACTTATATTTTTAGCATCTTCCTAAACTTTCTCATCTGTCTACTACTGATAGTTGAGTGAGATTTTTTCTTAACTAAACAGCGGAAATTAAAATGAACTGGATATTACCAAGTGTGAAGACCCTTCTAACATTTCAGGTAGGCAAAACATTCATCCTCAAGGAAACCATCAAGATTAAAGCTAGGAACTACCCTTCTCAATATGAAGTCTACAGGAAACACAAGGAAGAAAAGGAAACATAAGCAAGACTTAAGTGGCACTTATTCTTGAATCACAGAACTGGAAGGGAACTCGAGAAATCAAGTCGTCCCCTGCCTTCACTGCAGGACCCAGCACTGTCTAGATCATCCCTGATAGATGTCTGTCTAACCGGCTCTTGAATCTCTCCAGTGAGGGAAATACCACAAACTCCCTATGCAATTTCAGTGTTTCACCACCCTGACAGGAAGTTTTTCCTTATGTCCAAACTAAACCTCCCTTACTGCAGGTTAAGCCCATTGCTTCTTGTCCGATCAGAGGCCAAGGAAAACAATTTCCCCCCTTCCGCCCTGTGACATCCTTTTAAATACCTGAAAAATGCTATCCTGTCCCCGCTCAGTCTTCTCTTTTGCAAACTAAACAAGCCCAGTTCCTTCAGCCTTGCCTCACAGCTCATGTTTTCTAGACCTTTAATCACATTTTTTGTTCTTCTCTGGACCACCTCCAATTTTTCCACATCTTTCTTGAAATGTGGTACCCAGAACTCGACACAATACTCCGACTGAGGCCTAATCCACACAGAGTAGAGCAGAAGAATGACTTCTTGTGTCTTGCTCACAACACACCTGTTAATGCATCCCAGAACCATGTTTGCTTTTCTTGCAACAGTGTCACACTTGACTCATATTTAGCTTGTGCTCCACTATAATCCCTAGATCCCTTTCTGCAGTATGCCTTCCTAGACAGACACTTCCATTCTGTATGTGTGAAACGGATTGTTCCTTTCTAAGTGTAATACTTTGCTTGTCCTTATTAAGCTTCATTCTATTTGCCTCAGGCCATTCCTCCAGTTTATCCAGATCATTTTGACTATCCTCCACTCTTGCAACCTCTCCCGGCTTAGCACCATCTTCCAACTTAATAATTGCACCCTCTATGCCATCATCTAAATAATTGAGGAAGCTACTGAACAGAACTGGTCCCAAAACAGACCTCTGCGGAACCCCACTTGTTATGTCCTTCCAGCATGACTCTGAACCATTAATAACTACTCTGAGAATGGGTTCATAACTGGCTGGATAACCACCTTATAATAGCCCCATCTAAGTTCTATTTGCCTAGTTTATTGATAAAAAGGTCATGCAAAACCATATCAAATGCCTTACTAAAGTCTAGGTATACCACGTCCACCGCTCCTCCCTTATCCCTTGTCCTACCTAGGATGGGGCACTGCCACCCTGCACTCAGGACGCCCTGGCGCCCACACTGTACGGGGAGTGTGGGGCATAGCCCACCACTTGCGCTGCTTGCTCAAAGGCCATGGCTCAGCTGAGCAGCGCGGCATGGCACCACAGCCCCCAGGGCAGGGCACAGCAGCCATGATATAGCCCCGACACGGATGACATAATGGAGGGGGAGGCAGAGCCTAGGAGCACACCGATGGGGTGTCACAGGAAGGAGCAGGCAGCAGGAGCAGAGTGGGAGATACAAAAAAGAGAAATGAGCGGGCAAACGGGGAGGTTGGATCCTCCAATCGGGAGGGGTTTTGGTGACCTCCACGTACAGCCAACGCATGCAGAGACGACTACTGGGAGGATGCTCAGCATTCTCTGGGTGGAGCCAGGGTAGGAAGTAGCTCAGGGTGGGGTTCCCCTGTCAGGGCCCGTGGGCTGACGAGTTACAGCAGGAGTCCCAGTCACCCAGACAGGAACCCGATTAAACCTGTCTCCCTGGGCTGCGACCAGTGAGAGACAGCAGATCCGGGTCCCCCTACCCCTCCTGCCGAGAGTGGGTACGAGCAGAAAAGACTATTGGACAACCCAAGGGTTGCACAAACTGCTTGAGGGGGAAGAATAAACTGGAGACCCCCAAGCAGGGGAAAGTCAGGGGTCTGAGCTTGGCCTCGGCAGAGTGAAATGTTACCCCACCCTTTCACACTACCAAAGAAAGCTATCAGATTGGTTTGGCATGATTTGTTCTTTACACATCCATGCTGGCTGTTACTTATCACCTTATTTTCTTCCAGATGAATTTCTTAATTACCTGTTCCGTTATCTTTTCTGACATAGAAGTTAAACTGAGTCGTCTGTAGTTTCCTGGGTTCTTCTTGTTTCCCTTTTTAGAGACGGGCACTACATTTGCCCTTTTCCAGTCTTCTGGCAACTCTCCGACTTCCATGATTTTTCAAATATAGCTAAAGGCACAGATACCTCCACAATCAGCTCCTTGAATATTTTAGGAAGCATTTAATCAGGACCTGGTGACTTGCAGACGTCTAACTTTTCTAAGTAATTTTTAACTCATTCTTTATTTTAAACTTCTAGACCTACCACACTTCCACTAGCATTCATTATGTTAAGCATCCCTTAACCAAACTTCTTGGTGAAGACCGAAACAAAGAAGTCGTTAAGCATCTCTGCCATTTCCAAGTTTCCTGTTATTGTTTCTCCCTTCTCACTGAGCACCGGGCCTGCCCTGTCCTTGGTCTTCCTCTTGCTTCTCATGTATTTGTAGAGTGTCTTGTTACCCTTTGTGTCTCTAGCTAGACTGAGCTCTTTTTGTGCCTTTGCCTTTCTAATCTTGCCCCTACATACTTGTGTTTGCTTACATTCATCCTTTGGAATTTGACCTAGTTTCCACTTTTTATGACTCCTTCTCTATTCTTAGATCATGCAAGTTCTCCTGGTTAAGCAAGGTGGTCTTTTGCCATATTTTCTCTATCCTTCCTCCGCAGTGGAATAGTTTGCTTTTGGGCCTTTAATAGTGTCCCTCTGAAAAACTGCCAACTCTTCAGTTGTTTTTCCTTTTAGTTTTGCTTCCCATGGGACCTTACCTACCAGCTCTGAGTTTACTGAAGTCCGCCCTCCTGAAATCTATTGTCTATTTTGCTCTTCTTCCATCTACCATTCCTTATTACAATGAACTCTATGAATTAGTGATCACTTTCACCCAAGTTGCCTTCCAATTTCCAACCAGTTCCTCCCTATTTGTTAAAATCTAATCTAGAACAGCTTCCCCCCTCGTAGATTTCTCAACGGTCAAAAAAAATGGTCTCTAATGCAGTTCAAGAACTTATTCGATCTTATGTGCTATGCTGTGTTAGTTTCCCAACTTATGTCTTCTACCTCAGTACATGGTCTGTAGTAGACCCCTAGCAGGACGTCACCCTTGGGTTTTTACCCCTTTTAACCTACCCACGAGATGCTCAACCTGTCTGTCTCCTATGTCCATCTCAACCTCTGTCCAAGTGTATACATTTTTAATAGATACGGCAACACCTTCCCACTTTTTCCCCCGCCTATCCCTCCTGAGTAGGTTGTACCCTGCAATGCCAATATTTCAATCGTGTATTATCCCACCAGGTCTCTGATACCAACTAGATCATAACTGAGAGACAGGCTTGAGGTGCTTACAGTGCAATGTAACTAACTCACCTAACAAATAGCAACAAAGCACTGTAATTTAAGGTTTACACAATATATTATTCCACGTACACACGCCTCTCAAAGCTGCCCACAGGTTATAGTCCAAATGTAGCATGGCCTGTGTCAGGTCTAAACTCAAAAGATGCATCATTCTTCCTGATATTGTAGCCCTGGAAATTTTCTATTCCAGCCACACAACCATCTATAAACTACTTGTCTGGTCCTTACAGTGACAGTTTGAAGGCCAAGGCCCTCCTGATTGCCCTCACTACCAACAGTTAATTCATATCCAACCATTTTTTCAAGCGAGTCTCATTCCTCATTTTATAGGTATCTGCAGCTGACAAGCACCTCTGTCATGCCTTACAGTGAAATACTTTACCCATTCACACTTTTAAAGTAATTCTTTAACTTAAAAAAACCCACATGTTGCTATTTTCTCCAGCTTGGATTTGAACTTTCATGCTTAAAAGACAACACAATAGTTCATATTTCACAGAAGCAGTTCTAGGACTTTCCGTGCTTGTGGAGTAGCTAGCAGACAAATACCAACTCAAATTTAATTCATGAGCAGTGTTACAGTCATTGTTATGATATATCTGTGGGTAATGAAACACACCATTGCTTAAAACGTTTAAAGAAATGAGCCAGCTATTTTCAAGAACTTCTCAATAGAGGTTTCAAATATTTTTGTTTTGCTTAAGTACAGCTGAAGGTTTTTTTTTTTTAAGTTGCTATAGGCCCATGGTCACCAACCCGTCGATTGCGAGGCCTCAACCAGTCGATCGTGAGGAGTTCCGGGCTCCCAATTTCCCCCCAGCCCCAAGAAGCCCCACTACCTACCTCCAGCGATAATGGAGGTAGTGGCGGCTTCCCAGTGGGTGGACCAAAGTCCTGAGCTGTGCATCATTTCCAGGGGTTCTGGAAATGCACTGGCTGCTTCCTTGCCCCAGGTCTGTGGCATGTCAGGAGCTTACCAGGGGAGTCCACAGAGGCATGCGCTGGGACTTGCCTTCTCTGTGGGAGGAGGGGAGCATACACAGGCTTCCTGCTCCGCGGGACGGGGGAGTCGGCCCTGGAGGGGGCATGCACAGTGGCTTCCCTGCTCCGCACGAGGCTCACGCCAGCTCTGGAGGAAGCACGGAACGGGACTCCCATCCTCCGCAAGGGGAGGAAGGGGGTCAAACCCCACCCAGAGGGGGCACATGCACAGGCTTCCCTGCTCCCCGCGAGTCAGGCCGGAGGGAGGAGGGGGAAGTTAGGTCCGGGGGGTGGAGGGGGGTCACGACAGGGCTTCCCTCTTCCACAGGGGGGGCGGGGAAGGAGATCCTGGGGCCAGGGGGTGGCACTCTGTCCCCTGCATCCTGTTGCAGAACCCTGTCCCCTGCTCTCCAGGCACCCTGTTCCCTCTCCCCTGCCCCAAGCCATAGAACCCTGCCCCCCACTGGCACCCTGTCCCTTGCCCCAGCACCCACTAGCACCCTTCCCCAGTACCGTGTCCCCTGCTCAGTTGGGGACACATTACGGAGGCTTGGGGGGGGGTTGGAGGAGGGTTTTTTTTGCATCTCACTTGTGCGGCCCCCAACTGACTTTTCTGTGGGTTAGTGACCCCTGACTCAAAACAGGTTCCCCACTTTTCTCATAAAGAAAGACAATGCAGAAACTTTGTGTTTGACACAGTATTTTATTTAAAAACGAAGCCTAGCCAACAAGCCCCCATCTAGCCACAGCATAACACTCCGCACCCCCTTTTCTCCCAGACTTTAGATCTGAGCCTATCATACACTGGAACCCCTTGCCCTGAGCCCCTCACATACCCCAACCCAAATTCCTACACCATCACATCCACAAGTGTGTGGCTTGCTTAGTACCCCAACCCTCCATCTGACCTCAACACTGCCCGGCCTGGAGCCCTCTCCCCCGAGCCAGCGTCCCCGTCTCCACCTCTTCCTGCATCCTGATTTCCTCCCAGAGCTTGCACCTCTCACCCCTACCCACACCCAAATCCCTCATTCCCACCCCAGAGCCTACACATCCTGTCTCAACCCAGGTTATCAATTCCAGAGATATCCCAGAAAAACTCTTCTGCATTCAGGGATGTGTTCGTTCTTCCGCTTTTTTTTTTTTTTTTTAGCAGAAGAGCAAACATGTTCCTTTAGTAACCCCTGTATTCATCTTTCCACGAGGAATAAGGGGGCTTCCAAAAGAAGGGTTTTTTTCCTGACATTTGGTTCAGTCTAGACAGGCCAAATGTTGGAAAAACCTCTTCCTACAGAAGAATGGGGGGGGGGGGGGGCGAGGCAACAGTGTAAGGGTTGGGGATAGCAAGTAATGGAGAGGAGAATAGAGAGGGCGGGGCTTCAAGGAAGGGGTGGGGTCTTGGGGGAAGGATGGGGCAGTAGATCTTGGCTTGTTGTGTCATTTAAAAAGTGATCTTGGGTGTAAAAAGGTTGGAGACCACTGCTATAGGCGAAGGCAAAATTTATTACAGAATGGAAACAATGAATTGCCTCACTTCAGACGGTGACAGTTTTCTATCCTTATTTTTCCCCCATTAAGGTATCTCTAGTCAGCATTTTAGTTAAAGTTAGTAATTTGTCAACTACGCTCATTTTAACCATTTTGGATGTCATTAACATCCAACAAGTAGGAAAACATAAGTATTAATTAGTAAGACAAAGGCCCAATTAAGTTTTTAGTACAAGTATCAATATAGATTGAACCTCTCTAACCCAGCACTCTAGTCCAGCAACATCTATGGTCCAGCATGATTTTAGTGAGCCAGATATTCACTTACCATAGGTATGGCCGCATTTTCCCACGGTACCATAAAGTTTGTATACAGCTACTAGTCCTGGCTCTCAGTGTTCTGTGCTGTTTAGTTCTAATTTACTCCTAAATGTATTCCAAGAGCCCAGTAAGCAGTTCAAGTATTGGTCATGCTGCTAGACAACATTGACCTCCTATGGTTCAGCAAATCATCTGGTTCGGCACTGGTTAGCTCCCAAGGCTGCTGAACTAGAAAAGTTCAACCTGCAGTCATTTTTTGAAAACAAATAATTACTTCATAGTTGTTAGACTTCCCTCCCTAATCCTTTAATGAACCATTAAGGATCTTTTAAAAAAAATAGCAGACAGAAATTTACTTATTTATCCATCAAAACATTCTTAGACAGACATTTGGTATCTCATCATATCAAGACACCTAAATATCCTTAACAGCATTCCTTTAAATTGCATACTGATTTTTCTGTTGAAATCAACAGCTATGTATAATATTTATTCAATATTTCAGGACAATCTTTGTTAAATTGTTGTCTTCCTTTAGCTTAATTCTGAATTTCTGAAACTTCAAGCATATAAATGACATTTCTCCCATCCAGTGGAAACAGTTCATTTTAAACAGACAGGTTGGACACTGCTGGTCTGGCACACTCAGGATCTGACATGTCCCAAATGAGGAATTTTGTCAGACCAGGGGAGGTCATATCTGGCTCCCCTGGTACCAGCTCACCCCAGCTCTGGACCAGCCACCAGCCTCCTGGCCATCTTTCCCTTGCTGCCAGATTCACTGCCCTGCCCATCCCCCCCACCTTCTTCCTGGCCCCACTGGGCAGCCCCACTTCCAGCACAATGGGCCCCTGGCCATGCTGGTCATCTTCAATGGTTTTGCCTGTCTGCCTAGTTGTAGCACACCAGGCAGCCCAGCAGAAGCGAGACCAGCCGCCAGCCCTCCGATGGGATTTGCTAGTCCTGGAGTATTTATGGTCCTGCCAGACACACGTTGCCGGACCAGGGAGTCCCGGATTACAGAGGTTCAAACTGTACTAGTATGTGAAAGTTTAATTAAATTGCACTATTTTAGTACATATTTCTCATACATCTGAAGTACAGCAATTTCATGTTAGCATATCATAAGCCATCAGAGAATCTCTTCATTCAGTAAGCAATGCCCAATATATTAATTCAGTCAGTCAATGTCTACTTTCTCCATCTTGCACCTTAAGCCAAACTATATTACCTTTTTGGTTTTAATTTTTTGAAGTCCAAATACCCTTTTTACGTTTGAGTAGTGGACAGAAATTTGATTTTATTTAAAATACGTAAATCCACCCCAAATCACTAAGAAAGACTAGGAAATAAAAAGCTTGTAGTCCTCGACGATATGGCTACTTCTAGGGGAAAAAAAAGGAGGGGGAGGGCAAGCAAGCAGCTTCTAATGGATTAACGAATACTGCTGCGTGGTGTGGTCTTCTAAGGATACGTCCACACAGACAACAGAATGACTATTCTTAACAATCAGCTATGCCAATTCCTCTCCACCTATTGAAAAAATGTTTTGCCTCAGAAAGTGCCACCATAAACAGTGCTTTGTTGGCAGGAGCCCTCTTCTGCCAATAAAAGCAAACACTGCTTGTTGGGATGGGTAGAAGAAGAGGGGGTGTATTTTGTCAGCAAAAGAGCCAGCAAACAGTGGATATGCTGCCTGGCTTTCAGCAACAAGGCTATGTGATACCCATGTGTCGCTAGAAGCTGCATAGTGTAGATTAATTCCATGTCAGCCAAAAGGATTCATCAAATAAACTTGAGTTTGCAGACTAAGTTAATATTCACAAAAGGCTCTAAGATGCTTCAACACTTGCTTAAGAAGCTGGAACCTACTACCAATATTTCAAACAGCCATCTGTCAAACCCCACTACTGAATTTTCAAAGTACTATAGGAAGGTAAACACAGCCAAGCCGTATGTGGCAAGATAGTGTGTGGCAAACTTGGGTGTGAATCTACAGCACGTTAAGTATGCCTATTGCCAAGTCCTATAAAATTTGTTTTCCTTTTTTTTCCTGGGGGGGGGGGGGGGGGGGGGGAAGGATGAAAAATAAAATTAAGACATAAACATACCTAATACTGTTACAGTTGTTGATGACTGAGCATTTCCTAGTGGGAATGTAACTGCTTTGCATACATATTCTCCGGAATCAGAGAAGCTTATATTGTTTAGGATGATAGTTGCATCAGTAAGTGAGTAGTTCTTAAATGACACTCTTCCTTGGTATTCTCCTTGAACAGAAAACCCATATTCAGGATGATGAACAGCAATGGTCCGTGTACTTTTACCATGTATCTTCTCCCATGAGATTTGTGTTATTGTTTCATTTATTTCAATTATGCATTTCAGTGTGACATTCTTCCCCCAAACTGCTGTTACATGTGGATCAACAACTGGTCCAGCCAAGACACCTAAAAAAAAAAAAAAATTCTGTGTTAATTCAATTTAATCAAATATATGAATCAAATATAGAGACTGTAGTTTTTGCATTTCATTTAAAACTTCAGTTTACTACTCTACTGCAAGGACGAGCAATAAAACAGCAGCAGTTCAACCAGGGTTAGCTAGTGGGCCGCTGCTATCTTTACCTGCACCTCCACAGGCACAAGCAATTGCAGCTCCCATTGGCTGGGAACAGCTATCTGCAGCCAAGGTGCTGCAAGTCCCCCATACCTACAGAGGGGCAGGTAAATATGGCTGTGTAGGGCTTGTCAAAGGCTAACCCTGGTGGACCAGATCCAGCACGTGAACTAGTATTTGCCCACCCCTGCTCTATTGCAGTGTAATTCCCTAGAGGCAGCATTTTGGGACTAGTGCACAGAAGAGTAAAACCAGTTCTTGGTTTCCCAATCTAAGGAATGCAATTCAGTACTAATACAAGTAACTTCCTTTGGAAGACACTGATTTTTGTGGGGGGGTTTATTATTGAATAATGATGTTTTTAAAATATTCAAGAGCAATTTTATGATTTGCATAAAATTATAGAGGTGTCAGGCAATGATATAATGGAACAGATGTTGAAATTCAAACAGTTGATGCTTTGTAACCATTATATAGACACTAGTAAATTCACTTGTCAGAATAAACAGTAAATGTCCTTAAATCAAACTCTAGTAAGTTCTTAAGCAGCATTTTGCTTACTTTACCAATCCATACATTTTGACCATCAATAGGCATATTTTTGCCAGCTTATAAATGTATAGCGAAATCAATGTTGACCAACGTTTGCTGATTAAGTTTAAGTGAAACACTTAATGCCACGCCATGAAGTCTGAACAAGCCAGGCACTGAACCTTTGTCTTCAGCCACAAGACTCTTCCCTCCAACTCCTATGTTGTCTTGGTGTTTAGGGTAAAGATGTAATAGTGTAGTTGATTAACTGAAAGCAAAAGCTTATAGGTTAATGCTATAGACTTCACGCATTTCCCTCCCCACTCCCTTGCCAGTACATTTTTTAAGCAGGCTGGCCAGCAACCCAGCTCAGTCCTGGCTCACATCAGGTCCAGAACCTATCCCTATTGCAGCTCTGCATTTAAAGTGTATTAGGAGTCAGGCAGGCAGGCAGCCCAGCTCTGTTCTGGCTTGTGCTGTGTCTGGGAGCTGACACACCCCACAATCCCAGCCAGGGGCTGCTGCGGACCAGTTCCCGCCTAGCGCCCCATGCTGCTGCCTCTGATACAGTGGCTGCTGGCCCAGCCAACAGGGGGACTATAGAATAGCCGCCTAACCAATAAGTATTCATGAGGTTACTCAAGTGTTCAATTAACCGATATTTAATATCCCTAGTTTAGGGATGCTCAACAGGCTATAGCCAGTAAGAACTATTCATGTCTTATCTCAGCTCAAGTCTGTCCTGCTTTTCCTCCTTTTCTTTCTTCTGCTTAATATTCTTCTACACCCGTGGTCCCCAACACGGTGCCCGCGGGCGCCATGGCGCCCGCGGGGGCATTTGTCTGCGCCCGCCAAGTGCTCAGGGCTGGCCTGGCCCCGGGCACGTGGCGCATGCGCGGTGCTGGAGCCGGCCCTGGGCGCGTGGCGCACGGTGAGCGCCGGCCCTGGGGGCGCCGCGGATTGACCCCCCGCGGCGCATAGGGGAGGGGGGGGGAAGAGAGCGCCAGCGGCGGCCCCGCAGCGCTTGGGGAAGGGGGAGGGGGGGAGAGAACACCGGCCCCGGGAATGCGGCTATGGGGGGCCCCCCGCTCAGGAGCCCCGCCCCGCGGGCGCCCAACGGGCGAACGGGCACGGCCCCTGGCGCCCGGCAACCCCAAATGGTTGGGGACCACTGTTCTACACTCTTAGTTTTGACTCTACCATTCCCATAAGCAGTTAGTCCCAAAACACTGTTTTACAAATTAGCTTCTTTGGGTGGGCCAGAAAGCTTACTGCTTTAAAAAAAAAGAAAATCTACAATACTTACAACTTTATCAAGTGTTCAAGACCAAGTCTATTTGTTCTTTTAGAAATTAGGTGTAGTTTATCCTTAAGGGCCATGCTAAATTGTGAAACAGTGGCAAGAAAATGGAGCCACCAATGGGGTTCCTCCCCCCCCCAGATACAAGAGCATACATAGTGTGGGTGTTGGCGGGGCCACACCTGTAGACTAACTGACAGAATAATGTAGAATCAACTAGAATAACCTTGTCCTTGTCCTCTTGGGCCTTCACTACCACTCTGACAATGCGGGGAATCTGCTGAAACGCATCTAACAGGCATGACATGGGCTGAAGAAGGCGTTTGCCAGAGACCACGTGCTCATGTCAATGCCGCCACTTGTGGGAGGTTGGAGGGCTCAGTAGCCCCCTTGAAGTTTGAATCCCTGGATTTCATATTTGAGGTCTGCTTAAAACCTATCCCTTAACTGCAGAGGTAGTTCTTTACTGCAATGGAGTTCGTGCTGCTCCCAGTTTTGCCTTTGAAAGAGGCAGGGTGATTAAGATAACAAAAGGCACTATTCAAGTAATGAAGGATCCCAAGGGCACCACGAAAACATTGTCAGTTAATCCACATATAACACAGGAAAAAGATCCCTGCATTTGGACCAGTGCAGTTACATGTCCCATAAATGTTCTTGAAAAAAGGGTTAAGCAGTGAGATGGCAAAATTTGCAGATGATACCAAAGTCTCGGGGTACATCTAGACTACATGCCTCTGGCGACAGAGGCATGTAGATTAGACTACCCGGCATAGGAAAATGAAGCAGCGATTTAAATAATCGCCGCTTCATTTAAATGGCTCTGCGCTGAGCCGATCAGCTGTTTGTCAGCTCAGCACGGTAGTCTGGACACTCCGTGGTCGACATCAAAAGCATTTGTCGACCTCCCAGGTACGCCTCATCCCAGGAGGCTTACCTAGGAGTTGACAAATGCCTTTAATGTTGACTGTGGAAGCTCCAGACTACTGTGTCAAGACTACTGTGCTGAGCCGACAAACAACTGATCGCCATTTAAATTTAAATGAAGCGGTGATTATTTAAATTGCCGCTTCATTTTCCTATGCCAGGTAGTCTAATCTACATGCCTCTGTCGCCAGAGGCATGTAGTCTAGACGTACCCTCAGAGAGGCAGCCTTGTTAATCTGTAATTTAAAAACAACAAGTAGTCCTATGGCACCTTAGGGCACGTCTACATAGCAGGGCGAACGCTGATATAAGCTACACAACTTAAGATACGTCAATTGCATAGCTTAAGTTGAAATAGTTTATTTTGCCTTTTGGCACTGTCTACACAGCAAGAAGTCTGAGAAAGAGCACTCTTCTTCCCACTTCCCTCCTTGTAAATGAGGGTTACAGGAGTCAGTAACAAGTCCTCCAGCTCGACATTAGGTTGAAATAACTGTTTGTAGTGTAAACACAAACTATGTTATTTCAGAATAAAGTCATTTATTCAGAAATAACACTGCTGTGTAGACGTACCCTTAAAGACTAACATTTAAATCTCTCTGACACACACAGAATATCATGAGTTTTCATGATCCAGTCCTGGTGCTAATGAGGTTAAGTGGGCTGGTACAGATATACAAAATTACTCAAAATAGTTAAGTCCAAATATGAGCAATGTTATCACAGAACTGGGTGATTGGGTAACAAGGGTAGATGGAATTCATTGTTGATAATGCAAACTAATGAACATGGAAAAATTTAATTCCAACTACATATAAAAAAAATAATGGGGTCTAAAATAGCTATTCCACTCAAGAGAGATCTTGGAATCATTGTGGATAGTTCTCTGAAAGCATCTGCTCCATATACAGCGACAGTCTAAAAAGCTAATAAAATATTGGGAATCACTAGGAAAAGAATAGATAAGACAGAAAATATAATATTGCCTCTATATAAAGTCATGGTATGCCCACAGCTTGAATACTGCATGCAGATCTAATCACCCCATCTGAAAAAGATACATTGGATTTGGAAAAGGTACCTAAAGGGCAACAAATAATTAGGGGTAAGAAACAGCTTCCATATAGGGGAAGATTAACAAGCCTGGGACTTTTTAGCTTTGAAAATAAATGATTTAAAAAGGTAGGAGGATATGTTAGAGAGCTAGAAAATAATGAATGGTATGCAAACAGATATTCATTCATCAACACCACAAGAAGCTCAATCAATGACATTTATAAGCAGCACATAAAAAAAACAAACAATTTCTTCACGATCAACCTGTGGAACTCTGCCAGGAGATAGTTAAAAGGCTCAAACTGTGACAAAACAGGGGTCAGCAACCTACGGCTCAATACGGAACCAAATATAGCTCTTTTGTCATTCCCAGAGACATGCAACTTTTTAAAATTAAAATGAAAAATTAATTCAGAATTTTAAAAACCATGTAATTACTCATGTTCAGAGGGCCTTTTTTGGTCTATTTCACATTTAACCAAAGGCAAAAGTAAAGCGGTACACCCTGGTAAGAGCCGGCTGTGCTCTAACAAGAGCTGGCTGAAGCACTCCACTCATTTAAAGGGTCAGTTGAGGGCACGCTGTAGGGGATGAGTGTGTACTCCCAGCCGAGATAGTGAGGGGGGCTGGCAGCAGCAGATACCTCTGTCTGGCTTCAGCCTCCATCTGACTGACGTGGTCGGTCCCCACCCACTGTGTTCCTGGGGCAGACCCCGCAGATTCCATGACTTTTCCAACAGCCCTGGCCAACAAGGCCCAAATCTGGGATCAGCCCCCCTCTGGCTGCAGTGTCCTGGCCCTGGCCCCAATCCTCATGCAGGCCCTGTAGCCTGGCCCCCATCTAGCTGCAGGAAGAGCTGGCAGAGCACCCCCTCCTGCTGTGGCACAGGTAGGAGGGGAGGCCACGATCCAGCTGCTGTGATCCTGGCCCAGCCCCTTGGCCAGCTACTGCTTCCTGGATGCAACAGCCCAGTCCTGGACACATAAGGTAATCTAGCCCCAGGACTCCACCCCCCACCCTCAACAGATTCTACTTTTCACCACCAGCACCCGGTCCTGCCTTCTGCATCTCCCACACCCCTCAATCCCCGGCCCTGAGCCCTTCATGCACCCCTATCCTGACTCCTGCACCCCCAGCAGCAGCTTAAGTCCCATTGAATAAAGTCTGAGTACAATGTTTCATTTATGCTATTATTAATCATGTCAATTATCAAATTATATATGTTTATTCATGCAAATTGGCATTCTTATACTGGCTCTCTGTTGACCACTTGTTCTGAATTTTGATTTAGTTTGGCTCTTTGGTTTGAAATGGTTGCCAACCCCGATAAAGGAAGATAGGTCCATCAATGGCTACAAGCCAGAATGGGCAGGGATGGTGTACCTAGCTTCTCTTTGGCAGAAGCTGGAAATAGGCAACAGAAGGTGGATCATTTGATGATTGCCTCTTCTGTTCATGCCTTCTGAAGCACTTGGCATTGGCCACTGTTGAAGACAAGATACTTTTGTAATAGATAGACCATTGCTCTGACCCAGTATGGCCATTCTGATGCTCTTTTATAGAGCCCAAGTTTATCTGCCCCTTGTTGTAACCCACTAGACTCTATTACCCTTCCAGAGCTCAGACAGAACCCAAGAGTTCTGATAGTGTCTCTGCAAAACTAGTACAAAAGTAAGAATATATATGTAAAATTTTAAGACTCAGTGTCCCTTAAGTCACTTGCCACAAGATGTCAGCTATGTTAATATTAGAACTGAGTGGGTTTAATATTTAATTTTCATTCTTTTATATATGAATTAGATACCATGCTCCAGGTTTTCTAGTGCCGTCGTAGCCCTGGTAAGAGTTGATGTGTGGGGGGGGAAGAAGAGCTAATCACATCACCCACCCCAATTTACTGCTTGGCTTGTACTGAGCATGCTCAGTAACACTGCTGGACCCACTGTCCTCAGTCTGTCTCTCCCGCCCCCCCCCTTCTGCCTCTCATCACAACATGCAGATTACCCCTCCCCTGCCAAAATTTGAAATGGCACCCCAGGCTCCCACATTATGTGGAATAGAAGGTTTAGCATTGTATGTTCTTCACTGTGGTGAAGAGGTCAACCTGGTAAGTGCCATACTTCTAGAAGAGCATGGCAGCAACCTGAAGATGGAGAGCCCACTCACAGTGAGAGAACTTCCTGCTCAGCTGGTCAGCTAACAGTCCCCATTCCTGTGAACTGACAAGCCTCCAAGTGAATGGTGTGCTAGATGCAGAAGTCCAAAAGATGGACAGCTTCCTGACACTGTGCTGGAGCGAGCCTCCATCAGTGATTTACGGAGAACATTGTGGCAGTGTTCTCTATGAAAATCCAGACCACTCGGGCAGATAGGTGAAGGAGGAACTACCTTCAAACCGTCCATAACTCCTGGACATTTATGTGGAGATGCACCTCCTGCATGGACCAAGTACCCTTGGTTCAGAGACAGCCAATATGGGAGCCCCAGCCCAGATCCAATGCAATCAATACCAGTGCAATGGAGTGGGGAGGGCTCAGAATGGCCCTTCTGCCCCAACGTTCTCAGGGCCTGTTCACCAGACAAGACTGCCAAGAACTGGGGCTGGAACAGTCACTGCCTTGACTACCATATCCTAAACTAAATATCCTAACTAATTATGACTGCATGGCTAGTTTCACAAACACTGATGAGTAAGTTTTCATTGTATTGTATTTTTAGCCCCTAGCTTGTTTGAGATTGTGTCCAAACAGTTTGAGATCCTAGATTCTGCCCATGTCTAATCAGGCAAGTTTTGGACAATCTGGGCCCGGGCTCAGGGCGCTGCAAACGGCTAGGACCCCTCTCCTTTGGCCTTTTTTTCCTGCCAGCTGGCAGGCTTTTCTCTTACCCTCCCCTCTGCTTCCTCTTATCTGACAGGCTTTTCTCTGCCCCCTACCATCCAGCAACCTCCCGCTCGGGTCCCTTCATCCTGGCTAGCAAGCGTCTCAGCCATCTCTCTTCCCGCCCCTTTTCCATGCTGGTCAGCAGGCTTCTCTGCCCCTCCCTTCTGGTTTGCTAAGGGCTTCAATTGCATGCAGACCCTCCCCTTCTGGAAAGCCCAGAGTGGCACAGGGTCCCGCTCTGCAAGGAGAAAAAGTTGCAGCATGTGAGGGAGCCTGTGGGGACTGGGCAAGGCTTGGGAGAGGGGGAGCAGAGCTCAGGGAATAGAGCCAGGCAACAGACTTCAGGGAACAGTGTGTCTGGAGAAGGGAGAACTAGGCTGGGGATGGCTGCAACAGGAGTGGGACTGGGAAGGGGAAGAGGAGGGGCATTGCCTGGCTCAGTAGTCTAGTTCTCCCGAGGGACACCAGCTGTTCCAACTTGCTCCATGCACTGCATCTGCCCCTCTCCCTTCTGCCCACATGCCTTGCCCCTTCCCTGCCTGCAACTCACCAATCTCCTTTTCAGCTATTTAATAGCTCATCACCTATTAAACCATCTTGTTAGTTTTTAAAGTGCTACACAGTCCTGTTGTTGGGGTCACTGGGCATGATCCTAGGTAACTTGGAGGAGTGGAAGATCAAAAGAATTGATGAAGCGCCCCCGCCCTAGGCCCAAGCACCCTAAAAGCACCCCTCCCTTCCGCCCTCCCCCCCCCCCCGGCATAACTTTTCTCTGGCTCGCTAATAGCTGGGAACGGCAAAACAGACCTTGAGGTCTTTGGCTCACCCAGGCTCGGGTAGCTCGGTATCAGGCTAAGCTTTTAGAGAACCCTGAAGTGACCTTGCTAACCTGTCCCTCCCTTAACCCGAAATTGTACCCAGGAGCAAAAATATGTTTTAAGTAATGAGTCCTGGCATCCCTATTGGAACAGCACGCATCTCCCATCGCCCATTAGACTACACTCCGTTCCCCCAGGGCTCCTCTGTTGCCAGCAATCTGCCACAGAAACACACACCTGGTTTTCTGGTAATAGCACTTTCCAGTATTATTTGTCCCCTATAGCTAACACCTCTATCCCTTTGTTCAATGCGTCAGGTCAAGATTCCGGTGAGGGCTTGAAATTTTACTCACGCCGCACTGCTCTGCGTGACTTACAGGGCTATAATGGCATGGGGGCAAATGGCCAGTCCTTTTATATATGTGGAACTTATGCTTATAAGTGGCTGCCCCATCGATGGTACAGAAGCTGCTATATAGGATACCTTACCCCTCCTCTTCGTGTTTTAGCCCAACTTACGCCTGGTTGCCCCAGGCGTACCAGGTCTCTGCACGCCACTCCTGAGCCCATTGGTGAAGGGGACAGGCTTGGAATGATCCTGCTCCCATCCTATGGGGTGGCACGACTGGCCCAGCTTTATCGGCGACTCTCTGTGTTCCTCACTAAGTTCGCCAATGACACCTTGGCCACAGAGAAAAGCCTTAACTCGGAGCTTTACCAACTGCGGTTACTGTCCCTCCAGAACCGCCAAGCCTTAGATTATGTTCTGGCTTCACAGGGTGGGGTGTGTGCCATCATAGGCAATGAATGCTGTACCTATATCTCAGAAAATTCGCAGGATATTAACAAACACATCCTGTCGGCTGAACAGGCTTTTAATCAGTGGAAAGCCCAGGAGCAAGACCCTACAATTTTTGATTCCCTCTGGAACTGGCTATCTAGCCTGGGAGGACTGGGGGGAGGCATTGTTCACCTCCTGCTTACAGGTCTTGTATTATGTCTCATCACTCCCCTCTTGATCACTTGCTGTAAAGCGCTCCTACATAAAATCTGTACTTCCCGTTCCCTGGAAACCCCACTATACCCTCTCATAAATGACCCCAGTTCCTTAGCACTTAATCAGCTTGTCCTCAGAATACGAGAAGACTCAGACAAAAGTTTGTTGAGTATTCTCAAAGGAGGGAGCTGTTGGGTCACTGAGCATGATCCTAGGTAGCTTGGAGGAGTGGAAGATCAAAAGAAGAGATGAAGCACCCCCACTCTAGGCCCAAGCACCCTAAAAGCACCCCCCCTTCCGCCTCTTCCCCCCCCCCCCCCAGACATAACTTTTCTCTGGCTCGCTAATAGCTGGGAACGGCAAGACAGATCTTGAGGTTGCCTAGTTACTATCAGTGGTACAGAAGAAGAATTCAGATGCCTCTCTGTAGAGGGGAGAAGGAGGATAGGGCTGGCAACATGTCCCAGCGTGGGAATCTTGCTACAGTTCACTATTTTCCTGTAAGTAAGGAGGGAAAACTGCTTACGTTGATGTGCTTGATCTGAGATGTCTAGTCTCCTGGCACCTATTTGAGTGTTCAAATAAACTTTTGCTTCTCCACACCGGTGTGTTTATTGGAGCGCGCGCACACCAGGCACCAAACCCAGCTGTTGCCTCCCTCGAGCACTTTGTGCCGGCAACACTTTTTTTTTTCTCCCCTTTTCACTGTCACTCTGTGTTCTGAAATGTAAGCTCAAATGCCAAGCATCCCCTTTCCTCCCTTCCCCAGCACGAATCAGCAGCAGACTTGAGGTGGGGGTGGGAGGTACTCTCCTCAGTACCTAGGCGGAGTGTGCAAGTTAAAGGGGGGGGGAAAAAAGGGTGACTGCTCCTGCCGGTGGTTAACAATATGCCTGTGTCAACAAGAGAGAGACACTAAAAGGGAGGTTGTGTACCTGGAGCAGAAAAGCAGCCATCAGGATTGCAGAATTCAAGGGAGGGTATCAATCTAGGCATGGAGGATGGACTTACTTTTGAAAACTTTTATTTAGGGAAAAGAGACATCTCTTTTCCTTGTGGATGATGCCTGAGTAGAATTCCCTTTAAATACACTGCACAATCCAAACACCTCTTTGCATTTCAGGCTCAGAAGGAAATGAAAAGGCCATTTGGGAGATGATGGCCCAGAGCCATGGCAGGCAAGGGCCTAGATTGAGGGCTGGGTTCACTCATTACTATTAGCTATTTCTTTTTTGTAATTCAAATGGATTTTGGGTCACGGATCTCTCAACCATCATGTAAAATGCTTCCCTATGGCCTTTTGCCAGGCACCCAGAGGTATCTCACTGCCATGTACCTATCCTAAGGGGGGAGGGGGGGGAATGCAGTGTTGTTTCTTACCTTTATGCAGCCAGTGGCCTATACTTGCCATTCCCATGCTGGAACCTCACATTTACTTACTGAAAATAAAATGTGCATAACTTTAAAACATTGTACACAGACTATGTATTTTTGGTGCCAAATGACCTCAGGAATGTGGGGTGCCATGCAGTGTAGAGGGTCTGAATGGGAGGACACTGGACATAGGGATTTGTGGTGATCTGAGTGAGGTCACTACTGGGCAAGGAGGCAGTAGGGTAGGCACGCTAGCAAGGCAGGGCTGGGGTTGGGGGTTCAGGTGAGAAGGAAGTAGAGGGGTCAGGGTGAAGATGGTACTGTGCAGAGGCTGGGTGAAGGAGGAAAAATGTTGGCATTAGGGGCACAGTGCCATCAACTCTGCCGCTCCTACAATGGGGCACAAGATGGAGGTTCGGGGGTGAGGGAGCCCATGATAGCCAAGGGAAATAGGGAGCACCATTCCCAGGTGGTGAGGGAGTCAGGGGTGCCAAAATACAAGTTCGCTCCGGGTGCCGTTTTCCCTAAGGCTGGCCCTGTCTGTGATAAATTACTAGCCTTTCCGGTACTGAAAATAGCATTACAAATATGATTTCTATTAGCATGGATGTAGTGGTGTCTTAAGTCTGTAGATCACACAACACTATTGTTGTACATAGCATAAATCTAGGTTACATTTATTGGATTGAGTTTCAGCCCCAACTCTCAGGATCAAATCACTGCAGAGTCTCAATTATTTAACTGATCATTTTAGCGAATGGAATAAATAAAAAAGGGTAGGAATGAGAGTTCTTGCAAGACAAAGAATGGGGAAATGGAAAAAACAACACAACACAACACAACACACACACACACCACGAGTGGTCCTGAACAACAGTATATTTTCCCCCATGAAGTGATGCTGAATGCTATACTAAGGCAATAAGAGCTTAAGACTTACCTTTTCTGGGCAGAAAATAGTGCCTTGATGCATAGTATGTGAAAGCCTTCTGCTGACATGACGGGGGGCTTATCTGTTTCTTTCACTACTGAGGAGACTATAGCAATGCATTTGTCAGTGTCCATAACTAAAAGACTAATTTTGCCCTTTACATGAGACATTTGACAGCTAAGCTGAACAGGATTTCAAAGTGTGAGCCTCCCAACTTTGGTAAAAACAGTCCTTAACATCTCTCAAGTCAGGATATTTGTACATTTCCAGACAATAAACTACACTGAAATGGAGTTAGAATCCTCAACACCCATCAGTAACTTAGGTCAAGTGAATTTCTAACTGCAATGAAACCAGTTGTTACAAACTGAGAACATCCACAGTCATGGTTTAACGTCCAAGTATCAAATATTAAGATAAGGTATTTTAATCGATTTTCTGCTCTGTAGTGATACGAAGTAATAATTACCTTTAATGCTCGACAGTAGTTATAAACCTCAGCTTATACTAAAAAAAAAAAAAAAAAAAAAAAGATTCCTGATGTTATCCTTAACAGTTATACCAGACCCTTAAATTCCTTAAGTCTAATTTGGCTTTGCTCCTGCTGTTAAAGCAGCTGGAAGTGGTCGTCTTTTGGATGAAAGGTGTTTTCATGGACTTATTTGTAATGTTCTATCAGTGTTGGGGTCACTGTGGTGGAGGCTGCACTGAAGTGGGACAGAGAATCCCTACCCTGAAGGGCCTGCTGTATTTAAGATGCCAATCGCTTGGACAGTGCAGAGTAATATTTGTCAGCTGCTTCTGAAAAATTCAGCTTCATACTTCATTGTCTAGAACAGTGCTATTAAAAGTTAAATAGCCAAGTAAAAACATTTTCCTGCAGATATTAAGGTGTTTAAAAACTCTGACTCTGTGAAAGAAAAAAAGCTGCATAACTAATAAAGCTAGCCTACACGAGTCTAGAGCATCAATATCTTTTTATATAGATGACATGTCTGAATCACTAACTTTAAATTTTTCAAAAAAGTGTCAGATAATCCTGCAGGAAATCTTATCCTGAATAAGAAATTAGTATTGGAGTTAAAGTTTACACACCTATTAACACAAAGTTTATTCCTACGATTCAGCTATGTCCCCTCAAACCAAACCAAATACTGATGGGCTTATTTACATGGTGCTGTAATGCAGACCATAGAAATACAAAACCTAATGTACACCGACTGGCTTCAGTTGACTCCAGTAATGTATACTAAATGTATACCAAGCCCTGATTAGCAATTATTTCTATAGCACATAATCTTCTCACCACTGAACATACTGAGACAGTACATCACTGCATGTAGTCAGCAGTTTTGTTCCAGTATGACACTGTATTCTTTGATTGAAAAATATAATCAAGCCTTTTATTACAATTCCTGGTGCCTCAGGATTATTTATCATGTCAAATGCTGTACCGCCAGCAGACATCTCTGGTGGTTTCTTCTAGTAGCTTAAGACAAATGTTGTTCTCCAGAATAAATTCATTTATGTGACAGACGAAACAAAATGCTTTTACAAAAATATGTATTCCATAGATCCACCTTTAAAGGAGCCTCAATGTGCACTGGAGATGTTCTTGACAGTAGAAGATGTCTCACTATAACCACACTGACTAGGACAGTGGTCCCCAACCTTTAGAGGCTCCCAGGCGCCCGAGGGGTGGGGCCACTCACGCGCCGGGCGCCCGAGGGGTGGGGCCAGGGCCACCACCCGAGCCGCGCACCTGGGGCCGGCGCCGCGCGCCCACGTGTCCCGGGACTGGGGCCGCCTGAGCGCCGCGCACTAGGCGCCGGTGTGTGTCACACACCTGGGGCCAGCACCTCCATTGTGCCACACGCCGGGGCGGCCCAGGTTGTCAGCGGGCGCACACAAATGCCCCGGCGGGCGCCATGGCGCCCACAGGCGCCACGTTGGGGACCACTGGACTAGGACTTTTGAGTTCAAGTAACATGAAAGTACTACTGTAGTAAAGTTTAAGAAATTAAGTACAAAGTATTAAAAGATTTTTTGGGTCAGCGTTGCACTGTATTTTCTTCTAATTGATGTTGTTTTACCCATACTAATGTTCTTGCATCCCATCCATTGGGATCCCACACTTAGTCAGCACAGTCCATTATTTACACCTGCTCTCCTGATGACCTCAATCCCTTCTCACTTCAAGAGCATAAAGAGAGTTGAGTGATCAACTGACCCCTCAGTTCCTGTACCGCTACTGAACTTACTAGTACAAAGGCAAGGAGGGTGAATCACGGAACACATGGAAATGCCCCATAGCAAAAAACCTCTAGATCAGGGCTACTCAACACATGGTTCATGGGCTGCATGCGGCCTGCTGCCCATTTGTTTGCCGCCTGCGGTGCAGTTTGGGTTCACGCAGGGCTCAACATGTGGCCTGCGGGTGGGACCCTTTGAACATAGCCTCCACTGGGAACATGCTTCACATCAAGGCATCTCCCTGGCTGGGTGAGCACTGAAAGACACAAGAGAATGGATGGGCTGGAACAGATGGGTACAGGATGTCAGTGTTTCTAGCCCTCAGGGAGGTGGTGGCGGGAGCGCTGGGGCATTAGGGGAAGTGCTGGCTGCTTAGCCTTGTGGGCAGACCCTGAGAGGCGCTGACTGGCTCATACTCATCACATTTGGGTCCAGTGCCGCTGCCTAAGGCTTAATCTTTGTATTCATGACAGTCAATAAGCTATTTGTGCATATATATATATATATATATATATATATATATATATATATATATATATATATACACACACATACACACACACACACACACACACACACACACACGTTGTAGCCCTTGGCATGTGCTGAGAGTATCACTGTGACCCCCAGGGCTTCTCAAGTGGAGTAGCCCTGATCTAGATACTAGTCTTTATTTTTCTTTGAGTCCTTTACATATGTTTCTCTTCTGGTGATAACTATGCAGTATATAATAAATGGAGAAAGGTACTGAGAGGTCTACAGAATTTAAGATGGCAACACTGCCCCTTCCCCAATCAGATATCTAAATATGATGCTAAAACCAAGAGCAATGGTTAGTGAAAATACTACTCTAAATACAAGCCCTACATAGATCACTAATGGATGATTCCCCAAAAGGCTGCACACAGCTGTGTCCTGGCAGAATTAGCTCTAAATATAACCTGGGAGTTCTAAATTGGTTTCCTCTACCACACTTTGTACAACACCACATCCCTTAGAAAGATCTGAGTCAAAACTGGATGACCCTTGAATCTTTTGCCAATAGAAAGAAATAGGTTTGGGAACACAATATCTTGTTAAAACAGACTATCAAGACATTTTCCTGAAAAGATACATGCCTTGGAATTGATTGGAGTACTGGTTCTCAAACTGAGTCCTAACAGTGGGTCACAGTCCATTTCAGTGGAGTTGCCAGGGCAGAAAGCTGAAGCTTTGAGCCCTGTGTTCTGAAAAGGGCTGAAGCCCAGGGTTCCAGGCCCCAAGATGGGGGGCAGAAAATAAAGTAGCTTTGCAATTTTATAACAGGGAGTTCATGGGTGTGTTTTGTTGTTGTTGTTTTTAAAGTTCAATAGGGTCACCAACAAAAGTTTAATCAAGTAGATCAGAGTAACTTTCTGAATTGAATGTGACCCCCATTGATCACTCAGGATACTGCTGTTCACTTCCTGGAAATAATTCAAGTATCCCCCAGAACAGTAAAAGAAGATAAAGCTCATCAAAAGTTGGCCAGCAGCTTAAAACATACACATCAAAATGATTTTGAGCCAGCCTTAACAGCATCTGTACTTGATGCAGATCTCCATGTATATTTTGTTTCCTCTTATAGAGATCTGATGTTCTTTGATAAGGCTCATAGAAAGGCGCAGAGCAGAGAGAAACACTGGACCGCAGGCCCTGGCCCGCAGGCCCAATCCAGCCGGCCCAATCCAGCCCGCCAAACATTTTCGTCTGGCTCCCGGGGGGGGGGGGGGGGGGATGGGAATGGGGGAGTCCAGTGGCCATGAAATCCTGCAGGGGAGAGGGAGGGGTCCTGGGTGCTGCTTTTCTTCCCAACTTCCCCTGCAGTGTGTGCTGGCTCTTCTCCTGCACATAGGAGAGGTTCACTCAGGAGACTTGTCGAGGGGGACGGGAAGCTCAATGTGCTGGAGCCTCTGTCTTTTCTGTGCTTGCCACCCTTGCCCTCACTGGGTGGCCAGGCAGCAGCAAAGAAGAGGCTGGAGCAGCTTCCCAACCTCAGGTGGCTGTAGACACTGCCAGCAACAACTCCTGCCAGTGAGGTGGTGTGCGGGACTGGGAGAGAAGGAAGGAAGAGGGGGAAACCCAACCCCTAAGTGGGAGGGAAGGGTAGCTCCCAAGTCCCTCCCCTGCATGGGACACTCTTTAGGAGGAAGGGGAGGCCACAGCAGGGCCAGCTTCTCTGTCCCTTCCCTGCATAGGGCGGCTGAATCAGAAAGCTGCCGACCACTCTTACACATTTCAAAGGGAGAAGAGCAACAGTTGGACCAGTGCACGCCAGACTGTTTCAATCCCCATTCATGCTGTTTTCCTGGTGGGCCTCTCTCTCCTGCCCTCCCCCCCGACGGTTCTGGGAGAAACTGACTTTTAAGCTGGCTCCCTCCAGCTCCAGCTCCTCTCGCTGCCCCTTTCTGACAGTCAGCAAGGATGATGGAGGGGGAGGAAGTGACTAGTCCAGTTCGTACAAGACTATCTGATAAGCATTTGCTTATCGGGTAGTCAACTACTCGCTTACATCCCTATTCCTGTCACATAGATCTAACCCTAGAAACCAAAGCTGATGGGAGTTTTGATTTAGGAATGAGTAAAGGTCAGTTTGTTCATTATAGATCAATGGTTCTCAGCCTTTTAGGTCAGCGCCCCACTCTGCTCAAAGCAAACCTTTCTGTGTACCACCAGCCAGCCACCCATGAAGTTGAGAGCTAGATCTGGCCTTAGAGACTCAGGGCTTCCCACCTGCAGCAGAAAGCCAGTGGGGGCGGGGGGAGGGGAAGACGAAAGGACAGAGGAGAAGGCAACATAGTTGGTGAACTTTGAGAACCACTGATAGAAAAAAAAAAAGATGTGTGGCTTGAAGGGTGGGCGGGGAGGTGCAACATTTCTGAACTACCGTAAAGTTGCAAGTATAGTACACACTTTTTTTCAACATCAAAAGTCGGGGTGCGCATTATCCATAGGAGGTTTTTTAAAAAGTTTTAAATTCGCCCTCGGCAGGCACAAGCTGGGTGGGGAGGGGGTCAGGCACTGGATAGGCTGGGGCGAGGGGGCCAGCAGGCGCGAGCTTGGGGCGCGGACAGCTGAGCGGGGAAGGCTCCCCTGGCAGGCATGAGCTCAGCGCGCGGACAGCTGAGCGGGGGAGGCTTCCCCCTCCCACTGGCAGGCGTAAGCTCAGCTGGGCTCTTCCTTCCTATGCATACCTTAAAATCGAGTATAATGGGGGTGCGCATTATAGATAAAGAGCTTAGTTTATTCAAGAATTTTGACCTTTAAAAGGCAGATGCGCATTATACTAGAGATTTTACGGTAACATGTTTTCACTCCTGTCTGAACTCATCTAGGGTCATAGAAAGACATGCTGAAGGGTAAGACAGTGAAACATTCCAACTATCAAAGGAGGTTTAAGAGAAATATAACTCTCCTTTCTAAAGTGGTTTTTTGAAGGCTTGAATAATCCACTGAACGAGGCTCACTACAACAACAACAGGTGATCCAAAAAGCATTTCCTGATGAACTCGTAACAAAGTCAGTGGAGTTGCATGGAAATTGTCAAATGACTATGCTGTTCATATCAGCATCAAGTGGTGCCGCTCCATAAGCTATCAATATTAATACTGGCACTAGCAGCACTAGAACTGGAAGAGCCAGAGCTGATACATTACAAGCACCAGCAGGCTCCAGATATAGGCACAGAACAGCAGCTTTTCTAATCCCTGCACTGAGCAATTCAGCCCTGTAGAGGGCTGTAACTGACCTACTACAGATCAAGCTAATGAAGCAGGCAGCTAAGAGAACTGACCCAATGCCAAGAGCAGAGGTGCTAGCAGCAGACTGGCACTTGCAGCACTGCTCTCTTTTATTGAAGATAGTCATCAAGCTTCTAAGCTGCCACCTGCCAAAATTGAAAAAAAACAGGGCTGATTCACAGCACCCATTCTTTCTGGAGACAGAGGTGAACCAACTACCTTTCTTTCCTGAAGCTTCAGAGGGGTAGCTGAGTTAGACTGAGAGGCTACATCTACACTGGCCCCTTTTCCGGAAGGAGCATGTTAATTTCACGAGTCGCAATAGGGAAATGCGCGGGGGATTTAAATATCCCCCGCGGCATTTAAATAAAAATGTCCGCCGCTTTTTTCCGGCTTTTAGAAAAGCCGGAAAAGAGCGTCTACACTGGCCCCGATCCTCCAGAAAAAGCGCCCTTTTCCAGAGGATCTTATTCCTACTTTGAATTTCCATGCAACTTGACTTGACTTTGAAGTAGGAATAAGATCCTCCGGAAAAGGGCGCTTTTTCCAGAGGATCGGGGCCAGTGTAGACGCTCTTTTCCGGCTTTTCTAAAAGCCGGAAAAAAGCGGTGGACATTTTTATTTAAATGCCATAGGGGATATTTAAATCCCCCACGCATTTCCCTATTGCGACTCGTGAAATTAACATGCCCCTTCCAGAAAAGGGGCCAGTGTAGACGTAGCCAGGTAGTCTCAAGAAGAGATTTTCCTCTTCAAAGAAATGCAATGACCATCACTGTTTACAGTCCAGAAGATAGAACAAACAGATCCCTGGTCAATGTAGTTGCTCTGGTTTAGAGAAGCCTGTCTTTGGCTTCTCTAACAATATATATTGAGCTGGTTGAGCAAGTATTAAAAACGTTAAACAAAACAATTCTCTATGCATAAATAAGGAAAGGTATTAGAAAACTTTGATTCCATGGTTAATACAGTTTCACCATGACATTTCATACTCTGCATGTCCTCTTCAACTTCAATGATTTATCTACAGTACTTCCCTCTCACAGTTAAAGTCTTACTTCTCCGTTTCCCCATAAATTCTTGAACAGCTTTGAAGGTTTCATTCAGGAAACCTGTGAGGATGGTTCAGGGCTTGACCGAACCTGGCTCTTCCAGATTGCAATCTACTCGCCATGGGCGAGTAGACTGCATTGTTTGTCGAGCCCTGGGGATGTTAATGAGGTTCTTAAAAGGTTTAATGGGCCCTTTTTATTCCGTGGCCTCCTGTATCTCAAGACCACCTCATTGGGAGCAATTAGATCAGGAAGAAGGAAAATGCTGCCCCATAAGTGGTATCACCAGCCTCTCATGTGCCCTATCATAGCCTAAGGTTACACTATAGATGTCAACATGTAGTCAAGTACACAATTAACCAATAAACCTGGGCTTAACAGTTAATCTTAACTTCACACATCCCTCCCCCCTTGCTGCCTTTGATTCAGAAGCAGCAAAAGGGGTAGGGAGCAAGAGCCAGCAGGGAGCCAATTCCCCATAAACACTGGATCCACAGAGCCACCTGCCCCTCTCACCCTACCGCTGCTGCTCCTGATAGAGGTGCAGCTATGAGGAGGGTGAGGGGGGCACGTGGTAGCTGGTACTTGCAGGAAGCTGGTTTTCAAGCTGGCTCCTCATGTGTATAGGTTCACACAGAGCAACTTACCCCCACACTACTGCCTCTATCAGAAGCAGCGGGGTGGGAGGGGAATGGAGGTTGCTCCATGGAATGCCAGCTCAGCTTCTGTCCACAGGGAGCTCAGGCCCCCTGCAGACAGGGGCTGCAGCCGCCTTGCACTGCTAGCTTTGTATCAGAGGCAGAAGTGCAGGTGGCAGGGGACTCCCCAGGAGTGAGGCCACAAGCACACTGGCTGCCAGCCCCACCTCTGGGGACTATCAAATAATTATGTAACCAATAATATTTTGCGCAGTTACACAACTATTCAATTAATCGCTATCTAACATCCCTACTTCCTTGTCCCCGCACTCAGCATACTCTCTCAGCTCCCGTTGGTTTCCAGCCAATAGAAGCTGAGAGATTTTACTGGAGCAGCACACGAAGCTTTCCCCCCACCCATGCACAGTAGAGAGAGTAGCTAGCTGCCCTGGTACTGCTGCTCCGTGCTGCAAGGACAAGCTTGGTAGGCTGATCTTGCCCGCCCCGATGTAGATGAAGTTATCAATACGGCCGAGTGGATCAACTTAAATAATTCACTCCGCAACGCCTCATTCTTCAAGACTCTCTCTATGCCCTTTAGTACAAGTGTGATTTCACAAGTAAATTCCCAAGCTGTTTGCTGTGTTGGAAGTTGCTAGAAAAAAAAACATTTCGTTTAGCTAATCCTTATGGCTTGTTTTATTAGTTAACTAGGTTTTGAATCTATCACAAGTATATAATATAGAAAGCTGCAATAAGAGAAAGATATTCAGTGGCAACTGGCAATGTTTCTTATATTACGTAATACATGCCACTTATTGTGGGGCATCACGGCCACAGACCATAATGGTGATGCATTAAGTCTATTTCCTATTTTACTTCAGTGTAATTCAGCTTTTCCAAGGGAACCCCATTCTACATTTGTTTTCTCAAAAAACAGAACAGAGAGCTTTTCTCCAAAATTAAGTGCACTCTAAGCACAGTCAGTCTTAGCTTTTTTGGTAACCATTTAAATCCATGATTGGGGGGGGGGGGGGGAGGAAGGTATTTAAATAAATCCACCCTGAAAAGAAATACCGTAAAAAGTATTAACTCCTAAGAAATCAGGCTATATAATGAAGTGAAGGATAATAAATTCCAACACAGGTCATATGGTGGTAAATAATCAGAAAAACATCCACCTCATATATCCTTAATCTTGAGCATAAGGAGAGCTACCACATATGCACAGACCAATGGACACAGTTTGAAGAATTTCCTGAATAGGGACAATCACTAGAAGAGGAAGACAGAGCTGTGTACTGACAGTATTGTTTGGAGTGCCCATTCTTCATTTGCTACCAAAACTGGAGGCACTGCAGGGCAGGGAACTACAGGAATGTAATGGCCTGTCATGATTTGGGCAATTTTACACAGCCCTAGAGAAGTCTCTTAGTGTGCTACCAAGTTCCTAAGTGATGCCAGACAAGTCATTTTCACCAATTTTTTGCATGGTCACTAATGGTGAGCATCTCATTTCTAAGTGCCTTAACACAAGATCCTAGGTACTGATTTTTAGAAGGGCTTAGCAATCACAATTACAAACTGGACACAAAATGTGCTATAAAATTCAACATGACACACAAATAACAGGTATTACACACCTCGAATTGGACACGGATAGCAAGTGGAAACTTATGACAATTTTTGCCTTGATTTGTGCTTCAGATCTTCAAGAGTAATTTCACATCACCTTATGTGAAGAATTTCATTGATGCTTGTCAAGCACTCAGATTCAGTGATGAGCCCACAGACGAGCTTATGAGAAGATTCTTTATTCAGAATACGCTTGAGTAATATACAGTAAAATAAGGCAGAAGTCGCACAAACATAAAATGAATATTCAACAGTTGTTCATTCTGCAATTGAAAGACACAGGGATCCCGCGGAAAAACGTAATCTAACTGTACACTACTATAATCAACATACAAAAGTTGTCCAAGTTATGTTCAAAAGGCAGCCTTAATTCAGTATTCAACCTGTAAGCACCTCACTTTGCAACACCCTTAGCATTTTTAATATTTATATAACTCCATTTCACATAAGAAATGTCTGACATGTCAAGGCAACTAGTTTTCTGACAAATGTAAATGAAGGTTCCTCCCAAACTAGATAGAAGGCTACTTTATAATAGTAAAGAGTTACTCAATACAGACTAAAGTCTTTGTTTTCTGCGCCTTAACATATATATATATATATATATATAGGCATTCAATACCTAGATCCTGCATAGCATATATCAGTAAGTCTCAAAGCATTTTATGTGAGATCAGTATCACTGTCTCCTATTTCAGAGATGAGGAAATGAAGGCACAGAAAGATGAAGCACATTTCCCATAGGGGATCAGCAGGCTCGCAGCAGAGCTGGGTAACGGGTAGCTGGGACTCCCTCTCTGTCCCCCGTTTTTAAAATTAAATAGTCACATAAAGCATTCAGTTTACAGGTTCTTAATATAAGGGCATAATACCTGCCTCTTGGTCCAAGTGTGACTTAAGAAAAACAAGTCAGTTACCATTCTGAATCAGACCAGATGATCATCTTTTTTTAGTATCTCATTTCTGACACTGGCATTATAGACAAAAAAATGGAACCACCACACAGAAGTCAGACACAGAATAATCAATCCCTTATATTACATCTTATCACACTCAACAGAACTTACAGAACTTGGCTTCATTAGACAGCAATCAATCCAGAGGGGGTTGATTTATACCATCTAGTATAGTTGTGTAAGTCGACTGCTGAATGCTCTCCCATCAATTCCGGTACTCCATTAGAACAAGCAGCACAGGGGAGTCAATGGGAGAGCATCAGCTATCTTGACGTATTGCAGTAAGTGGTTCTAAGTATGTCAACTTTAGCTACGTTATTCACGCAACTGAAGTTGTTTAACTTAAATAAATCCTCCAACGTAGCACAGAGTAGGCTACAGATTGGCTTATTCAGTGAGGCTTGATTAACTTTGCAGTCTTGTTACTCAAGTAACTATTGTGATGCTCCTAATTTCACACAGTGTGAGTCTCTCACTTCTAAGTAGACTGAATGTTCTCTGCCCATCTGGGGACAATGTCAACTTCCAGTCATATTGCTTATCTCAGTGGCTCTCTACAGCTCTCACTCTAATTCCTTTATTTCAGGGGCTAGATGTAGTCTGATTTAGTCACTCATCATCGGTATAGCAAAGGAGAAAGGGGGGAGGTGTGGAAATCTTAGTCTGTAGTGGTCTTTCTGGATATGGAGGCAACAGACTACATTGCTTAAGTTAGTTTCTCCCCTTCTAGCAGGGGTTTGCGCCTTCTTAGGACTTGTGGGGCCAAAGGGCATGTTCCCAGGACATCTCCCTACTCCTCACCTCTACTTGCAAAGTTCCCTCTTAATACCTGACAGCATCTCTATAGCTCTTGCTCTCCTGCAGCATGTCCTCCTCCCATTACAGGGCAGGCTTTTAACCATTTCCAGATGGCTACAGGTGTCCCAATAAAACCTCTTTCAACTGGCTCTAGCAGGTTCTAGATTGCCTCCAGGTGTCTTAACCAGACTTGTTTAACCTGCAGCTAATATACCTGTTTTCTATTATTTTCTTGTAATTCCTACTCTATTATTCTCTATTGTTTTCCCTGGCTGGACACTACATAATTACAGCCATATTGGGTCAGACCAAAACTTCATCTAGCTCAGTATGCTGTCTTCCAACAGTAGCCAATACAGTAAAACTCCGATGGTCCAGCATCTGATGGTCTGGCACCATCAGGAACCCGGAAGTGCTCCACGCATCTGGACCATTAGAGCTGCTCTGCCCCCAGCTTCCCCGATTCAGCTGCTACTAAAACTGCCCCTTGGGGCTGCAGGACCAACCTGGCAGAATCCCAGCTGTCCCTGATTCACTCCCTGCTGAAACTGACCAGCGGCTGACTCCAGGAAGCCCGAGGCAGAGCTGCTCTGCCTCAGGCTTCCTGGAGTCAGCTGCTGATCAGCATCAGCTGCGGCTGACTTGGGGACACCTGGGGCAGAGCAGCTGGGGGGCTGCAGGGTTGGTCCAGTAGTGCCGAGGAGCGGTGCTGCGGGACCAACCCAGCAGCACCCAGCTGCTCTGCCCTAGGCATCCCCAAGAGCAGCTGGGTGCTGCTGGGTTGGTCTCGCCGCACCAAGGGTCGGCGCTACCCGACCAAGCTGGCAGCACTCCAGCTGCTCTGCCCCAGGCGTCCCCGATTCAGCCGCTGCTGAAACTGACCAGCAGCAGCTCAGTCAGGGACGCCTGGGGCAGAGCCGGACTATCGGAAGGGGGGGGGGGGCTATGAGGTGTCTGGGGTGGCATCCCCCCACCCCACCCCAGACCCCTCATAGCCCCCCCTTCTGATAGTCCAGCATATCTGATAATCCGGCATCCCCTGGGTCCTAAAGGTGCCAGATGATCGGAAGTTTACTGTATTAGGTGCCCCAACAGAGGGAACCAACAGAACAGTTAATCAAGTGATCCCACTCCTGTTGCCCATTCCCAGCTGTCGACAGAGGCTAGGGACACCATTTCTACCTATCCTGGCTAATAGCCATTAATGTACCTAACCTCCATGAATTTCTCTTTTGAACCCAGTTGAAGTCCTGGCCTTCACAAAATCCTCTGGTAAGGAATTCCACAAGTAGACTGTGTTGCATGAAGTAGTACTTCCTTTTGTTTTATACCAGTTACCTATTTCATTTGGTGACCCCCAGTTCTTATGTTATGTGCATGAGTAAATAACTCATTCACTTTCTCCACACTAGTCACGATTTTATAGACTCTCTTAACCTCCCTTAGTCTCCTCTTTTCTAAGCTGAGAAGTCTCAGTCTTTTCCCCCCCTCTTCATATGGCAGCTGTTCCAAACCCCTAATCATTTTTGTTGCCCTTTTCTGAACTTTTTCCCAAGCTACAGTACCTTTTTTGAGATGAGGCGAATACATCTGTATGCAGTATTCAAGATGTGGGCATACCATGGATTTATACAAAGGCAATAAGTCATTCTGTGTCTTATTGTCTATCCCTTTTTAATGATTCCTAACTAGGCATTTAAGCCACTAGTCAACTACCTGATAAGCACGGCTCGACAATTTAAGTAATCTACTCACCATAGGTGAGTAGATTATAGCCCGGCACTGCGCTGCAGCGCAGTGTGCTGAACTGCGCAGCTGGTGAGCGGGTCTTGGCAAGCCCTGCTGATAAGCATATGCTTATTGTCTCCACAGAGGGGTAGGGAAAGCAGAGGCGTAGCAGGGTTAGCTCCCAGGGACAGGAGCTAACCCCATTGCTGCTCTGCAGTTCCCCTCCCCCATTATCAACTAACTGTATTGACTACTCGATTATCTGATTAAACACAATTTAACATCCCTATTCCTAACATGGTTTGCTTTTTTGACTGCTGCTGCACATTGAGTGGATGTTTTCAAAGAACAATCCACAATGATTTCTAGTTCTCTCTAGTGTCCTAATAGCTATTTAGTCCCCATAATTTTGAACGTATAGTTGGGATTTTTTTCTCCCATTTTGCATTCATCAGCATTAAAATCTGTTTGCCATTTTGTTGCCCAACTTCTTAGTGAGGACCCTCTCACTATTTTATCTTTCTCCCCAGCCTCCATCTTGCTTCAACGCCCATGAACAGGAGTTAGACACAGAGTCCCTCCCTGGCCTCTCTTCCTGCTCAATACATACAGACCTCTGAACTAAAAACTAATGAAGACGAAGATGTATACCTTTAGATATATTTTTAAAAAGTAACTTTTGTCATCAGTAGGGGAAAAGGACATTGGTTATTTTTTCATTTGGCTTTCTTGCTTTAAGAAAATGAGACAAATGAGCTCTACTTCTCTACACTCATCCCACAAGAAGTTTAATATAATTCATCCAAGTCTTGAATTGTGTTTTAACAAGTGTAATTATGAAATCATAGGATATACAACTCAGCGAACAACAACTGACGTATTATCTTGTCAGGCTATATGGAAATCTTAATTCACATCTACCTTAAATACCTAAACATATGGGTTGGAGGCCAACTGAAGTACCTCTATCAGATGATTTAGCCTACTACCACTTATCTAGTTGTCCAAATAAAAGACAGAAGACTATAGTTTGTCCATGTTTTTAACGTTCTTGGGTTTTTTAAGTGTCATTCTGATATGTTGAAGGATATTTATTGAGATGGAGACTCATACTTGACTTCTACCTTTTCACCAACTACAGTGCACATTTTTTGTCACTACTTATTTCTTGAATAGTTTCAGAGGCAATTTCAGCTGAAAAAGATGCATGTATTTCACATCTCATTTTTTCTAAGTCTTCTGTGTTCAAATCATTTCAAAAAAGTATATTTGAGGATATATTTTCCTTGTTTTCCTCTTCTGTGCTATGCCTCCATGGTTTACCTATACTGAATTAGTGATAAACACTGCATAAATTGAGTTTTATTACTCTTACTCTTTGTATTCATTCCCCTTTTAAACTTGACTTGCCTTCTTTTAGGCCTAACTTTTATTTTTTCAAGTAGTAGATAAAGAAAAGACTTGACTCAAGCATCTGAAAAAGCCCCTCAAAAAAACAGTAAACAAAGGCATTACAGGAGAAGCATGAACTATTGTTAACCATCAGAAAAGAGTCAATTTTTGTTATAGCAAAAAGCTATCAACAGGAAATTGCAAGATTCTTCACTAGGGTCAGTGGTTAGTATATTTATTAACTATATACTAAACAAAGTTGACACGGTGATGACCAAAGAACTCAAAAGAGTGACTGAACTTATCACAAATAAACTTCTCCTCTGACAAATGAAAAAGCATATTAAAGCTTTTTATGTGCCTTGCCATGTTCTGTACTAAAAGCAGTTCAATTCATTTCAGTCAAGAGTCTTTGTCATTAGCTCAATCAATCTCTGTTAATGTGCAGCCCCAGTCTAAAAATCTCAAGTGTTAAGATGCAAAGATATGGAATATGTGATCACATGCACTCAAGTAATTCCTGATTACCCTCTAAGGCAGAAGGTAGCAGAAATCCAAATGATTCAGAAATTGTTATGAAAATTAAAGGCATGAAACCACTTCCATATACAGTACAGGGTTTGTTAAATTTTTTTTAATCTGTGAGGTGATAGCAGAAATATGAGAAACATTAAATATTTACAGTAATATACAAAGTATGCCAGGTACACTTAATGCTATTATGCATATTATGGATAGTGGACTTTCATGGTGTTTTTAATCAATACATTTATAACTGGTACAAATAAACTCACTTGTTCAACTCATTGCCCCAAAACACTGAGACAAGTTATTTCAGAGCCAAGTCAGCAGTTAATATTTATACAATGACTAGAATGACTGATGTTTCAATAGCAAGACTAACTACATAAATCAACTGAGATGTAATAAATGCTGTAACTGAGCATCAACAGGGCTCCATACTTGCGTTCCTCCATGCATGTGCTGGCCCTCTAATTGGGGTTACAAAGCAGCTTATCCTTCATAGTCCGTTTATTCCATGACTGGTTCTTTATCTCTCTGAAAAAAAGCTGGTACAGAGCCAGACTCTGGACTAGATGCTGCAGCACTATAGATTAGGCATCTCCTTCAAGTTCATTGTCATTTTTAAGTGGCCATGAGGCTGACATTTGATAGAAGGAACACATCTATGTTGAAGTATTGTACCTAGTGGACATCCCCACTATATTCTTACCTCAGCACATCCAAACACACATTCCTGTGATTTTTCCAATAAAAGGTTAGCATCAGATCTGCAATACTCTTAGTCTCATTTTTGCTTTATCTTTTCACTTGTTTCCCTTTCTATTAGTGTGGGGTTTTTTTAGGCCAAATTTATTCACTCCTGCAGTTGATCAAAGACAACAACTCACATGGTAAGGCTCTGCATTTTTATTCACTGTCACAGAACCCAGCCCCATATTTGATTTATTCTGGTGTTTTGCTTACTTGGATTTGTTCAGCTACATTTTAGAGTAAATCTGCAAGGCTACTAGCAGTGTCATATTTTATCTGCCAGAACTTAATCAGATGTAAATCAGGAAGGAAATATTATGACTTTACATCTCTCAGAAGTAGCTGCATCTCAGAGAATAAAGTTAAGAAGCCACACTCCCTTAATTAGGCAACATAAGCAAAAATTATAAACCCTCGTTTCTTCATAAAGCAACATCAGCCAAGACTCACCAGAAAAGGAAACCCAGACCTGAGATTTATGCTTGAAGACATCTGAGAACTGACTTGACCGACAGCTTGCTTATTGCCACCAAGTAAGCCTCCAAGACCCCTCCGCTGACACAGTTAATCCCTCCAACACAATTATCCTCAGCTCCAAGAGGCACAAATTCTGAAGCGTACATTCCACCTTCCCTAAGGCTATCCATCTTAGGCTACAATAGTACTCACATTCACCTAACTTGTAGCGGACAACAGTTCTGAAGCAGTAGCCGCTATTGTAGCTACTGCTACAGCAACCTAGCCACACTCAACCAGCTAAATAGCCACATGTGGCTAGCAGCTAGCATGCTGGACACCACGGACCTAACCGCTTTCTACTATCCCTTCCACTAACACCTCCATATTAAGGATGTTCAGTAGTGATTTATTTTCTAGTCGACTAGTTGTGATGGCGCATCAGGGGGTCCCCAACTGCAGACATATGTAACTCTCAGCCAGCAGAGTAGGTGGCTTTCAGGGACACAGCGTAGGATAGGATTGATGTTAGCATAAGCTCCAAGAGCAGAGAGCCTTATTCCTCTTTGAGGGAAGTGGATCACAGGCCTTACACCCCCCTTTCCTGCTCTAAATCTCCTCTCATCTTCCCCCAGCCCAGACTAACTCACACTCCTAGCAACTGGTCACTCAGTCCCCAGGAAGCCCTGCCTCCCACACCATTCAGATTCCTCCACCTAGCCCACGTCAGGCCAGCTGGGCCATTGCCTACATTCATAGTAGTCCTCCCTCAGCGACCCATCGTTCGCTGGTCACTGCACACACACAGTCACTGCAGACCAGCATAAGGAAGTAGGGATTACGCCCAGCACAATAAAGCAACCAGAGAATGCAAAACCAGAGTGGATCCAGGGCCACAAGAGCGGACAGAATCCTCACTACGTCAGACTAGTTGATGGAATAAGCACTTCCGCCTTTGAAATGTACAAGAGCCCCAATAGGGACTCTTGTGCATTTCAAAGTTAGAATGCAGCATGGAGCCCAAAGCCATTGAGAAGTCCCACTGACCAAAGGCACCATGTTGCGCTTCCTCTTTGAAATTCACAAGAGCCTCCGCTGGGGACTCTTGTACATTTCAAAGCTGGCATGCAGCCTGGAGCCCAGAGTCAGCTGGGGAATCCACAGCTGATCCTGGGCTCCACCCAGCATTTCGAAGAGACAGCACCACGCAGAACCTGGGGTCAGCTGGGGAGTTGCCAGTGGATCCAGGGCTCCACCCGGTGATGCTGCTTTGAAATGCCATCAGCAGCCCAGCACCAGGCTCCCTGAGGCATTCTAAACAGCAGCACTGCATGGAGCCCAGGGTCAGTGGGCAAGTCCCCAGCTGATCCCAGGCTCCACACAGCGCTGCCATTTTGAAATGCCGTGAGGCGCCTGATGCCCGGCTCCCTGTAGCATTCCAAGCTGCAGCATCACACGGAGTAGCTGACCCCGGGCTATGTGCAGCGCTGCCACTTTAAAGTAACCCTCCCTTTCTTCCCTCTTGCTGCATCTGATAGACAGCAAGGGGTCCTTCACATCCCTACCCAGCATTGTACCCCAGAAACCCATCCCCAAAAGAGCAAGGCAAAGGACTAGCCCTAGGAAAAATGCCTGTCTATGCTGCGAAGGGCCCTTAATTACATGTGATCGTCTCAAGACAGGCCTGTTTCCCAGGATTATCCTCCTCCCTCCCCTTCAGCTACTTCTCCCCTCCCTTCCTCTGACTGTGCAGCGAGGATCTGAGTATGAGACAGCTACACTGATTGTCAGTGGGATTAACTGCCAAAGCCATAAGCCACATGTTGCACACTAACTGCCCTTTGCAAACCTTACAGGAGCACTCTAAGAACCTAACTGTAGTCCCACAGGATCCATACAGGACACTTAATACACAACATGCAGCCTGTGGTTTCAACGTCAATCCAGCAGAACCCCAACCCCTTCAAATCATTTTCAGATTCAATCCAAAGGTTACATTACAGTGTTCAAATTCAGTGTGATCCAACTAGGACTGGAAATCTCAGTCTTGTGACTCAAGCATCCTCTGCATGCACGTGTGCATGCATAAATAAAGCATCAAGCAGATTTGCAATAAAAAGGATCAGGATTCATGGGGTTTTTTTTAGACAGTTCCAGGCCTTCTCTTGACAGAACAGAATCCTTAGGTGAACAATAGGTAATCATGAAGACTTAGCAGACCTATTTCCTAAGTATCACATAAGGGTTAACATAAGGCAAATGCCCATTTTCCATCATTAGCAGATAATTGTTATACATTTAAAGATCAAGACACTTACCGCTATATTTGCAGTTCATTTAAATGTTAATATTTCCTTCTGATCTCTGAATTAATGATACAGCACAGACAGGAACCATTTGGTTATACCGTTAAACTCACAATATGTACATAAGAACTTAATGAATAGTCCTGAAGCAACTTAGACTAACAAAATGTAGATGGTATCATGAGTTTTCATAGGAACAACCCACTTCTTCAGATGAATGGAGTTTAAGGGGTCCAGGTTCCAGATAAATAGCAGAGAAAGAGGTGTCGGGGAAGGAAAGTAAAGGAGTAATGGAGTAGGTTCTAAGTACTCTTTAAGTATCTCGTGTTTGGCTTTTTATGTCATTAGGTTGCAGAATGTAGGGGGTAATCCAGTTAAGGCTTAAACAATCTAACTTTTAAATGAAATTAAGTTCTGCAGCTTCCCTTTCAAGCTGGTATTTGAAACTGGTTTGTAATAATACAGACACTTTCAGATCCACTGAGTGACTGGGCAAGTTAAAATGTTTCCCCCAACAGGTTTCTGTTTTTACCTTTACAAATATCTGATCTGTGTTCATTACTCCTTTGTCATAGAGACTGTCCAGTTTGGCCAATATATATGGCAGAAAAGGCATTGCTGGCATTGGATGGCATAGAACATTGGTCAACACACACACACACACACAATGCTGACCCAACACAAAAACACTAACACCTACCAATTGGCCCCCAAAGGGTGAATCTGGGTCTTTCATCCTGAGGAACGCTTAACTCTTTCCAGCCATGTGTTACAAATGCCCTTCATGGCCAAAGTGCTAACTGATGTTTTCATTCCACCAAAGTAGTGATGAGTGATGAAGTGTGCTCTCAAAATTCATAGCTTTAAAGATAATCCCATAATTGTGTGTAAAAATTGGGAAAACTGCAGAAAAATCTGAAGATGGGCATCTGTGCTCCTAATCCACAATCAGATGAACTGCCTCATTTGTGATTAAAGGTTGCACTGTGCTTCTCAGAGAAGTTATGGGCAACTCTTACTAAGAAGCCAAAGGTCAATTTCCAACACACACTCCCCAATCATGCCTTAAAATAGGCTATAGTTGGTCCTTCATCAACTGCACTAGGTATTTTTACTCAGTATTGTCACATGTTGTAGCCACTTAAGATCTCACTCCTTCCAAATCATGTGAAGCCTTTGGATAATCAGGGGTTGAGTATCTATGTAATATAAAACTCTGGGGCCAGGCATGCTGCCTCAGCCCCCCATCCTAAGTTTCTCCCTTGCTCTTGCACAGGTTATGGAGCTCACAACAGGCCACCACACAAAGAGCATATTGCATTTGCTAAAGTCTAAGCGGATCAGGAGACTTCTAAAAAACCCCTTTTAAATGTCTAAATGCACATTCCTCCTTCCTGAGGGCCAGGTCCAGGTTATCTGTGAAGGGCTTCATGAGCCACAGGAGCAAGGGGTAGGTTGCATCACATCCACCTCTCAGATAGTCTGGTTGAGGAAAAAGGTTCCCGCTAAGAATGTTAAGGACTAGTCAAGTCATCTAGTCACTTCCCTCCTCCCCCTTTGCTGTCTATCAGATAGAGACCAGTAAAGGAAATTAACTGATAGCTACCCACAGTGCATCGCTGTCAAAGTCAACATCAGTCTCCCTCATGGGATCATGCTACTTCTAACTACAGTGAATTCTTGAGTACAGCAGGGGTTCACGGACCTTCAGCTGTACTAAACTGGGTGACCAGACATCAACCCAATAAATTCCACATTATTTTGTAGTGTAGATGTGGCCTTAGACTGTGACTCTAGAACCTCAGGCAGGGTTGGGAGGGCAACTGCTCCAGCCCAGCTAGGCTACTGTTAACTGTTAACATCCCTAGTTAACATAGCAAAAGTAACCTGACTGGATAATAATTAAACTAGTGTTTTAAGTATGTGGGGGCAAAGAGCCAGAAGCCTCAATATGAGTATCACTGCTTTACAATATGGGAACTTCAGGGTTACAAGTACAGCTGTAGCTCCCGTAGTGGAAAAGTGTCTTCAGAATTTCACCACACTACTGCTACTGAAGTTAGTAAGTGGTGCAACAGCTTTGCATGTTCAGGCAAATTATGAATCAATAAGCATCAATTACTTAGGTTCTACTATATAGCTAGAAAAGCAGCATTAAATAAATGTAACCATGAAACTGACAAATATGACAGCCAAGAGCAGATCCAAGTAATCCACAGTGTCTACAGGGACACTGCCATCCTGACTACATTGACAAGCCCTACTCCTCATATGGAGTTGGAACTATTATGTTGGCATAGTGCCCCATTTAGAGGGTCATGTGATTTCTATCAAAAGATAAGACCTGATGCACATAAGAGCAAGAGCTATCCTTCAACTGAACACAGTTTTGTTTACAGTCTGAAAATGAAATCTTGAACACACTCAGACAAGCATACCTAAAATAGTTGTCAGAATTTGGGATTTCTTGGAGCAAAGGAAAGTTATCTGTTACCATATTTAAAAAAATGAAAATGAAAGGACACAAGTGATGATCCATTACACGAGAAAAGACCCTCTGCCAGCACGGGTCTCATGAAAACTGAATCCTGGTTTTTAGAAACAGACAAGTGCTACAAGGAATGACTTGTGGGCGAGATACTAGCAAGTTATCTTGTAAGACCAAAAAGTAAGTATAAACTATAGATTGTATGTTATATTCTCCCATTACCTTAGCCTCATGTTTACAAATACTTGCTTTTTATCACTCTCTCTCCGATAAGCTTTCCTGTTTATTATACAGGCAGTCCCCGGGTTACATGAATCCGACTTACATCGGATCCCTACTTACAAACGGGGTGAGGCAACCCCGCACTAGCTGCTTCCCCCCAGCAGACCAGGGAGACACGAAGCTAGTCCCCCCCTCCCCCCCAGCAGACCTGGGAGACACAGAGAGGCTTTTCTCAGCAGACACCTGAGCTTGAGAATAAAGGACTGAGGGAAGTGAGGTGTGAGAGAATAAAACTGAGCTCTGGAGAAATCTTTGGCTAGAGTTTCCCCTACAATATGTACCAGTTCCGACTTACATACAAATTCAACTTAAGAACAAACCTACAGTCCCTATCTTGTACGTAACCCGGGGACTGCCTGTAAAAACATCTAAGCTCCTTGTGCTGAGGAAAGCATGAGCTGGCATGTACTGCCTTCTCCGACACAGCAATTCTGGACCTCTGCAGCACAAACGAGTGGGCACTCAAGTGTACCAAAGTGAGGGGATGGAGATGTAAATTGCTAGCCTGCACTGAGAAAAAAATATAAGGGTTGTAGACCCCAAAGTAGTACACTTGCATTGCCAGTAACCAGTACTAGGGAAAGAATACCTTTGGTGGGCACAAAACTCTTTCACCCAGAGAGTATCAAACTAGTGTCCAGCAGCACCTAAACATTGTGGTGGTAACACTGGAGGAAGAAAAGGAATTATACAAGTGGGCAATTTTAGTAAAAGGCTTAGTACAGTTTTAGAATGGTCTGAGAGAGAGAGAGAAAAATGATGTTGAAGAATCACTAAGTATTTGTCTTGTACTTCAGGCTTCTACTTGCCTCTGTACAAGACACTTGGGTAACTAATACAAATTTTTATCAGGCTGAAAACATACTACATAAAGCAGGCATTCCTACTTTCTGACAAGCCTTGTGTAATCTAAGTGTACTTGAGTGAATAATCAGAGGGGTAGCCGTGTTAGTCTGAATCTGCAAAAGCGACGAGGAGTCCTGTGGCATCTTATAGACTAACCGAAGAGTAGGAGCATAAGCTTTCGTGGGCAAAGACCCACTTGACATGCATCTGACGAAGTGGGTCTTTGCCCATGAAAGCATATGCTCCTACACTTCAGTTAGTCTATAAGGTACCACAGGACTCCTCGTCGCTTTTGAGTGAATAATGAAATTCAGTGTAATTTACGTAGATCAAATGTGATACAAAACCAGTAACATCAAGATTTTAGCCATCCAGTTTGTCAAGGCTCGTAAAGCATGCTTTTTATCACATGCAATATGAAAATTGTAGCTATAGCCAACAAATGCATTGCTAGTCTTGATCATTAGAAGCTGGATCATCAGTTTAACATTGATTCTGTCCGCTATTGTGTCAACTTGGTACTAATCATTTATCATATTGGTAAATGATAGTTGAAATCTGCTATCTAAAAGGTTACAAGAAGGAGGGAGAAAAATTGTTCTTTGGCCTCTGATAGAATGAGAAGCAATGAGCTTAAGTTTCAGCAAGGGAGGTTTAGGTTGGACACTAGGAAAAACTTCGTAACTGTCACAGTGGTTAAACACTGGAATAAATTGTCTAGGGAGGCTGTGGAATCTCCATCACTGGGGATATTTAAAAGCAGGTCACATAGACACCTATCTGGGAGATGGGGTGCTTGGTCCTGCCTTGAGGGCAGGGGACTGGACTTGATGACCTAAGGAGGCCCTTTCCAGTTCTAGTATTTTATGATTCTATGAACATTTCCACATCTTCCACAAGTCTATTAGTTTCCTCTTCAGAAGCCCCTTCTGACATGGAGCAATGGAGACGCCACTTCTTGAACTGTCCCTCCACACACACCCCCAATTAACTTTTTAACTCATCAAACACACACACACTCACTCTCCATAGGTTTTGCATTCCTTTTACTCTAACATGCATTCATTATAAACAGCAGTATTTAGAGCTGCCTCTCATATCTAAGTAGTGCTGTTAAACTCCAAATCCCATTTGATTCAACTCATCAGTTTCAGGGAAACAATTCTGCAAGGTTGATATTAGAGAGACAACATGGCTTAAGTAATATCTTTTATAAGACACACTTCTGTGACACTTTCTGGGGTGAGACTTCCCAACTACCTGCTTTTGGCAGCACAAGAAATCCTTTCTGGGTTCCATAAAAAGATAGACACTTTTTAACATCCCTAGACATGGTACTATTTCACCAATCATGTAGTCTACAGAATTTTTATCGACTAAACAATTAGTAAGGGAAGGCACTCACTTACTGTGGCTCTGCAGTTTAAATGTAGTAAGAGCCAAGCAGGCAGGCTGCCCAGCTCCTACAATTTTTTAAATGCAGTGCTGTAGCAGGTGCAGCTCCCGGATGCAGCGCTAGGGATGTTCAATTTCGATTAATCAGCTAATTAAGTAGTCAATGGAATGATTATCAACTACTCCATTAGTTGGTAAGGGCGAGCCATGCCTCAGTCTACTAAATGTAATAAGAGGGGAACTAAATGTAGAACAGAGGGGGAACTGCAGCGCTTCAGCCTTTGAAACATAGCAAGAACCACATGGAGCTCATTACATTTCAAAAACAGAAGTGCAGCAGGGAGCAGGGGCAAATGGGGGACTCAAGCAGTCATCTTGCCTCCCCATTCCCTTTCCTGCTGCTGCTGCTGCAATCTTTGAAACGTACAAGAGCTCTCACACCATTCCCCCGCTGTGCTTCTGCCTTCCCTGCCCCCCATCAAGAGGGTGCTGGGGTACCAGCTTTTCAGCCAGCTCCCCCCCAGCACTGGCTCCTGCTCCCCTCCCCCCCACCCATGCTGCCTTTCTCTGATAGAGGCAGCAAGTGGGGGGAAACAATTAGTCAAGTCACTACTTGACTAGCCAATAAGCCCGGACTGAGCCAGGCTTGCAACAGGTCCAACAGCCCCTGTCCGCCGGGGGTCCCAGTGAGGAGCTGCCTCCTCACCCGTGGACAGGGACTGCTATTGGAGCAGCCTCTGCCCACGCAAAGGCTGCTTTGATGTCCAGGGTCACTGCAGACAGAGGCTGCTCTGCAGAATGTGGAGCAGCTTCCCTTCCTGCTGCACTGCTGCCTCTAATGGGCAGGTAACACTGTAGAGACAGAGGCAGCAAGGGGGAGGAGAGTGCAAGTAGTTGACTCAACTAACCAATAAGCGCAGGCTGTTGACCACTGGAATACTCACTTACATCCCTAGACTCATCCATCTTGTTTTCCTAATATCCTGGAACAAACATGGTTTCAAGAACAGGTTATACGCTAGTTATTTTTTATTTAAACACGAATTTGGAAGAAACTTACATGCTTCCCCAACCCCACCCTACGGTGCCTTAGATACTTACTTATTCCTTTGTTTCAACCTAGAGAAAAACAGGTTGTCAGCATACAGCACACAGAGAATAAAGTTTTATATTTTTAATACACATCTTTTAATAAATTAGTAAAATATAGTTGCCTTGAGAGCCCCTTCAGCCAAGTATAGAACATGGTAACAGTAGAGCTAGTTTGCCTGATAATCAGTACCTATTTACTAATTTTAAGAAAGACATATCTGTAAAACTGCTTGTATGTACTTAACTGTTGTTTTGACATCTACTTTGTAAATCTATTCAGGGTAGTAATTACAGTAGGTCAACTGAATTTTAGTTGTATAACCACCACCAACTCAAAAGGGTAGAAAAAAAGTCCACAAAGAGTTGATGCTGCACTACAGAAATGATTTGTACATGCCACACAATACACAAGTGAAGACTCTGCTTAACCACTTGTAACTCCTTTAATTCTGCACTAGTACTTAATATCTATGCCAACAAGATCACATATCAGGGGGACTTAACCCAAGTTACTTAATTTTGCACAACCCAAGTTGTGCAATCCTATGCTGCTCATTTAACTTCTGCACTAAACTACAAAAATAACTTTCCCCTTGAATAGATGAAGTTAAGTCCGCTAGGGCAAGAAGACATGCGTGTGAGAAAGGCTCTCTCCTCCCAACTGGAAGCAAAACAAAACTCTGCTCACAATCAGCGTGACCAAGCCCAATAAAACCTCATCTTGCAAAGCACAGAAAGCAGTTACCGGGTGTAAGATTATCCAGAGCTCGCCTGAGAGCGTCCACGTTCTCTGCGATTCCAATTGTTTTTACCCCACCCTTGTGAAGCACGCTTTGTGATAGTCTGCCCCCTCAGGCAATGATGCAGCAGTTCGCACTTCCAGCAGCAGCGCTCTCCTTCCCTCCCTGCAAGGGCATCTCGCTGAATACAGAAAGGCTGCCGCAAAGCACTCTCGCGGCACTCTACTCCCGGTCTGTGCACCAAGCCCAATTCCAAGAGGGTGCACAGCAAGCGCGGATTAGCAGCAGAGGCTTCGTTAGGTACTTGGTCCTGCGCTGGAAAGTAACGTAACTACTGCTGCGTTCATTTCTTTCTTGCGACTCACCGATATCATGTCCGCTTTCCTCCTGTATCCCCGCATAACTCCCAAATGAAAACAGGCCGTACTCTTTCTTTTCCAACAAGACAACCAGGCTGCCGCCGACTCGGCTACTCTCCGCAAGAGCGGAGTCGGCAATGGGGAAAAGACTATCAATCTTCCACACAGGGTCACATCAAACCACAGGTGGGACTCGGTGCTTTAAACCCCAACTCTGCTGCTGCTGCTGGGACGGAGATTGATGCGAAGAGTGCGTGTGACTGCTTTGGAGGGAGCAAAAAAGCGCTTCCCCCAAGACGGAGGAGAGTTGAACGAGTCCACCCCCCCCCCCAGAAACACACACAGCTAGCAAAAAGGTAAAGGGGGGGAAGGAAACGTTTAGCGAGAGCATCGGAAACCAAGCAACATCTCTACACCTCGGAAGGGACACGGACACACACACGTGCAGACCCACCCCCAACGCACCAGGCTGTAAGCGGAGAGAGGATCGGGAAGAGACCAGGGTCCCGCCTCCACACAAGCTGGTCACTAGTAACTCGCAAAGCCGAGGGAAAAAGGGGGGGGGCGGCTCCAAAATAGCGCCCAGCCCTGGAGGAACGGGGGGGGGGGAGCTATGATTTACAGCCCCACGTGCTGAGGCAGGCGACTGCAGTTACCCCGCGCCCCACAGAGTCCACTCGGCTCCAGTGACCAGCTGCTCCCCACTGGGGGGGGGGGGGCGAGACTGGCCTCTCGGCAGCTGCCGCCGCGCCGGGCTCCAGCCCCAGGGAGCCACCTCGGCTGCGCCCCGCCCGCCCGCAGTAACGGTCCCGCCGCCGCCGCGACAAGTGGAATCCAAACACAAACCCCGCGCCCGGCAACCGCCCCCCCCTCCCCCCAAGCCCAGCAGGGCGCGGGGCAGGGTCACTCCCCGCCCCACAGAGCCGGGTGTCTCCCTCCCCCAGCGCGCCCGGGGGCGGTTTCCTGGCCGGACCGTGCCCGTCCCCTCCCCTCCCGGCCACGAGCCCCCACCCGCCGCGGGCCCCGCTGCACAAACTTTTCGTCGAACTCCGGCAACCGCCGCCCGGCCCGGCCCTGCCCCGCCGCCCGCGGAAAAGTTTCACTCACCGCAGCAGAGGAGCAGCCCCAGCCCCAGCAGCCGCCCCGGGCCGGGCAGAGTCGGGGGCCGCCGCCGGCCAGGGGAGGAGGCGCCGCCCGCGGCAGCGGAAAGTTCCCCGCGGGCGGGAGGAGCCGGCGGGGGAGCGGTCCCCGCCATGCTCCGGACTCGGCTCCCGGCCGCCGCCGCTACGATCCCAGCCCGCCCCGCTCTCCCGACCAGCCGCCGCCGCCTCCCCGCGCCGGGTCTGTGTGTCACTGAGCGGGGAGGCGCTGCGCCCTCCTCGGAACGGGCCGCACCACCTCGCCGGGGGGGGGGGAAGGCAGCTGCTCGCTCCCACCGCCCTCTTCTCCCCCCCTGGGCAAACCGCCTCGCCCACCCCCCAGCCCGCCCTGCAATGCGCTCGCCCTCACCAGTGGCGGCGCAGCCCCCGCCGGCCAATGGACTAGCCCCGGGAGCAGGGGAGGGGTGTCGCGGTGTCCTCCCTCCCCGGGGCTTATTGGTACGTCCCGCCCCTCCCCACTCCTCCCCCTCCCCACTTGCAGCCGCTGGAGGAGGGCTGGGGGAAATCATTGCGGCTCACTCGCCCGCGGGCTAGAGCTGTCCCTCCCTGTGCTTCGCTCCTGCCCGCCCGCCCGGCCCCCGCTGCCCCTCTCTCTGTGCTCCTCCGACCCCTGCTGCCCCCGGGTCGCCTCCTCTTTCCTCCTACTTGGTCCCTTTACTTCCCCCCAACTTATTCTGCGGCTTGGTGAGCCTCTCACGTTAGGGGGTAGGAGGGCGATCACACCTTGCTAAAGCCCCCCCACACACACACACACACACTCAGGAGGACTCTTGGGCCAGCTGAGTGACGGCCGTGTGTCCCCTGGGAGAGCGAGGGGATTCCCTAGGTGAGGCGCTGACAGACACGCGCGTACATCCAGAAACACGGCAAGAGAGAAAAAGTGTACTGTACAGCGCTTCTTCCACGGATCAGCTGTGTGACCACGGCTCTTCGTTATTCCCAAGTCGTGACATGGCTCTAAGTAATCCACCTGAGGTCAGCAGCAGCACAACCATGCAGCCAGCAAGTGACCATTACTGCTAATAACTGTGTTTTCTCCTTGGAAATGCTGCTAGAAGCTGGCATAACAAAACTATGGAAATACAGTGTTTTCAATTATTTTGGGGGAGGAAAGATAAAGAGCAAAGAACAAAAGGATGCAGTCAGTATAATAAAGTCAGGTGATAGATTCTTACCAGATCACCAAATACTTATTTTTGAGGGATATCACTGTATTATGATGCCTTTTTTTTTTTTTTACTGCTTTATGGTCTATTTACACAAAGATTCACAATGGCTGGCAGCAGTGCAAGCTTTTCATGCGCATCTTCTTCAATGTGTCTAAACTTTTATGGGGAGCAACGCTTGTAGAGGTGAAGATAATTTATTCTCCTTCTCCATTCTTTAGTTGGCATCTCTGCTGGGAATACCAACTAGGGTACAAATTTGTGCCAGCTGTAAGTGTTGTTTTGTGATGCACCTGTCCTCCACAAAGTGGTCTGAGACTAAACTCATTTCACACAGTCCATCAAAGACATCAAATGATAACAAGTTTCATTCATTGCTTGTCTGGGGAAACAGATTAGAACTGGCATCAGTGAAAGGCATTGTATCATGTTTCCAATCCCCTTAGCCATCCAGCTCACTTAACAAATAATGCCTTTGCAGAGATGCCTGTGGCTTAAAGATGAAGTAATGATATTTATAAAGTATAATATATAAAGAACTCTTATGTTCCTCATATGGATACTATAACTACTTTTAAAATTTTGGCCATATTATTTGCTTTCAGGAGCATGATCCTGCTATGTTTTTGGTTACCTCCTGCTAGTAGTTCTGTTGACTTCAGTGGAATCTAAAGGGCTCATTGCCTCTTATATTTGGACCCTTTGAGAAAAAGTACTAACAATAGAGAATTATCATAGTCTTTACATATGAGGTACAGAATAGTTTAAGAATGAACTTAATGATTGATGATTCAAGCATTAGAGGAGCACCATATGCAACTTTTCTGCATGTATTTATTATAACATGTAAGTAAAAGTTCACAAAGCTAAATAATGATTATATTGCAGATCATTAAGGTCCCTTCTTCAGACATCTGTATGGTGTCAAAATAATATTCAATGATTAGTTTAATGAAAGTATATATATCCTGTCAACAACTTCTTATTCGGCTAGTTATTTTTACTAACTGTAAGTTAATCACCAATTTTCTCTTCAGACTTAAATAATATAGCTTTCCCAATTGTTGAATGTTATATATTATATATATTTGAGCATCAGGTATACATTTTACTATATCTATATCTGTTATACCTACACATGTTTGCTGTGCTGCTATCCCATACATGTGTTTGCCTCAAAAACTTTAGAAACAGGCACAAACAGAGAAAAAATATAGTTGTGGTCTTAAGCCTGCAAGCAATACACACAGAACACATTGGGACTGATTCTGGCAATGCACAGGAGTCATAGGGACTGTAACCACTTGCGGAAAAATTCCCTGCACAGAAGTCAGTCCAGACCACAATGCAACCCCCTGCAACTCCTCATAGCCCTCAGGTAGAATCCACTTTGGGGCAAGGGGCAAGAAGGAAGGTGCTAGGGGCAGGAACCAGAATATCTGTAGCACTAAGCACTGCTCAGATTCTTGGTAATGGCATAGCTCATAGGTTATCTGACTAAGACTGTCATAAATTAGAGCAGTCTGCCATGCAACCTAGAATCCAGACTGTGCAAAGGTGGTAGTGCAAAGGCTGCACCTTCTATGCCTTGGTACAGAATTGTCCCATTGATCTGAATGTAACTTATGTATACAGGTAAGGTTCAAACAAAAATACATGCATTTATGACACACAGCTTGAAAGTCCAGTTTCTGTGAGGTCTGCATTTGTTTTTTTCAACTGTTTCTGGTGGATTGCCATTAAAACGCTCCATGGAAAATACAACATGATTATCATAAACATATAAGCACCTACACAGTTGAGAATTCTGGTGAAAATATGTCTATCATTTAATTTTCTAGTATAGGTTAGATATAGGCTCTCTACATCATGTACAATACAGTGTAACATTAGTCAAATAGTGGAAATGCCCCCTCGTGTTTCTCTAAAACGTACTCATGGGTTAAGTTCATCGCACACTCTAGAAAACTGTGTTCATCCAGTCTTCAGCTACATTGAATGCTCACTAATTAACAAGCCTCCCTAATTTGTAACTGAAAAAAATAGAACAAAGATCAGGCAAAGAGTTGCTAGTAGCAAATTATTAGCAGCAATGGACGTTCTACATTCAACTATATTTTTGTGTGTAAATTTACATAACTTACGGGGGTCATTGTTAATCTTTAAAAGTTTTGCTACATCATTTTACTTCTCTAGGATGGATCATCAGCTGATGTAAAACTGTACCCATATTGTTTTATTTTACTCCAAAACTGAAAGGATGGAAATCAGGAGAGCTCAGGCACAGTGGAAGAATCTAGCCCAAACACGTGCAAACAAGATTGAAGTCTATTTCATTAAACATAAAATGAATATTTTAAAAAAAATCAGTTAGCCTAGCTTTATTCTAAACTTTAGTGGCTGATTCTTCATTGTGTTACTGGAGGCTTTTGCTACTGTAATTTAACTGAAATCAGTGTAATCTATTACTGTAGTAAAATTGGAGTAATGCCAGTTGTGAATTAGGCACACATGGTCTGATTCTTATTTACACTAAGGGCTCTTCTACACGAGGAAATTGACTGGAATAGCTACAGAAGAATTATTGTACTGCTATAACTTTGTATAACTCCACATTTTCAGAGCTGGCACTAGGCGTAAGCAGATTAAGCAATTGCTTAGGGCTCCAAGTGGCTGTAGTGGCCCCTATTAATTATTAGTATGTGTGGTGGGAAGGGAAAAATATTCTTGCTTAAGGATCCCAATAGGCTAACACTGGCATTTCCCATTTTACAATTTATTCTTGTATAATTTTATAATGTTATTTTCCACTCTACTATATTTACTCATACACTTTAGTCAGTGTAAAAGGGATTTTAAGTACATTTAGTGATTACATTTACACCCATTTTAAGGTCATGTCAATGTGTCTGTACTGTCCAAGGAAACAGATAAATGTTGTTGTACTTTTAAATAGAAATGGAGCTAACCATATTTTCTAGTGCCAAATTAATCTCTGTTGTAATCAAATACCACAGGACTTAACTTAGTCCTTACATTTTTAGAACATCATTAACGGTGAAAATTGTCCAGAATAATTCCTTTTACACAGTAGTTGATTATATCTGTAAGGTCTACTGTCTCCATCTGTGTACTTGGGTTGATCTTGACATATTGTTAAAATATATTGTTTAAAGAAAGTTACAGGTTTTCCAGTTTAAAACTTTCTTTGAGCTCTAACTATTCAGAATACTGTACTTTATTTCAAAAATAATTTACAGTACAATATTTATTTACTGTTTCTCGTCTCTTTCACTGTTTCTCATCTCTTTCTTCCCCCCCACCCCCACCCCCCATCTTCCCTCCTATATTTTCTTTTAAAAAAACCTTGATTAGGATTGAGGGTTTCTGGCAGGTGTTTTGTCCTTAGACTTTAACCCTTTTGGTTATTTGAAAACATAGTCTGAAACAGTGTGAAATTAGCTTATATGCATAACATTGATGTGACAGTACAAATTCCAGTTGGAATGAAGAGCTATTCACTTCAAGGGGAATTTGTAAACAGATTTGTGACAACACAATGTGCTTTTTTGAAAATTCTAGCTCCCATTCTAATGGATGTGAGGGTAGCACCTTGGCAATGTTCATGCATCATCATAAAACAGTCTTTTTAAAAAAGCAACAAAATGCTTTCCATATAGTTTCAAATGGAGAACATATTCTTTGCTTTCTGTTGTATAACGTTTCTGTGCTTTGTAAACAATTAGTTTCATTTTTGTGATGGGTGAACTAATCACTATTTTATTTCTAGAGCCAATAGCAGGCTATCCGTACACATACATGCACCTGGCAAACTGCACAGATAGCTAAACATTTTCTGTACTGCATGATGTAAAAAATTCTGCCCAAAATCTTTTCTAGGAAAGGAAACCCACAGAAAAGACTACATGTGGGCTTTCTCTGACACGAGTAGTGGACAACAATTCCAGCTAGGCCAAAGATTAAATAACACGGTCTGTAGATTTATATGCATATGTCTTCTGACATAGCACTGGTCCCTACTGTCAGCTCATCCATGAGCCTGTTTAGGAGAGATTAGGCCACTCACCACAGGGAATGAAACTGTGTCCGTTTGTGATATAGCATTTTTTTTTGGTACACTTTGGAATATTTGAATAAAAGATGTGTTATAAACATCAGTCATTATTGATGTTAATATATAATTCACATTAAAGAAGTACTAATTTGTTATACAGGACAGCACTATTATTTGTATATGAATGTTTTCCATACTTACTAGCTATGAATCATAGGATCATAGAATACTAGGACTGGAAGGGACCTTGAGAGGTCATCGAGTCCAGTCCCCTGCCCTCATGGCAGGACCAAATACTGTCTAGACCATCCCTGATAGACATTTATCTAACCTACTCTTAAATATCTCCACAGATGGGGATTCCACAACCTCCCTGGGCAATTTATTCCAGTGTTTGACTACTCTGACAGTTAGGAACTTTTTCCTAATGTCCAACCTAAACCTCCCTTGCTGCAGTTTAAGCCCATTGCTTCTTGTTCTATCCCCAGAGGCCAAGATGAACACGTTTTCTCCCTCCTCCTTATGACACCCTTTTAGATACCTGAAAACAGCTATCATGTCCCCCCTCAATCTTCTCTTTTCTAAACTAAACAAACCCAATTTTTTCAGCCTTCCTTCATAGATCATGTTCTCTAGACCTTTAATCATTCTTGTTGTTCTTCTCTGGACCCTCTCCATATCTTTCTTGAAATGCAGTGCCCAGAACTGGACACAATACTCCATGCGTGGATGAGACGATGGTATAGGGAAGAGGGGTTTGGCTTTATTAGGAACTGGGAACACTTTTGGGAGAGGGGGAGCCTATACAGGAAGGATGGGCTCCACCTAAACCAGGATGGAACCAGACTGCTGGCACTAAACATTAAAAAGGCCGTAGAGCAGTTTTTAAACTGAGAGATGGGGGAAAGCCGATTGGTGCGGAGATGCACGTAAATCGGAGGGAGAATTCTCTTAGAGGAGAATCTATTGATAGAGATTCTCTAAGCTGTAGTCAGAAAGAGAGGAGGGGAGAGGACAAACAATGGGCCAGAGCAGACAAAAAACGCATATAAAGGAATCCAATGCATCAGGGAAGGGCAGACAAATAAGCAGTGGCAAATTTTTAAAGTGCTTCTACACAAATGCTAGAAGTCTGACTAATAAGATGGGTGAACTAGAGTACCTCATATTAAAGGAGGAGATTGACATAATAGGCATTACTAAAACCTGGTGGAATGAGGAAAATCTGTGGGACACAATCATACCGGGATATAAAATATATCGGAAGGATAGATATATCTATCCGGGTGGGTGGTGGAGTGGCACTGTATGTGAAAGATAATGTAGAATCAAATGAAATAAAAATATTAAATGAATCAACACGTTCAATAGAATCGCTATGGATAGTAATTCCATGCTCCACTAATAAGAAATTAGCAGTAGGGATATATTATTGACCACCTGACCAGGACAGTGATACTGACATTGAAATGCTAAGGGAAATTAGAGAGGCTACCAAAATAAAGAACTCTATAATAATGGGGGATTTTAATTACCCCCATATTTACTGGATACATGTCACCTCAGGAAGAGAAGCAGAGATAAAATTTCTCAATGGCTTAAATGACTGCTTCTTGGAGCAGCTGGTACAGGAACCCACAAGGGAAGAGGCACTTCTCGATTTAGTCCTGAGTGGAGCGCAGGATCAGGTCCAGGAGATAACCGTTACAGGACCACTAGGGAATAGTGACCATAATATAATAACATTTAACATTCCTGTGGTGGGAAGAACACCTCAGCAGCCCAGCACTCTGGCATTTAATTTCAAAAAGGGGAATTACACAAAAATAAGGAGGTTAGTTAAACGCAAATTAAAAGGCAAAATGACTAGAGCCAAATCCCTGCAAGCTGTATGGAAACTTTTTAAAGACGCCATAATAGAGACCCAACTTAAATGTATATCCCAAATTAAAAAACATAGCAAGAGACCTAAAAAAGAGTCACCGTGGCTTAACCACCATGTAAAGAAGCAGTGAGGGACAAAAAGGCATCTTTTAAGAAGTGGAAGTCTAATCCTAGTGAGATAAATAGAAAGGAACATAAAGACTGTCAAATCAAGTGTAAACATGTAATAAGAAAAGCAAAAAAGATTTTGAGGAACAGCTAGTCAAAAACTCAAAAAGAAATAACAAAATGTTTTTTAAGTACATTAGAAGCAGGAAGCCTGCTAAAAAACCTGTGGGTCCCCTAGACGATCGAGATATAAAAGGAGCAATCAAGGATGATAAAACAATTGCGGATAAACTAAATGATTTCTTTGCTTCAGTCTTCACGGCTGAGGACGTTAGGGAGATTCCCAAATCTGCACCGTCCTTTGTGGGTGATGAATTTGAGGAACTGTCCCGGATTGAAGTGTCATTGGAGGTTTTGGAACAAATAGAAAAACTTAATGTTAACAAACCTCCGGGACCGGATGGCATTCATCCAAGGGTTCTAAAAGAACTCAAATGGGAAATTGCTGAACTATTATCTGTGGTGTGTAACCTATCCTTTAAATTGGCTTCCGTACCTAATGACTGGAAGGTAGCCAACGTGACACCAATATTTAAAAAGGGCTCTAGAGGTGATCCTGGCAATTACAGACAGGTAAGTCTAACTTCAGTACCGGGCATATTAGTCGAAACAATAGTAAAGAATAAAATTGTGAGGCATGTAGAAGAACATAATTTGTTGGACAAAAGTCAACATGGTTTCTGTAAAGGGAAATCCTGTCTTACTAATCTATTAGAGTTCTTTGAAGGGGTTAACAAACATGTGGACAAGGGGGATCCAGTAGATATAGTATACTTAGATTTTCAGAAAGCCTTTGACAAAGTCCCTCATCAAAAGCTCTTGTGTAAATTACATTGCCATGGGATAAGAGGGAAGGTCCTTTCTTGGATTGAGAACTGGTTAAAAGACAGGAAACAAAGGGTAAAACTAAATGGTAAATTTTCAGAATGGAAAGGGGTAATTAGTGGTGTCCCCCAAGGGTCAGTCCTGGGACCAATCCTTTTCAACTTATTCATAAATGATCTGGAGAAAGGGGTAAGCAGTGAGGTGGTAAAGTTTGCAGATGATACCAAACTGTTTAGGATAGTCAAGACAGAAGCAGACTGTGAGGGACTCCAAGAAGATCTCACCAAACTGAGTGATTGGGCAACAAAATGTCAAATGAAATTTAATGTGGATAAGTGTAAAGTAATGCACATCGGGAAAAATAACCCCAACTATATGTACAGTATGATGGGAGCTAATTTGGCTATGACAAATCGGGAAAGAGATCTTGGAGTTACCATGGACAGTTCTCTGAAAACTTCCACACAGTGTGCAGCGGCGGTCAAAAAGGCAAATAGGATGCTAGAAATTATTAATAAAGGGATAGATAAGACAGAATATCTTACTGTCCCTGTATAAAACTATGGTACGCCCACATCTTGAATACTGTGTACAGATGTGGTCTCCTCACCTCAAAAAAGATACTTTGGCCTTGGAAAGGGTTCAGAAAAGGGCAACTAAAATGATTAGGGGTTCGGAATGGGTCCCATATGAAGAGAGGTTAAAATGACTGGGACTTTTCAGTTTAGAAAAGAGGAGACTGAGAGGGGATATGATAGAGGTGTATAAAATCATGAGTGGTGTGGAGAGGGTGGATAAAGAAAAGTTATTTATTAATTCCCATAATAGGAGAACTAGAGGACACCAAATGAAATTAATGGGTAGCAGGTTTAAAATTAATAAAAGAAAGTTCTTCTTCACACAGCGTGTAATCAACCTGTGGAACTCCTTGCCAGAGGAGGCTGTGAAGGCTAGGACTATAACAGAGTTTAAAGAGAAGCTAGATAATTTCATGGAGGTTAGGTCCATAAAAGGCTATTAGCCAGGGGATAGAAATGGTGCCCCTGGCCTCTGTTTGTGAGAGGCTGGAGAAGGATGGCAGGAGACAAATCGCTTGATCATTGTCTTCGGCCCACCCTCTCTGGGGCACCTGGTGCTGGCCACTGTCAGCAGAGAGGCTACTGGGCTAGATGGACCTTTGGTCTGACCCAGTACGGTAGTTCTTATGTTCTTATGTTCTGAGGCCTAACCAGTGCAGAGTAGAGCGGAAGAATGACTTCTCGTGTCTTGCTCACAACACACCTGTTAATGCATCCCAGAATCATGTTTGCTTTTTTTACAACAGCATCACACTGCTGACTCATATGCAGCTTGTGGTCCGCTATAACACCTAGATCCCTTTCTGCCATACTCCTTCCTAGACAGTCGCTTCCTATTCCATATGTGTGAAACTGATTGTTCCTTCCTAAGTGGAGCACTTTGCATTTGTTTTTATTAAACTTCATCCTGTTTACCTCAGACCATTTCTCCAATTTTTCCAAGTCATTTTAAATTATGACCCTATCCTCCAGGGCAGTCTCAACCCCTCCCAACTTGGTATCATCTGCAAACTTAATAGGTGTACTTTCTATGCCAATATCTAAATCATTGATGAAGATATTGAACAGTACGGGTCCCAAAACAGACCCATGCGGAACCCCACTTGTTATACCTTTCCAGCAGGATTGTGAATCATTAGTAACTACTCTCTGAATACGGTTATCCAGCCAGTTATGCACCCACCTTATAGTAGCCCCATTTAAGTTGTATTTCCCTAGTTTATTGATAATAATATCATGCGAGACAGTATCAAACGCCTTACTAAAGTCTAGATATACCACATCCACCGCTTCTCCCTTATCCACAAGGCTCATTATCCTATCAAAGAAAGCTATCAGATTGGTTTGACATGATTTGTTCTTTACAAATCCATGCTGGCTGATCCCTATCACCCTACCACCTTCCTAGTGTTTCCAGATGATTTCCTTAATTACTTGCTCCATTATCTTCCCTGGCACAGAAGTTAAACTATCTGGTCTGTAGTTTCCTGGGTTGTTCTTATTTCCCTTTTTATAAACGGGCACTATATTTGCCCTTTTCCAGTCTTCTGGAATCTCTCCTCTCTCCTATGATTTTCCAAAGATGATAGCTAGAGGCTCAGATACCTCCTCTATCAGTTCCTTGAGTATTCTAGGATGCATTTCATCAGGCCCTGGTGTGACTTGCATGCTTTAAAGTCATGTAGATAGAAGGCCCTACTAAGATCCTGAAGAAATAACTTATAACATTTTAATTTAAATAATAAATTAGCCAAACTTAGCCAAGAATAACAGACCGTTATCTGCTGTTTCATATTTTCAAATTCCAGTTGGCCAATATTTATCAGTAGAAGATTTACCAGGCATTGCCAGGGTCCTTTACTCAAATAAGTTTTGTTTTTCTTCATTTAAATCATTCTTCTGCTGTAGAGTTGAAGATGAGGATGTTCCAGGAAGAAAGGAAAACTCCAGCCCTCTCTCACTGCAACAGCAAGGGCCAGGTGAGGAGTGCTTGTCCATGGCAGCTGCAGCCGAGATCGGAGTGCATGTCCCCAGGCTGGGGGACAGACAGACATGCAGATAAGCAGACAAATAAACAGACAAACTCTCTGAAATATGAAAATCTTTAAAACAAAACAAATAGACTAGTAGCACCTTAAAGACTAACAAAATATGTAGATGGTATCATGAGTTTTCGTGGGCACAACCCACTTCTTCAGATGACAGGAGTATTAGAAGTCCATATCCAGGAATAAATAAAGGAAGGGGAGATGGGAGGGAGAGAAAGAAAAAAAAGGAGGGGGAAAGTGGCTCGCACACTACCTTCCACATCCAATGACTTAAACTACCAACCAACCAACGGAGGTGCTAATTGTTCTTATCAGCCTGTTGTAACTATTTGAACCATCTGAAGAAGTGGACTGTGCTCTGAAAGCTCATGATACCATCTACATGTTTTGTTAGTCTATAAAGTGCTACCAGACTATTTGTTGTTTTTTAAGTTTATCATCTACTCACTATCTCTCTCTCTTTCCCCCCCTCCTTTCTCCCTGCCTTTTTGTCCCTTCTTTTTTTCTCTCCCTCTTCCCCTGTCCCTTATTTATTTTTGGATTTGGACTTCTAATACTCCTGTCATCTGAAGAAGTGGGTTGTGCCCACGAAAACTCATGATACCATCTACATGTTTTGTTAGTCTTTAAGGTGCTACTACTCTATTTGTAGTTTTTAAAAGTTTTTCCTGTTACAGACTAACTCGGCTACCCCTCTGAAGTCTCTGAAATATATAAGAGAGTGCAGTTTTTTTTTCCGCCCCTGCCATTCCAATGGGGTTATAGCTGTCTTTATCCCCCATCTCTTGGCCCTTTCTGCCCTTCTGTGATCATTCTACAGCAGGAGTGGGAAGACAGATTCCGTGGGCTGGATCCGGCCCACCAAGCTGGTGGATCTGGCCTGAAGCTGCCCTGCTGCTCCTCCTCCCCTAGGCCAATCGAGACCAGGGGACGGGGGAGTGAGTCAAGTCCTTTCCCCTGCCAGGGGTACACAGCACCAAAAGGTACCACCGGCTGTTTTAAAACAGCTGGCAGTACTGTCTAGCCCCCCTCCCAGCCTTAACAGAGTGGCGGCAGGGGGCGAGGCACTTGTACACTTCCCCTGACCCCCGGCACTGATTGGCCTGTGGGCAAGGGAAATGTGTGGAGTTTTCTCCCACTGTGGCACCTAAAGGGAACCTCCAGCTGTTTTAAATCAGCTGGTGATTTTCTCTAGGTGCTGGGGGTGGGAGGACAAAAGACTTCACGTGCTCCCCCACCTCCAGGACAATCGGGGTTTGTTGGCGGGGAGCATGAGAAGTCTACTGGCCCCGTCCATTATACCCGAGGCCCTGCCCCCTCCGGGGCAATCCGAAGCCACTTCAGAAATTTATGAAGTATCCCCCTTTTAAAAATTATCCCACTCCAGTTTTACAGTATAACTGTCCCTCTTGCCACACCACTCCCTTTTCATTTTATGAGAAAAAAAATATTCCAGGCACATCTCATTGTCCTGCCACAATCCCACCCTTATGTTGCTTTATGTTATGTTAAGAGGAAGCTGCTTACTACTTAGGAGGAGTTCTTAAACAGATTCATGGACAGATAGACAGACATATTTTTAAAATGTATAGTAAGATGATGAATATGACCCATTTTCTTATTTCAATCAAACATTATCTCTTTCAGGAGAAATCATAAGGCCTATTCACTACTTAGTATAATAACTAGAATACAGTTAGAAAACTGAAAACTGTAGTTCCCCTTGGCACACATAATGATCTACTTGTCATAGTTCATTCAATATCCTTTCTTTGTCCCAGTAGATTCCTTAAAGTTACAACCTTTGTATAATGTAAAATAGAGAGTGACAACAATAATCCTAATAGTGAATTTCATAGCCATGGTCAAACTATATGGCTGTGTCTACATTGGCATCCCTTTCCGGAAAAGGGATGCTAATGAGACACTTCGGAATTGCAAATCCGCGGGGGATTTAAATATCCCCGCGGCATTTGCATTTACATGGCTGCCGCTTTTTTCCGGCTCGGGGTTTTTGCCGGAGAAAAGCGCCAGTGTAGACGCGATTCTCCGGAAAATAAGCCCTTTTCCGGAAGATCCCTTATTCCTTCTTCCAAGTAGGAATAAAGGATCTTCCGGAAAGGGCTTATTTTCCGAAGAATCGCGTCTACACTGGCGCTTTTCTCCGGCAAAAACCCCGATCCGGAAAAAAGCGGCAGCCATGTAAATGCAAATGCTGCGGGGATATTTAAATCCCCCGCGGATTTGCAATTCCGAAGTGTCTCATTAGCATCCCTTTTCCGGAAAGGGATGCCAATGTAGACACTGCCCAAATGATCTACCCTCAAAAGACATTGAGATTTCCATACTCTCAAGCCAAATAGTTTTAAAGGATCGCAGCCAAATAACTAAATTCCTTTCACATGTCTAAAAAACAAAAATAAAAAACTGGGAAATGGAACACTTTCCAATTAGATCTTTCTGTTTGCCCTTTATCACACAGAGAAAAGGAACATGAACGGTGAGGATTCTTCTTGAATCAATGATTACAAATCATTCTCTAATATTTTCCCTGGCTGCTTTGTGCTGTGTTTCCTTTTGCTGTAGTCTCTCTTGTTCTCTCCTTTCTCCTTATCAATTTATTTATAATTGTGACATTGTTACATCCGTAAATAAGTATCAATAACCTGATATCTTACCTTGGTAAGATATCAGCAAAGTGAATATATATAACCATACAAGATAAATATTTTGTCTTTAAAAATACTCATATTGCAGGCACAAACTATGGTTATCAGTACTTAAGAACAAAAAGAGAAAGACAGTAACATTAATTTTGTTTCATACATGCCTCAAAAACAGATAAGTGCAGTAGCACACTCAAAAAGACAATGAGCCAGATCTTCCTCTGTGGCTGAGGAGCAGTTGGTACAACTGAGAAATGATGTAAAGGCACACTTTGCACTCCACTTAGCATCTGCTCATCCTTAACTAGTACAAGACCCCAATAGCCCTAATGTGCTATTATTATCATTGGAGCATTGCTACACCACAGATTTTTGTCCTAGACAATGCCCACTGTACCAGCTACAGGGAGGTGGAAAGGTAAGAATCTCTGTGGCATCACTGTAATACCAAATTTCCCCAAATTTCTTGGTGCCTTATCACTTGCGGTGGCCAATCCTGTTCCTGCAGGCTGTGCCGAAGGGGGCGCTTACCAGGTGGTGGCAAGAGGCATGAGCCTACAGTCTGGAGGATTTAGTAGGAGTCGTGAGCAGCTGTGCTGTCAACCAGAGAAAAGTGATGCTTTCCCCTTCTGCAAGAAACCACCACTTTCTCTTTGGCTGGTGGTGCGGCTGCCCTGTGCTCTTCCAGAGTCTTCTAGCCCACAGGTTCACACTTCTTGCTGCCACCTGCACTCCTGAGGCTGCAGGTGAACCTCTCTGTCCTACAATGCTCCTTGCACTCTACAGCTTCTGCCCCTACAGCCCACCTTGCCCCACAAGAAGCAGGGGAGGAAAGAAGGGCGCTGTAGGTTCTGGACTGCAGAGGGCACCAGCATTGTTAGGGATGGCCCTGCATAACAATATGAGTGCTGCTACAAAAATGTTTAATGATACAAGGAAAACGGTATCAAATCTGTTATTTGGGGAGAACCAAAAGTTCACATACTGGGCTCCAAAGAAAAAATTAGCCAAATGAGAGTACCATTTTATAACATGTATACACACTGCAAAATAATCTTCCAAGTATCTTTACTAACTTTCATAGATTCTTTCATAGAAAAAGGCAGTTTCTGAACCATTGAAAGGAAAGGAAATTTTGGCTTTAATGTCAATGGGAGCATGTCTGGGACGTTAACTTGAGAGTAACTATTGGTTTCTGTGAAGTTGTTCATGCTTTTTTGCCTTTGTGAGAGCAGTATTGAGCTCAATATCTTTCTGTGCAGCTTGCCTTTGTTTACACTTCCTCTTTTCATTTTCACAACTATTTCCCTTTCAGCCTTTTAATTATCAAAAGTATTTATTCTCTATTTTTAGAAATGAGAACATTTTGGCTACGTTTTGACCCTGGGCCCCTCTACCATCTTATTATTTTGCTCTCCTCTTCTTTCCATCTGTCTAATGGTCCATTGCTTGTTAGCAGGTATTCCACAGTGTGATAGAGTGAAGTAGAATGATAAAAACAAACAAACAAACAAACAAAAAAACCACCTGTGCATGCATGTATCCTAGGAATGTAGCTTGAATCTATAATGTATAAAACACAGTCAAATCAGGGGTACTATGCTCTGGTCTACACTAGGGAGTTATTTTGAAATAACCCTTATTTGAAATAACAAGAAGAGTGTCCACACTACCAAGCCTGTTATTTTGAAATACCAGGTTGGTTACTTCAAAATCGGTATTCCTTCTTTCCTCAGGGAATAACACTTACTTCAACATTGTTATTTTGAAACAGTGTTAGTGTGGGTGATCTGATGCTGTTAATTTGAAATAATTGGCCTCCAGCAGCTTCTCACAGCTGCACTTGTAGCCGCTCTGGCCACACCTGCCATCTCCACTGCTCCCTCTCTCCTGTGGAGCTTAAAACATCAGGTTACAGGAGAAGGGCTTGTGACATGTGGCCAGCTTGGCAAGCCCTGTGCCATGTAGCAGGAGCTGATGGAGCCATGGCAGACCCAACACTCCAGCAGATCCTCCCACACCTGCAGCACCCTCGGCTGCCACAGGCCAGGGATGCAGGAAAGCTCCAGCCTGTCCTGGTGCAGAGATCCTGGAGCTCATCGAGATGGGTGGGGAGGAGACCAACCTCCAGGATCTCCGCATCAGAAAACAGAATGCCGACATCTACTGCTGGATGGCTGCCAACCTGGCTGACAAAGGCCACATTTGGACCCTCAACCAGGTCCGGATGAAGATTAAAAAGCTATGGCGAGCCAACAACAAGATCAGGGAGCAGAACGGAGTCTCTGGGGTGACACCACACACATGCCGCTACTACAAACAGCTCAATGCCATCCTGGGAGGAGGGACAGTCACCTCCCCCACTGTTGTCATCGAGGCTGACCAGGACACCCCTGGTGTCAGCCTCCAGGAGGGCAAGACTGAGGAGGAGGCCAGCCAAGTGACCATACCCGCCAGCCACGACCTGCTCCTCACCCTGGAGTCCCCTCTCTCAGGATGTCTCCCAGACCTCGGACAATCCTGAGGAAGGCGAGTTCTATAACTTCAGGTGAGTTCTATAACTTTCCTTATCTACATGTGGGGGTTGGCTAAATGGTCGTTGGTTGGCCCATTCAACCTGTGGGTCACACAACAGCCTATGTATGTGGGTGCACATAGAACTCCAATCCAGAACACTCAGCCCCATGTCACACTCACACAGGAATACCTCACTCCTTCTCACAAGGTTCCTGCACAGGCCAGCCTTACTCTGGACTCCCTGGTGGGACTCCTTCCCACGCCAAGCCACCACTAAGGAGGCCCTGGAACCACACAGCAATACAGCACTCAGGCAGCATCCACTCCTGGTCAAGCGCAGTGGCAAGCAGCATCTGCCCTCTCACACACCTCTCCCAACATGCCCGACTCCAGTGAGCAGGGATAGCAGTTCTCTCTCTGTGGAATACCACCACTGCCAGACCTGGAAAGAAGATGAGCCACCCTGTCTCTCGCTCTCACCCGCAGGCTCCTGGCCTGGCTGGCAGCTTCTCATGCCTGTTTGTCCCTGGGATATGGGTGTAGCGATGCTCCCCCGGGACATCTGTGCCCCTGCAGGAAAGTGCCAGCTGTCTAGGCAAGAGATGGCCTTGCTCGGTGCACATTGCCATTGTCTGAACTGAGACTTTGGGTGTCAGCTCAGAGATTAGGGCCAGGTTTCATGCAGTGTCTCCTAGGATGACTGTCCTTGTCATTTTTCTTCACACCTTATGTGCTTGGTGCATCCCCCACCTACCAGGTCATTTGCATGATTCTGCAGGATCCACAGGAGGAAAAGAACCCAGGAGGACCAGATGGTGAGCCTGCAGTCCCTCATCCAGGGGCTCAAAGAGGAGGGCCAGGAGTAGGCCACTGACCAGGAGCAGTGGGCTAGGCCACCTGGGACTAACTGGTGTGTTAGCATGAGGCCATGTGCTCCTCCCTCACTTCACTGATGGAGTGCATGGCCTCATGCATGAAGTGGGCCTCCTAACCCCTCCCCCCCAGGGGCCTCTGGGGCTCCAGAATGCATGGCAGTGGGACCTCCCAGGCAGACAGAGCCTCCTGAGCTACCCGAGGTAGGCATCAGTTCCAGCTCCATCCCTGAGCTCCCCTCCTTCCTGCCCCATTTCAGGTTCTTTCCCCAGGCACTCTCCTGTTTTATATCCCTCAAATAAACAGAGTTGTTTGTTTAAAAAAAAAAGGCTTTTTTTAATGTGCTCTGCAGGGGAGGGGATAGGTGGAAAGGGAGGGTAGGAAAGTGAAAGGTGGGGGATGAAAGACACACTCAGGGAATACAGGATCCCTTTGTGGAGAGGCATGGGGGAGAGTCTTACAGCTCGTGTTGAACGAAACTCTCCCTCAAGGCCTCCCTGATGAACATACCCTTTGATGTACTCTCTAAATGGCACTGGTGTCCAGCTGCTCATATGCCTTGGCCAGCCATTCAATCTATGCCCCCCACCCTGGCAGGAAAGTTGCCCCCTTGCTCTCACAGAGGGCGTGGAGCACACAGCAGTCTGCCACCATGAAGGGGATATTGCACTCACAGGGTATGTCTACACTGCAGCACTAATTTGAACTAACTTAATTCGAATTAGTCAATTCAAACTAAGCTAATTCGAACTAGTGCATCTAGACCTAAAAATTAGTTCAAATTAGCATTTTGCTAATTCGAACTAGCATGTCCACATTGAGTGGACCCTGAACTGAGGTTAAGGATGGCCGGAAGCAGTGCTGGCAGGGCATCAGATTAGGACTCAGCGCGTGAAGCTGCTGCCTTGGGCTAGCCGAGGGCTGTATTTAAAGGGACCCGACCCCCACCCCGGACAGACAGTTTTCAGGGGTTCCCCGCCTGCAAAGCAGTCCTGTCTTGGAGTGCCCTGAGTGCCCACACTCAGCACATCACAGCACTCGGCCATCAGCCCGGCTGCACTTGCCATGGGCTGCCATCGGGGGGGGGTCAATTGGGGGGCTGCAGGAGAGTTTCCACCCTGAGGAGCCCACAGAGCCACCCCAGTCCTCTTCATCAGGGGCTCATACCCCATTCCTCCCTCACATCCTTCCACTTACCCGTCCCTGGCCCTCCTTCCTGATGTACAAAATAAAGGACACGTGTGTTCAAAAATAGAAACTCGCTTTATTGAACAAAACTCGGGGAGAGTGGGAAAAGGAGGTGGGAGAGGGGAAGACAGAGGGTGGGAGAGGGGAGGGCAACTAAAATGATCAGGGGTTTGGAACAGGTTCCATATGAAGAGAGGCTAAAGAGACTGGGACTTTTCAGCGTAGAAAAGAGGAGACTGAGGGTGGATATGATAGAGGTCTATAAAAGCACGAGTAGTGTGGAGAGGGTGAATAAAGAAAAGTTCTTCATTAGTTCCCATAATAGAAGGACTAGAGGACACCAAATGAAATGAATGGGTAGCAGGCTTCAAACTAATAACAGAAAGTTCTTCTTCACAAAGCAAATAGTCAACCTGTGGAACTCCTTGCTGCAGGAAGCTGTGAAGGCTAGAACTGTAACAGAGTTTAAAGAGAAGTTAGATAAATTCATGGAGGTTGGGTCCATGGAGTGGTATTAGCCAGGGGGTAGAAATGGTGTCCCTGCCCTCTGTTTGTGGAAGGCTGGAGATGGATGGCACAAGACAAATGGCTTGGTCATTGTCTTCGGTCCATCCCCTACAGGGTACCTAGTGTTGTCCGCTGTCGGCAGACAGGCTACTGGGCTAGATGGACCTTTGGTCTGACCCAGTACTGCCATTCTTATGTTCTTATGTTCTAAGCTCAGGGTCGGGGGTCTCACTGGACCACCTTGATTTTTATGCAAACCTGCTCCTGGGTGGTCAGACTGGCAGCTATCCTGCCCTAGACGGCCACTTTCCTGTGCCTAATGCGGAGGTCGTGGATGAGGTCCACGATGTCTGCACTAGACCAGGCGGGCGCCTGCCTATTGTGGACCTGGGCAGGCTCCTGGGAGCCACCAGCCTGGTCCCGGGAAGAGGCGGAGGCTGTGTGGCAGCGGGTGGCTGGTTCGTGCCATGCCAGGTGCAGGGTCTGCTGGCTGGGTGCTGGCAGGCTTGCACCACACGGGCACCGTCGCCAGACCGTGCCCCTTTAAGGGCTCCGGGGCCGGGAGGGGGCCAGAAGAGTTTCTCTGGTGGTGCCCAGAGTGGCCACCAGGGAAAGCTGGGGAGGGCTAGCCTCCCACTAGTTCGAATTAAGGGTCTACACAGCCCTTAATTTGAACTAGGTAACTCGAACTAGGTGTTAGTCCTCATGGAATGAGGTTTACCTAGTTCGAATTAAGCACTCCGCTAGTTCGAATTAAGTTCGAACTAGGGGTTTGTATGTGTAGCACCTATCAAAGTTAATTCGAACTAACGTCTGTTAGTTCAAATTAATTTTGTAGTGTAGACATACCCACAGAGATCCAGGGTGGTGAGGAGACTCCAGAACCTCCCCATTAAGCAGCAGAACACACTCCACCACTCAGCCTGGAGTTGAAGTGCTCTTTGGTGGGGTCTATGTAGAGCTTTACAAGCCAGGAGACCAAGGGGTAGGCTGAGCCACCCAGCATGCAGATGGGCATGTCCACTTTCCTGACTCTGATGGCATTGCTGGGGGAAAAAAGTGCCAGTGTATATCTTTTGGAACAGACATGAGTTTTGGGAAATCCAGGCTTCATGCTCTTCCCCGACCAGCCGCCCTTGACGTTGGTGAAGCGTCCCTTATGGTCCGCTCCACAAGGGCCTGGCAGCACTATGGAGAAATACCCCTTTCTGTTGATGTAGTCCAAGGCACGGTGATCAGGGGCCAGGATGGGGATGTGAATGCCATTTATGGTCCCCCTGCAGTTGGGGAAGCCCATGGCAGCAAAGCCATCCATGATAGTGGCCACGTATCACAGAGTGATGACCCTCTGTAGTAGCATGTGGTGGATGTCCCCAACTGTGGATTTCCCCACCCTGAACTGGTTCCTGATGGAGCTATCTGGCATGGCAAGCTTCCACAGGTGATGGCCACACGCTTCTGCTTGGTGATGGCAGGTCTCAGTTGGATGTCCTGTTGCCTGATGGCAGGGGCAAGCCACTAACAGAGTACCTGGAAGGTGGTCTTCCACATGTGGTAGTTCTGGAGTCACTTCTGGTCATCCTATCCCTGCAGGACGATGCAGTCCCACCAGTCCAAACTAGTCTCTCACCACCAGAAGTGACGTTCCATGGTGTCCAAGGGACTGAGGGGCATTTGCAGCAGCAGGAGCACCTGTTGGGTGATCTGGGACTGTGGTTCAGGCTGGTCCTCGTCCTGCTGGAGTAGCACGTGGGCAGAGTGGATGAACTGTGCCATGAGGTGAAGCATGAGGCCCGTGAGCCCTAGCATGGCTCTGCAGCAGCTCCATGTTGTGAGTACTGTGGTGTCCGCAAAGGCAACCGGAGCACACTATGTCTGTTTTGAGTCCTGCAAGAAGGAAGCAACAGAGGAACGGCATGTGAGATGCGGCCATAGAAAGAAGCCCCTGAAAGCATGAGTCATAGGTTGCCTGACCAAGCAGCCACAGGAAGTGTCTGCCCTCTTGGTGCCCTCCCTGGAGTGCTTCCAGGGACTCCAAGTCCAAGGCAGGTTCCAATCAACATAGATGTGCTATTTTGAAATAATTCAGAGTAATTTCAATGTTCTTTTGTAGTGGGGACAAACTATTTTGATTGTTATTTCTGGAGTTATTTCGATTTTAGTAATTTCAAAATAATTTCCTAGTGCAGACATGTCCTCAGTGAATGCAACAGCATACTATATACCTCCTGCTCTCATCCAAGTTTTATATTTGAAGACCATATTAAATGTTATGAGTTCAAAATGGTGTATAACACCAAAGTATGCTCATAGTTCAATAAAGAAATGATAGTTCAGTAAGAAAAATGCAACTTTATTATAGTTGTAGTTCACTTATAGATCAGAATAAATTGGTGTTTCCATTATAAACTGTTTGAACCATTATAAAAATTAGCTCCAGGCTGGAGCAAAGTCAAGGTTTCATCCTGGGCATTAACTTGCTGGCATTTTTTTTTAAATTTGCCAGTCTGATTCTTTTAAAACTGCATGAGTGCAGAGAAAAGTACTGGAAGTTATTAAACATTTATTTTGCACTTGTGCATATATAACTGAGGTCAGACTTTTGCCTATAATGTGGAGTCTTTGCTTTGGATATTCTGAAAAGTTTTGAAAACTGCAGGAAAATTCTTAAAATGTAAAAGCTAGTCAACATAGACAGGCAATATTTCTTTTCTATAGAGATTTTTTATAAAAGTTATTAGTCCGTGTATAAATTCTCTAAGGTCTTGTCTACACACAAATTTGCAACAGTTTAGATAAAGGGGTGTTTTTAGACCAAGTGAATTAAACTAATTCAAATGTATAAGTAGACATTTTTCTTGCAGTTTAAGGACTTGCACACTTGTACACTTGTAATGCTTTAACTCTCTTGGTACAGATAATCTGATGCAACCCTTCTAAGTGTGGATGCAGTTATACTGGTATAAAGTTGCTTACACTAATTTAGATTATTCTTGTAAGGAAAGGAGAATACGCTATATTTGTGCAAGGTACCTTTATAGCAACGTGAAGTGTCCACACTAAGAACTGTACCCATATAAATATATTAGTAAGAAGTCAGATCCCAATCAAAATAGTCAGACTAATATAAAAACAAGCGTAGACAAGGATAAGACCACAGTTATTTCAGTGACCATAATTCACTGAAATAGATTGTACATTTATTAAAAACAGATCAAACTAATCAAAGATAAACCACTGAAACCAGAGTGTCTACACAAACTTGTACTAAATAAATCAGTTTAAAGAACATATTGTGTGTATGCGCACTAGCTTTCTCTGCTTTGTGAAATATCAGACTTACTTGTAATACCTTTTATCCTCCAGGGACTGCAGCAAGGATAGAGGCCACAATTTGGCAATACACTTAAGCACAGGTGTAATTTTCAAAATGGGGAGATCCCACTGAAATCAATGGGGCCATTCCCATGTTTAAAGTTATGTAGCTTACTCAATAACAGCTCTGAGCTATAATACGTATTATTAAACAACATGAATGTTTCACAGGTTACTTCTAGTGCCTCAGTAATGTCCTTCAGCAGCAAATTCCAAGGGCTAATTGTACATTTCATTAAGGTATTTTTGTCTGTTCATTTCTAACCCAGCAAGCTCAACAGCATGTCATGGGATCAACACAGCAGTCGATGTTATATTTTTGTCTCTATAATTCTGCTTCAGTATATCCACCCCATCCCTACCCCTAAGCATATGGTACCTCTTATTTTACACTGTGAATTCAGGAAAGCCTATCAGCCTTAAATCTGAATCTCCTGGCTTTTGATGCTTATATGCTAATCTTAACATTTTTCCCAAATGTTTTTGGTATTCATTTCACTTGTCTATTCTGAAGTGCCCTGTTAATGTCTGCTTTGCAGTGAAAGAAATAAATAGAGTTTTGTGTGTGTGTGAAAAATAATTTATAACTCACCCGTACCTGTGGGGTTTCTAGCCTGTGAAAGAAAAAACAACAATTCACACTATGTGAAAGAAAAATGGCCAGTGTTTATTTATCTTTTGTAATAATTCTGAGTATAATGGGTGAATAACAAAACAATTGAAAAAAAATAGTGTGTTGGGAAAAAACAGAAGTGCTTTTTTTTACATAAAAAAACATTACATTTTATTTATGGATCATATAGTCCCTAATCTTTCTTTTCCTTCATATAATAATGCTAAATAAAATTACACACCTAAAAAGTGGTGATGATAAAGATATTTGATCAGTTGCCAACTCATGTAATAAATGGCGTTTACCTTACACATTTGACCATCTGTCCCAAAGCTTATTCCTACAACCCAACCCTAGAGCAGCTTCATAAATCTACTATTCCAAAAAGGTAAATAATCAGATCTCTTTTACCCATAGTATTCGGGATCCCCCACTTTTCACCTCCTCCCCCTCACAAATACTCAGCCATTAGGAGCAGGGTAAATACAGGAGACTTGATTTTCTGTTGCCCTGAACCATGTTGTGAAGAGCATTAGGGTAAGTGATGCATTTATATTATTTAGATATAAGGTATATGGAAGATAAAATATATGTTTAGAGGGGAGTGGTTTGAAACCTGAAAACTTTTAGTGAGCCCAGGATGTGAGAGGATGGGAGAGTTGAAAGAGTTGCAAGCTGAAAGTGGTTTGGGATAATCTTGCTGGAGTTACCTAGAAAAGTCTCTTCAGACCCTAGGGAATAGTCCGTAAATGATGATTGAGGACCAAGCTGCTCAGAGATGGTGAAACTAACTGGGAGAACATCAGATTCCATGGCTTATGAAAAAGAGACCCAAAGTTTGATTTTCCAGGACTTAAAAAAGGACAATGATAATTGCTAGATGACTAGTACCCTACTCGTTCATAGATTTTAATTGTATGTAATAAATGATACATTTGTTGATTCCATCTGAAATGCAACTGTGATGAATGGGGGATTTTGTTGGTGTCCTTCGAAGAACATCTATCACTTTTATCAGGAGGAGCCCCCACCCTACTTCCCTGAGGACAGAAACCTTGTAACAATGGAGCAGAGACATGCCCTGAGGTGAAAGTACAAAAATAAGAAGCTTAGCGAGGACAGCAGGTAACTGAAACCATATCACTGGAAATCTGAGGTTGTGATACTTGGGTAGCCATTTATGGCTGTTCAATGTAGATATACAATGCTATCATTCTGACCTGGTAGTGTTTTATAGCAACTTTGCACAGACAAAGAACTATATATAGGGTTAGATTTTGCCACGGTTATTTTTTAACAGAAGTCACAAACAGGTCATAGACAATAATTCATCGACATCCGTGCTTCCCCACCATGGCTCTGAAGCCTGAGCCCAGCAGACAAAAGACTGGGGGCTGAAAGCCAAAGCCCAGCTGCTCACTAAAGAAGGCTGACAGTCGAACCCTTGAAGTAAAGGAGGTCCTAGAAATCATGGAATCTGATCTCCATGACAGACTTGTATTCTAATGATACTCAATGCAGGAAAAAGAATCAAGCCTGGAACTTTAATTTATTTGGAAAGAGGAGATTCTGTATTCACAATGGAAGATACATCATGGTATGTCTACACTACAGAGTTTTTCCGGAAAACCTTCAATTATGTCCACACTGCAATCATGTTCTTTCAAAAGAAAAATTGAAAGAACAGAAGTTTTTTCCGGCATTGGTAATCCTCTTTCTACGAGGAAGAAGCCTTTTTCCAGGGCCCAGGAAGACCTCATGCGGCAGCATGTTAGCATCCTGCATGACATGAAGCAGATCCTGGCACAGAAGATCTGGGAGGACTCAGTGGCAGAATTGCACATGGGACCAGCTCATGCAGCTGTGTGATAGCATGTGTGCCATCATGAGATAAATGATGGGACAGCTGTCTGCTGTCACTCCTACTGCCTACCACCCTCCTGCCCTCTCCTGTTCTGGCCATTCCCCTCTGTCCCTGCCCCCCATGCAATGCCTCTGATCTTTCCCCAAGCAATGCCCATGCCCCCTCCCCCAATGATACCCATGCTCCCTCCCCCTGCTATCCCTGACCCTGCTCCAAACCCCCCTCCTGACCTGTGGTCCCCAGATCAACCCAACCCCAACAAGGTCCCTGCACCTGAGGTGGCACATGCAGCTGCCACCCACACCACTCCGAGGCCCCCTCCCACTGCCCACCTTTTTTTAATGAAAGAAATACAGAGTTTATTGATGAAAACCAAACAGGTGTCTTTATTCAGCTGTCAGGGAAGGGTTGTGGTGAGGAAAGGATAGAACAGCAAGCCAGAGGCTCCTATTGGGAAGGCCCTGGGGAGAGTTACTGGGGTCTTTGAGAGAACCACTCCCTCAGGGCCTCCCGAATGCACACTCTGGCCTGATGGGGCTCGCCCCTCATGACCGGCATCTGCCCCTCACCCCAGGAGGATGGCCTCCCTTTCTCTCCACAATGTTGTGGAGTATACAACATGCTGCGACCACCTCCGGGATACTGTGCTCCCCCACACGGAGGGGGGGTCAACCCGCACCTGAACCACTCCTGAGATGATCAAAAGTGCAGTTGACTTGGATCCTGGCCCTGTTCAGGCAGGCATTAAATTGGTTCCTGCTGGGGTCTAGGTGTCCAGTACATGGCTTCATGAGCTACAGCATCAGGGGGTAGGCTGCATCCCCCAGTGTTCACAATGGCATCTGCACCTCCCTAACTGCAAAATCCCAGTGGGGGAAGAATGTGCCTGCCTCCAGCTTGCCATAGAGGCTCGAGTTGTGGAAAATCTGGACTTAGTCTTCCTTGCCAGACCACCCAGCAAAAAAGTCCATGAAGTGTCCACAGTGGTCAACCCGGGCTTGTAGCAGCATGGAGAAGTAGCCCTTCCTGTTAATATACTAGGCCAGTTAATGCTCAGGTTCCCAGCTTGGTATGTGGGTCCCATCTATGGTTCCAGCACAGTTTGGGAACCCCAGGGCAGCACATCTGGCCACGATCTAGTCCAGGTCTCCCAGGTGGATGATCCTCCACAGCAGGATCAAGTTGATGGCCCTCAACCTGCACAAGGAGACAAACACCCCCTCCCCTCCCCCCCCCCAACAGAGAATGAGTACCTGAGCCCTTGGGAGATGCCTGCCCCCCTCACCTTCCCAAAATACCCCAAGATTCACCCCCTATGAGGCCACCCCCCAGCAGCAGGCTTGTGTGAGGTGGGACAGCACAATCCCTCAGGGACAGGGCTCCTCATCATCCTACTCCAACCCCCCCCTTTCCCAAGGGTCATGCTTTTCCAGGACTTCCCACACCCGTGCAGGGCCTGCAGCCCCAGAGTGCCTTACCTCCATGAGGAGGGCCCTGACGGTGGGCTTCCTCATGCCAAATTGATTGCCAACTGACCGGTGGCTGCCTGGGGTGGTGAGCTTCCAGATGGTGATTGTGACTCGCTTCTCCAGGGGATGGCAGGCTGCAGATGGGTGTCACGTCTCCGGAGGATGGGGGCGAACCAGGCTCCAAAAAGGTGGCTTTCTTCATGTGGACATTTTGGAGCCACTGCTGATCATCCCACCACTCCATGACTAGCCTGTCCCACCAGTCAGAACAAGTGTCAAGCCTCCAAAAATACCTCTCCACTGTTGGGCGCAGTTGCCAGAGTGTAGCTCAGCTCTCACACCCAGGGAGAGGGTCCCAATCATGAGCTTGGGGTTGAGCTTAGTCAGGACCAGCAAGGCAGCTGGCAGAAAGTACTGCAGAAATTGCAGCATGGCTGTGTGGGGCCACCTCATGCCCAGAGGAAGCTCCAGCTCCATGGCACCAAGAGAAAAGCTAGGGGGAGACGTAGATACAGTGGAGGACAGGGATAGGGTCCAGAGTGACCTAGACAAATTGGAGAATCAGGCCAAAAGAAATCTGATGAGGTTCAACAAGGATGAGTGTAGAGTCCTGCACTTGGGACAAAAGAATCCCAAGTGTTGTTACAGACTGAGGACCAAAAGGCTAAATAGCAGTTCTGCAAAAGAGAACTTAGGGATTTGTCAGGGGTGCAAGCTCCCCACTGTGCCTCAGTGCCCCCTGACTGTCCTCATATAGCCCCTCTCAGGGCAAGTTACAGTCTGTATGGGTTGCTCATCATTGGCATTTGTCACAATGGCTCTGCTTACCTAGTCAGCCTCCTGATCGGCCCGCAAACCAGAGTCTTTGTCTCCAGCCCCTAGTCAAGGGGAGTCTTGGCTGGCTCTCCCCAGCTTGTCTCCCTCCAAGGAGCTCCTACTTCCTCTGCAATCAGCCCTCCACTGGCTCCTAAGCAAACTGTGATCCTCCTTTTATAGCTGACAGCTGGGCTCCCTAAGCCACCCGGCCTTCTCTGAATATCTGGCAGCTGGGCTCTCATTAGCCTAACAGCTTCAGCTGGCCTCTCTGTTTCCAGCCCCGGCTCCGGGCCTGAGTCCTGGTCTTAAAGGGCCAGTGCAGGGCCAGCGCCCTGTCACAGGATTACAGTGGACAAGAAGCTGGATATGAGTCAGTGTGCCCTTGTAACCAAGGGTATGTCTACACTACCCCGCTATTTTGAACTAGCGGGGGTAATGTAGTCATCCGCAGTTGCAAATGAAGCCCGGGATTTGAATTAGAAGCCTAATCCGAACTAGCTACTCCGTGCCGCGTGTAGCCGCGCGGCACGGGGTCCGAACTAGCTGGCATTTAAAAATGGCACCGACCGGCTTCATGCAAATGAAGCCCGGGAAATTCAAATCCCGGGCTTCATTTGCAACTGCGGATGACTACATTACCCCTGCTAGTTCGAACTAGCAGGATAGTGTAGACATACCCCAAGAGAGCTAATGGCATATTAGGGTGCATTAGGAGGAGCATTCCCAGCAGATCCAGAGAAGTGATCATTCCCCTTTATTTGGCTTTGGCGTGGCCACATCTGGAGTATTGTGTCCAAGTTCTGGGCCCCCAACTACAGGAAGGATGTGGACGCATTGTAGAGGGTCCAGTGGAGGGCAACCAAAATGATTAGGGGGCTGGAGCATATGACCTATGAGGAGAGGCTGAGGGATTTGGGTTTGTTTAGTCTGCAGAAGAGAAGAATGAGAGAGCATTTGATAGCAGCCTTTAGCTTCCTGAAGGAAGGTTCCAAAGAGGATGGAGAGAGGCTGTTCATAGTAGTTATGGATGGCAGAACAAGGAACAATGGTCTCAAGTTACAATGGGAGAGATCTAGGTTGGATATTAGGAAAAACTATTTCACTATGAGGGTGGTGAAGCACTGGAATGGGTTACGTAGGGAAGTGGTGGAATCTCCATCCCTAGAGGTTTAAGTCTCAGCTTGACAAAGCCCTGGCTGGGTTGATTTAGTTGGGATGGTCCTGCCTTGGGCAGGGGGCTGGACTTTATGTCCTCTTGAGGTCTCTTCTGGCTCTGATTCTATCTCTTCCAAAAAGAGCTTCTTTTAAAAGAAGCTTGCAGTCTATATGTAGCCGAAGACATTTTGCTTTTTGTCAACTGCATGGAGAGCTCACAATAGCTAATACAATGTTTTACAAAGCTTTTATTGACGTGAGTTTGGGATGACCTGAATTCATGACTTCATCTATAATTTGGCAATTCTCATCTACTCCAATAGGGTCCTCAAGAAATCATGTCAACGCAAACAATTGATCCAAATGATTTATTCTTTCAGCGAGGACTAGAAAACCAGCCAAATTATAGAAGCATGAACATTTCCACTAGAACGTATAGGGATAGAATAGTTTCACACTTGGATAAATACAAAAACAGGATTAACCAATTTCGTTCAGAATCTCCATGGTTAAGCAGCTAAGACTTATATGAAAGGCCAACTCCCATATTCTTTAAATATAATCAAGTTACAAAATGATAGTAATCTAAATTCACTACCATCTAATGGCCATTTGTTAGCTTCTTTAAATGTGATAGTCTAAATCCAATTTCTCACCACTAAAAAGGGTCCAAGATCTTATGGTGATGGGCACAGAGGTAAAAATCAGTCCAATAAAACTATTATCTTTCCTACCTCGTCTCTCTCTAATATAAAATCTGAGACAGACAGAACTAACTAAAATAACCATGAATTCTTATCCTTGGTAGTCTTAGCAGAGGAAAGAGAACCAATCTGCACGGTGAAACAATTACCATATTAGAGATAGTTCCAAGAGAAAGGATTTAGAGCAGTGGTTCTCAGAGTTTTGTATTTGTGATCCCTTTCACACAACACCCTTCTGAATGCAGCCCCCTTATCAATTAAGAGTACTGTTTTATATTTAACACTATTTTAAATGCTTGAAGTGAAGCAGGGTTTAGGGATGGAGCCTGACAGCTCACACACCCTCTATGTCACATAATAACTTCACACAGCAGCATGAGGAAGGTGGCAGTATTAGTATCTTCATTATGCCTGTTCTGTGGATAATGTGAAAATTATAAATAATGTACTGTGCAACTGTTTCATACAAGGAAAAATGCTACAGTCATTAATTCAGTCTATGATATGCAGAGATTTATACGAAAGCTTTAAATATTTATATGCCTTTCTCCATTAATACATAAGTGTATCTTTTAAGAGTTAAGGGCACAGAGTTAGAAGCGAGACAGTAATTTATGGTTTTATAGTTAAGCATTGTAAGAGGAATATTTTGTGGTTTCTAAATGAAATAGGTTTATGATATAACCTAGCAATCATTCTAACTATGTGATCCACATATAGAATAGCTGTAAATTTCTTTATCTTATACCCTGATTCTACAACAAGATACGCATATGTTTAACTTCATAGAGAGAGTAGTCTTATTGAATACAAACAGGACTACCCATACATGTAAAGTTAAGTATGTGTGTTCTTCTTATAAAAAGTGGGACCTTCATCTGTCCTGATGTCTGTTATTTCTGCCCCATTTTAGAGCATACATTCATTATAGCTGGAGTGTTTTGTTCATCCATTATAATTGTTTAGTCACAATTATAGGAGCTAATAGGCTGCCTAAGCATTTCCGCTCTCTCACAGTTCCGAGTAATTAATAACTCCCTAAAGTTTTCACCTATCAGAATGAAGTTTTCCTGAGCTGAAGGTTTTTTAGATTCTGGTGGGGAGGACGTAAATTAAGATCAGATTGGGAAGATAACAGTCTTATAGTACTTAAAAGAATGGAAGATAGTCCAGTCTATGAAGTCAAAGCAGACAGAAAGGGATCTGTTAGAGTTATTCACTGCCTTTCCTGTGACTCATTGCCATTGGACATAATACCACACTCTAATCCACCATAGAGAACAAAGAATAGAAGTGCAAAAAGGGATCAGAATAAGGACAAGACTCCAGTGATTCTGATACTGAGTGAAGATCAGCTACATTACGTACTGATAGTGGATATGTCGATGGCTGAGGAGCTCTGACTCTAGAGACAAACATTTATGTATATCTGGAAAACAGGAATGTTGTTGATCTGGTAAACTTGGAAAGGGCTGACAGATTTGGTGGGACATTTGTGTTTATCACTGAAAGACATGAATGCCAAATCAAGGCAATGGAACCTGAAACCATGATATTGCACAAGTACATATAATCTGGAGCAAACAAGGGCAGATTGTCATCATTCGCTGATATTCAAACTTGTCCAGTTAAAGAGATTTCCAAAGACAGTGTCCTATGAATGTTGAGGGGATGTCTACAGTGCAGTTATACGCTAACTGTTGGTTCATCTGAGCTGACTTAGGTTCATGGGGCTCAGTCTATGGGTCTGTTTAATTATAGTGTAAACGCTCAGGGTCAAGGACCTTGTGATGGAAGAAAGTCCCAAAGCCCAGGCTTCAACCCAAGTATGAACATCTACACAGCAGTTTTTAGCCCCACAGCTAGTCAGCTGACCCAGGCCAGCTTTGGCTGTGCTGTTCAGTGTAGATATGGCCTTACTTATCAACATTTAAATCCAAGTTTTGGACTGGTGAATGCACAATTGGGTTATTCTCAGATTTGGTACTTGCCATACCAAGTCCCTTTTTCTGTGCCTTATTGTACATTCTATTCAAGACGCGTATGATCTTGGTGAATGAAGTGACACTGACTTATGGTAATGGTGTTAGTTTAAACCAAGCGTTTTATAGCTCTGGATGATTTGTCATTATATTTATTTAGAAGCAGTTTTTCTGAATAGCTTGCTATATTGCCAATGACTTTGAATTAGATGGCTATACCCTAGATCATATAGGAACCATTATTTAATCAAATATTAATATAATTGGGAATTTAAACTGTTCAGAACTGGCTGTTCCGTTAGCCACTAAATTGCCACAGACACTTAGCATAAAATATATTGAAAAGAAATGCAGATGGCTCCATCATTTGTTACCACAGCTTGTAAAAGGAGAGAAAGACTCACCTGAAAATAGCTGTTATGAACTTGTGGAAATGAATGGACTGTTATTTGTTTTTTAGAAATGTTGGGCTATTATATTTATGAGGAGGAAGTGTAGCACTCATAAGGAAATGCCAGTGTTATATTTCCCTGTGTCCTGTCCTTGTTAAGACTGGGGACTGTGTTGAATATGTCAGAGGTCACAGCTGTGGAGAGGGGAGTGTGGATGGGATAACAGAAATTGATGTCATCTAGGATGCAGCAGCAATAGGTTTTGTGCAAGCTACCTTGTGTTTTTAAATTGTTTCTAGACAGGGGATGTGACATTTTGTAAAGGTGGGGCAGAGAGGTTCTGTAAGTTTGTGGTAGAATTCTTCTGTTGATCTTCCTTTTAGTAAATGAAGCTTCAGGGAATAGTTGAGTTAGTCTGTACAGGATAAACATAAAAAAAAAGTCTGGTAGCATTTTAAAGACTAACAAAACATGTAGATGGTATCATGGGCATGATAGCTTGAGATACCTTCTCCATGTTTTGTTAGTCTTTAAAATGCTACAGACTATTTGTTGTTTTTTAAAGATTATCTTTTAGTAAATGTTAGACATTATGAGATTGCGTTGGATTAGGTGGGAGCAGAATTTGGACCATTTTATTCTGTTCAGTTAGTGAGTACATGTAAGAGAGATAGACTGACACCACTGAGTATTCCTAGTGCAAAATACTTGTCTTGTGACATTTTACTAATGCTCATGCCCGGTGTTGGCCCTCTATACTCAGGTGAATGTCACCTTTTGGTAATTAAGACTATTTAGTAATATTTATATTACTAAAGTTAGGTATAATTGCTTTGGAACTGTTCATGCAGCACCTCAAGCACCTTTATAAATAAAAATGAGTATTTATCTGTTTGGGTTACAATTAATTAATTGGAGTTTCCACATGCCAACATTTTCACATTTGTGTGGAAGGAAAACTGCAGGGATTAGTCCTAAGATCTTAGAGCTAAACAAATATTTTCTAAGCCTGATTCTGCCATCATTTCATGGTCAAAACGAAGTACAAGGTGACTGCTAATTGTATAGCTATAAGAACAGTGTTAGCATGCTAATTTTTTCTTTGTTTTCAAATGTACTGCAGAATTTTTTTTCATCTGGTGATTTTGTGTGTATTGCCTGAGACGAAGTGTGTCATTTTAAGCCAAATATAACTTCATTTCTTGCAGTTTTTCATTTCCTAATTTAATATTCCATTTCCTTGCTGAGGACTTATTCCATTTCAAAAGTTTTAAAAGGAAGTCATTAAGTTTTCTGATGACAAACAGGCATCTGGAGGTTTTGGAGCTGGAAAGAGTGGCAAACCTGGTTCCACCTCATTCTGTGTGCCAGTGGAGAGTTAGAGCAAGGGCCTTCAAGCTGGAAGGAATACAAAGAGGTCTAGTACCTTTTCCTCATGTAGGCCTTGCCCAGTCTAGTCTTCACCTTGGATGTCATAGCAGCTTATCTTCAAGAATATTGGACACCACTCCTCCTCATGGCAGAGACTCTTTGCTGTTTTACCACATGGTGAGCTTCAGTTTTCTGCAGACCTCTCTGCATTTTTGGGTGATTAGTCCAAACTAAAACTTGCAGCAGAGATCTCTTCAAACAGTAATAACTTGCCAACATGTAATTTCAAAACAAGCACTCCTGACAGTGAAAATAGCTTTCTGAGTACCCTGCATATGAATCTTACCTGACAGTTCACTAGGTTCCTTTCTTTCCAGCCAGATATATAAATTATATGAAAACATTTGTTATGGGGTTCAATACCCCTTCCAATGTGTACATGAACTGTTTGATGTTTTGGTGCTTTATGTGAATCAAATTCACAAGCCACATTAAAAATGCCCTGGGAGCAGTGATCCATGGATTTGTCAGTTGTGGATTGGATTACTGTAACTCACTACATCGCAGTTTCTATTTTTGAACATACGTGTCTTTTGTTTGACATCAGGAAGGGTGGCTAGGGAGGGGTAAGTGGAAGGACCTGAGGGAGGAATGGAGCACGAGGGAGGACCGGGGTGGCTCTGAGGGCTCCTTGGGGTGGACGCTCTCCCGCAGGGCCTCCCGGATCCTGACACACCTCCGATGGACCTCCCGGAGGACAGCCTGCAGCAAGTGCAGCCGGGCTGATGGCAACAACCCCACGAGATTCACTGACATGCCCAGGGGAAGCTATGGCTCCATGTGGCCGAGTGCTGTGGTGTCCCAAGTGTGGGCACTCAGGGCATTCCAAGACAGGACTGCTTTGCTGTCCCTCATCGAGGTAGACAAACAAGTGGGGAATCCTGAGAACTGTCTGTCCAGGGTGGGGGTAGGGTCCCTTTAAGCACGGAGCTCAGATAGCCTCAGGCAGCAGCCCCACACCCTAAGTCCTAACCTGATGCCCTGCCGGCACTGGTTCTGGCCAGCCTTAACTTCGGTTCAGGGTCCACTCAGTGTGGACGCACTATTTCGAAATAGTTTTTGTGTATAGATGCGTTATTTCGAATTAGCTTAATTCAAATTAACCATTTCGAATTCAGTTAACTCGAATTAACGCTGTAGTGTAGACATACCCTTAGAAACACAAGGATGTAATTTCAAGGCTATATGAATAATCTGTTATTTTGAAATGCATACAGACTATTTTTCAATTGATATCTTTATCAATTATAGCACAATTCTGTCCAGATCTTCAAAATAAGGTTAGAGCATTAAACAAGAGAATACAACCCTGTGCACTCTCAAGCACTCCATAAAAAGAGTACTTTGTTATTCTCTCATCCACTAGATCCCATGAGAAGTATAATGTAGACAATGCAGTCTGAGGCAGCATTATCAAATGCAAGCTCTTCTGCACCATGCAGCTCCAACTTTAACATGGGTCAACTACTGCTTTAGGCATTGTGACTGCTCAGTCCACTATGGAGCTTTGACAGCAGGGAAAGAGAGGAGATGGAGCACTGGAGGGCCAGAACATAGACACACAAGTTTTCTGTGACTATATCCCCTGATATTCTGCATATCTGCTAGGATCTATAGAGTTTGGGAGTAGAAACACTGCCCAGAGAACAACTTGGGAAAAATGGTGTCCCCAGTCCTACAATCAGCACCTCCTTTGGAGCACTCCTGCACCTAAGTGAAACCATATTTAAGTCAAGGAGGCCTCACACAGGTGCAGAGTGGTTCACCTGCACAGTGTTCATTGCAGGAATGTGGCCTAAGTGAAGTGATTCTCAGTGACTTCAGTGGAATCAGCATGACATTCAATCACAGTCTTGCCATTGACTTCAATAGGGCAGGATTTCACCTATGGAGTGTCCTTCTCCCATTAGATCATCTTCCTTATAGAAATTCCATGTGTGGTATAAAACTATACACATCCACACAACCTGTGATTTATTTGGAGATAACTACTTAGTCAAATACAGTATGGAGAAGCAGTCCTTATCACATCATCATCCATGATCTTTGTATCATGTTGGTTTGTATTATAAATTGCTGTAATAGATTTTATTTAAACATGAACTATGTTTTTCTTCCCAACACAATGTTAGTGCATGCATGCATATTCACAGACCTTCAGGAATTTGCGATCTTTGTGTCCTGGTGCAATTTGAGCCTACACATGCTTCTCTGACATGTGAACTGTGCAAAATCTTTTCTGAGCTTGTATTAAGCCCTGGTTTTGTCCATGGGAATGTATGGTATTTCACTACTGCAAAATGTGAAGATCATTGTTATAACAAGGCTAGCAAAGTGGGAGCTAAAAGCACAAATGAATCATGGTTACCGGAGAAAAGAAATTTTAGAGGGATGGATTAATTCTGATTCTATTTTCACACCAGTTTTACACTGCTGTAAGTCAGTTGAACTCATTGAAGTCATGCCTGCTTTCCTTTAGAGTACAGACAAGGAAACTCAAGCCCCCAAAAGCTGTTTTAAGATTCCAGTTTACTTATATACGGCAAATATTGGTTTAAAATTACAAAACAATATATTTTGAGATCACACCAAATTCTAAGTGGCTCTTTTTGCATTGCACTCATAAAGTACATCATGCTATCAAATTTAAACTCACTCAATATACAATATGATTTGGCCCTTTACAGTGGACAAGCACAATCCTGATTACAAATGAGCTTGCAGATGATTTTGATTGCAGATTATACAAACATAGTTGGCATGATTCTCCTCTCTCAGGGTATGTCTACACTACCCTCCTAGTTCAAACTAGGAGGGTAATGTAGGCATACCGCACTTGCAAATGAAGCCCGGGATTTGAATTTCCCGGGCTTCATTTGCATAAGCGGGGAGCCGCCATTTTTAAATCCCCGCTGCTTCGAACCCCGTGTAGTGCGGCTACACGGGGCTCGAACTAGGTAGTTCGGACTAGGTTCCTATTCCGAACTACCGGTACACCTCGTGGAACATGGCGGCTCCCCGCTTATACAAATGAAGCCCGGGAAATTCAAATCCCGGGCTTCATTTGCAAGTGCGGTATGCCTACATTACCCCGCTAGTTCGAACTAGCGGGGTAGTGTAGACATACCCTCACTGGTTTATATCTGTGCAGTTCAATTTACTGGAATAGTGGTACTCTGATAATAATGTAAAGTAAAAGCAGTCAGGCTGCAAAGAATTCAAGGATTCTGTTACATGATATTGGAATAAAAGCAAAAAGGATAATCTAATATTAAATCAATAGGTTCATTGTGATAATTTACACTATATATACTATGTTGCATTCTGCTGTGGAATTATTCCCAGAGTTATGTCAAGAATCTTTATGTCCATGTATGATGCTACTTTAACTGAAGTAGGTTTTCTACTGAGAATTATTTTTGCTCTGAGTTGATTTAGTAGTTTATTTCAGTAGTTTGTTAGATCACATTCACCTAAACAATCACAACAGTTACTTTTATCTCCCATTTCATTCAACAGGGACTGAGGAGTCAGGACCAGTTCAAGCACTAAGGAAGGAACTTTCCCTATTTTCCCAGCTCATAATATATTTCCAGTTGACGTAAGAGGAGTTTGTCTTGAAAAAACAATAGCTTGATCTACACAACTGTTAAAAATTGTCAGTCAATCATTATGGGGCAATAGAAACTTCCTTTTCATTCTTTCTTACTTTACAGCTTTAGATAACAAGGGCTATTATGCAAATAATTAAATTGTTATTTGCTGAGGAAGAAGTGAAAGTACTGCCATAAAAAGCCTTAGGTTTTTTATAATGAAAAAGCTCAAGGTCCATAGGAACTGCTGAGTACTCAGTGCTTTTGACTATCGGTCCATGTCTGGTAGTGAACAAATATGAATTTAGGAGCCTACCTTTAGGCCCTGTACTCTGGATTCTCAAGTGATGTAAAGTGGTGTAGTTCTGTTGAAGTTATTGAAGTGATGATGAGTTACACCAACAGGGAATATGGCCTGTTTTTTAAAGTTTTGGCTCAAGTTACTTTTTTCTCCTAAATGAATAAATATTTTGGGGGACTAATACTTCTTCTGACTTAATTCTTAAGCAGAGAAAATGAATTGCAACCCTGTTATTTCTCTCAGTTGATCAAGCAAGCAGAACGACCAGTTTCTGGATGGCCAGTTTTGAGGCTCAGTTCATTATGAAATATAGTTTCAAAAGTCGGACATTCATTGAATGTTGCAAATCTTTGACTGGAAGCAGCCAATTTTTAAAAGAAATTGGGTTCTTAATCAGCAACATGATTAGATTGAATGTGATTTATCTTGAAACCTGATCTGTAAGTGAAGGACACAGCATGCTGTTAATTAAAGACACCCAACAAGAAGTCTGGGTTATACTCCAAATTATGTTCTCTTTAAAATTAGAGGAGCTAACAAGTGGAAAAGCGATGGGAAAAATCTGCTGAAACTGACACTTTGCTTTCAATATGTTGTATGCAAAAACAAGGACTCCTGTGGCACCTTAAAGACCAACAAATTTATTTGGACATAAGCTTTCCTGAGATCAGGCCCAGCACCCTGCGCTCCAGAGGCTGATGCTACATCTCTGAGTTCACTGGAGATTACATCAACCTCCCTACCTTCAGCACGTTCCTTATCCTGACTTCCTGATGTGCTTCATCAGAGCATAAATTTGTTAGTCTTTAAGGTGCCACAGGACAACTCCTTATTTTTGCTGAAACAGACTAACATGGTGACTCCTCTGAAACTTACATTGCATGCAGTGTTGCTGCAGATGGGTTGGTCCCAAGATAGAGAAATAAAGTGGATGAGGTAGTATTGGACCAACTTCTTTGCTGAGAGAACCAAGCCTTTGAGCTTACACAGAGCTTTTCTTTTGATCTGGGAAATGTACTCAATGCCACAGCTAAATAGAAGGTGGAACAATTGTTTAGTGTAAGTTAGTATATGTTTCAAGGTGAAGTGGCTTGTTAACCCTCCGTCCTCATTTGTAGGAGGAAAAGGAAAGTGTTGGGGATTGCTGGTGGGTTAAGATTATTATAAGCCATAAATCCAGTATTTCTGTTCATTCAATGATTTCTAGTGTTGAGCAAAGTTATGAATTTAAGCTCCCTGGATTGTGTTTGAAAGTGTTATGCAGATTTCCTTTGAGGATGAAGAGTGAGAAGTTAGCATAGAATGATCAGTTTGTGAAAAGTGTTCACCCTCAGGTAATGTGAGGGGTTTTCTTTTGTCATTTTCATCTTGAACGATCCCTTGGCATGTGTTAACTACTACACTACATAGTCTGTTCTAACTTGTATTTAGCTGTGATGTTCTCTGCGTGTTAGCTGTGGAAGACCTCTGCAAGATGAAAAAAATGGTTAATTCTGAACTCGTCCTCAACCCACTCCTTCCGTCACACTCCCAGCCCAAAAGGAACAACTCTTTTTCCAGCTTTCAATGCTTCCTAGATCTTTCACCTCTGTAGAAGTTGGAATGTATCACTGGCAGGCTGTGTCTACACTGGGCCACTTATTCCGGAAATCAGCCGCTTTTCCGGAATAAGCTGCGAGCTGTCTACACTGGCCCTTGAATTTCCGGAAAAGCAACGACGCTCTACTGTACAAAATCAGACGCTATTCCGGAAAAACTATTCTGCTTCCGCTCGGGCATAAGTCCTTATTCCGGAACACTGTTCCGGAAAAGGGCCAGTGATACAGCCCAGTAGTCTTTTCCGGAAAAAAGCCCCGATCGCGAAAATGGCGATCGGGGCTCTTTTCCGGAAAAGCGCGTCTACATTGGCCACAGATGCTTTTCCGGAAAAAGGGCTTTTCCGGAAAAGCAGCCTGCCAATGTAGACGCTCCTTTTCCGGAAAAATTGAAAACGGAATAGTATTCCGTTTTAAGCAGTTCCGGAAATTCATGCCAGTGTAGACACAGCCATACAGTCCCACATCTACAGATGCCGGGATGTGGGGACAGGATTTAGGATAAACAGGAAAGATTAAATTCTGAATTGCTTATGCTCAGATCTCTGGTCCCAGGCCTCTAAAAACATCCTTCTCAAAATTTCCCCAGCCTGACTGAATTTGCTTTTTTATGCCTTTAGCAGGCTTTGGTTCAAGATGCCAGATTGTATGGAAAACGCATGTCTATCTGTAATAGAATAGAGTGAACAGTACTTAATTTGTGCCACGGCTGAGTGCTGGCACTTCTAGCCTCGGCAGTTCATAGTCCCATAATCTCTGGGCTTGCTTCATCAGTTATTAATGAAGAAAAATTGCTTGAGCCCCAGCACCTCTTTCATTGCAAATTAAGCACTGAGATTGAATCTGTAACTGAAAACTCAAATTTTATTTAACAAAGTGCAAGATAGAACGCTTGGTCACTGAATCCGAAACATCAGCTGCATACTGCTTGCATTACAAATTCCTCCTTTTGCCAGTCAACACACATGGGCCTAATTTCTAATTTGTGCTGCAGTGTACGCTGCATCTCAGAACCGCTGCTACTGCAATTGCAGGTACAAGTAAAGAAACACTATATGTGGCATCACACAGCTGAGATGAGAATAGTCCTCCCTGGGACAGAGTGATTATGGGGCATGCACAACTGCCTTTGTCAAGTACTACAGGAATTTCCCAAGTACTTTAAAACTTCTATTTAAGGGTTATATGTTCCTTCCAGAGCAAATACTCTAGAACACAAATATAAAATAAGTAAAACAAACAGGAATAATTCTTCTCAAACTGCTTCACAGGGATTAGTTTAAGTTGGGCTCCCTCTCTTTTTTGACTGGATACTAACACTATTTCATAGTACTGAAAAGAAAACAAAGTGGGAATGGACTATTAAAAAAAATCTAGGGCTGAAACCTGGAGATACTGAGTTTCTGTAACTTCCATTAGCTCCCACTGAGACAACAGATGCTCAGTACCTTTTGTTAATTGGAACCAAGCTTTTTTGGAATGTTGTCCTTATTCAGTGTTAGACTGACCAATAACTTCAGTGTAACTGGCCAGTAGTACCATTTTAGGGACCTCATTTAATAGCAATGCTAGAAGGTTTAGTTTCTACCCTAATGTTCTTCACCAGCTCCTCTGGTCATCTTCTTCCAGCAAATCCTCTTTGTGGAATTTGTGGCCCAGCACAGACTAACAAAAGTTGACTCATACAGCTCTTGGGGGGGGAGCCTCAGTATTCATGGGGCTCCAGATAGCTCTGTGGCCCTTTCCAGTCTTCCTATTTTAATGCATGCCTGTACCATCTCCAGTGCTCCCATGGTTAAATTCACTTGAGTGGGAAATGGAATTTCCTCCTGCTCATGGCAACTCTGATTTTCTTGGTAGTTGCTCCAGAATGTGTTCAAAGAGGAGGCAAGGGAGGGGGGAAGCTACAAGAGGACTTGGTTACATTATTGTTGCATGCCCAGTTACTGCCAGAGAGGTGCAAATTACTTTGTCACTTAGATCCATTTTGGATCTAGTTATTAGTATTTACACAAGAGGTACAGGATGAAACTCAATAATAGCATAATGTATGTGTAAGATGATCAACTATAAGTTGAAGGAAAATAAGAATGCAATATTAGTTTTGTTAATAAATATGTCCAATGTATCACTTGTGATGAAAACCATGTCTGCCACTTATTTGTGCTTGAACACTTAAAGTCAATGGGAGGTGCATGTTTTACATGACTATAGTATGAGAGGCAGAATACATAGTGTTCAGAAGTATAATTACTGTAATATCAATGAAATTGAAAAAAATTACCAAGAGGCTTAAATCCTGAAGTTTTAGTAAATTAAAGGATTTGAATCCCCATGTAAGAAAAAATTCTTAATTGTTTAATACCATAATCTTCTCTGTTATAAGCATTTCAGTCATACAAAATAATCCATAGCCTTTCCCAGTGCATACTCCAGTGAAAAGTCTCTGGCTGTGGATCCAAAACCAGCTACTATGTTTGTAACAGGTAGGGCCATCAGTGGGACTTTAATTGCTTAGCTGCTTCCAATGCCCTGACTAAGAATCCATGAATGACAGCCGCATAGCCTAGTGTCTAGAGAAGCCTACTATAGGAACACACTGAGAATGTAAGCAGTCTGTTCAGAGTACCCAAGTTTCACAAGGAGGATTATGTTGGCCTTGTGCGAGAAGCCTGAGTGACATGTCCAAGTGGCAGACATTTTTACGTAAATGCATGTATTATAAAGTTCAGATAATTTTAACAGCAGAAGCTGGACAGCAAGAACAAGAGAGCCAATTAAGGCAAGACAAGTAACTCATCTGCATGATAAGAAACAGGAGTGCATAACAGAAAAGCATAGTTGAGTGAGCTGTGCTGTCCTACTCTATCGAGAAAACTCAAAGGTATCCTGGATGCTAAAACTGCAGTCAGAGAAAGGTAGTTCAGGACTGGCCTGCCACTGTTCCCCTTACTAATCAGTGGTTCCTCCTTATCTGAAATCAGGTGTCCTCAACCTTGATTTAGCTGTGGTCTTTAGGCACCCTGTAACCAGTAAGTTTGAAAGCTATCAAGTTCAGCTACTTACAGATATATGGGTAATATTATAGGCTGAACCTCTGTGGTCCAGCCCCTGTGGGACCTGATCAGTCCTGAACGAGACAATTTGCTGGACCTGGGGAGGTCAATTCTGGCTCCTCTGCTGCTGGTAACAAGTAGTTCGAATTAAGGGCTGTGTAGCCACTTAATTTGAACTAGTTGGAGGCTAGCCCTTCCCAGGTTGCCCTGGTGGCCACTCTGGGCCAAACCAGGGAAACTTTTCTGCCCCCCTCCGGGCCCCGGAGCCCTTACGGGGCCATGGTCTGGCTACAGTGCCCGTGCCAGTTGCAGCACCCAGCCAGCAGACCTCGCACCTGGCACGGCATGAGCCAGCCACCTGCTGCCACCCAGCCCTCCGCCTCTTCCCAGGACCAGGCTGGCAGCTCCCAGGAGCCTGCCTGGGGCCGCAAGAGGCGGGCACCTGCCTGGTCTAGTGCAGACATCGTGGACCTCATCGAGGTTTGGGGGGAAGCCTCCAACATCCACGACCTCTGCACTAGGCACAGGAAAGCGGCCGTCTAGGGCAGGACAGCTGCCAGCCTCACCACCAAAGGCCACATGCAAACCCAGGAGAAGGTTTCCATGAAAATCAAGTTGGTTCAGTGAGACCCCCAACCCTGAGCCCTGAGCTAAGAATATAAGAACGGCCATACTGGGTCAGACCAAAGGTCCATCTAGCCCAGTAGCCTGTCTGCCGACAGTGGACAACACCAGATACCCCGGAGGGGATGGACCAAAGACAATGATCAAGTGATTTGTCTCCTGCCATCCATCTCCAGCCTTCCAAAAACAGAGGCCAGAGACACCATTCCTAACCTCCTGGCTATTAGCACTCCATGGACCCAACCTCCATGAATTGATCTAACTTCTCTTTAAACTCTGTTCTAGTTCTAGCCTTCACAGCCTTCTGTGGCAAGGAGTTCCACAGGTTGACTATGCGCTGTGTGAAGAAGAACTTTCGCTTATAAGTTTTAAACCTGCTACCCATTCATTTCATTTGGTGTCCTTTAGTCCTTCTATTATGGGAACTAATGAAGAACTTTTCTTTATGCACCCTCTCCACACCACTCATGATTTTATAGACCTCTATCATATCCCCCCTCAGTCTCCTCTTTTCTAAGCTGAAAAGTCCCAGTCTCTTTAGCCTCTCTTCATATGGGACCTGTTCCAAACCCCTAATCATTGTAGTTGCCCTTTTCTGAACCCTTTCCAAGGCTAAAATATCTTTTATGAGGTGAGGAGACCACATCTGTACACAGTACTGAAGATATGGCATCCCATAGTTTGATACTTCCCCTCCTCCTTCTTCCCCTGGCTTCCCCCTTCCAGCTCCCTCCTCCTAGGTTTCCCTCCCTCCCCTCTTCCATCCTCTCTCTTCCCCTCTCCCACCTCCTTTTCCCAGTCTCCCCAGATGTTAATCCACCCCCCCCCAGTTTTGTTAAATAAAGAGAGTTTCTATTTTTGAACACACGTGTCCTTTATTTTTTACATCAGGAAGGGGGGCTAGGAGGGGTAAGTGGAAGGGAGGAATGAGGCATGAGTTTCCACTAGGGGGGATTGGGGTGGCTCTGTGGGGTCCTTGGGGTGGAAGCTCTCTTGCAGGGTCTCCTGGATCATGACAGCCCCCCCGATTGACCCCGCTGGATGGCAGCCCGCGGCAAGAGCTGCCGGGCTGATGGCTGAGTGCTGTGATGTGCCGAGTGTGGGCACTCAGGGCACTCCAAGTCAGGACTGCTTTGCTGTCCCTCATTGAGGTAGACAAGCGGGGAACCCTGAGAACTTTCTGTCTGGGGTGGTAGTCGGGTCCCTTTAAGCACAGCCCTCAGTTAGCCTGAGGCAGCAGCTCCACACTAAGTCCTAACCTGATGCCCTGCCGGCACTGGTTCTGGCCAGCCTTAACTTTGGGTCAGGGTCCACTCAATGTGGACATGCTATTTCAAACTAGCAAAATGCTAATTCAAATGAGTTTTTAGGTCTAGATGCCCTAGTTCGAATTAGTGCTGTAATATAGACATACACTTTGTGAGTAGATGTCCTGATATTATTTTTAAAATTACATCCTTTTACTTTACTTGTTCTATGACTGAGTGTGTGAGAGTGCTGTGCTTTCTGATTTCAAGGGAAAACTTTGCTGAAATCTGGTCCTCCAGAGATATGTGAATAAAATGAAAAGTTAACAAGTGCATTCATTAGTTTGTCTGGGCTGTTTCCTTATCATGGCTCTGTGGACAACTATTTGTTCGGGGAATTGCAATATTAATTTTATTTAAGTATTGTACGTGCATACCTTTGAGTATATGCACCAGTGTTGCTGTAGGCATGTTGGTCCCAGAATATCAGACACACAAGGTGGTGAAGTAATCTTTTATTGGATGAACTTCTTGGTGAGTGGAAAAACTTTCAAGCTGACACAGAGCTCTGCGTGCCCTGAAAGCTTGCCTCTCACCAGCAGAAGTTAGTCCAATAAAAGATATTACTTCACCCACCTTGTCCGCTTGTGTCAATAAAAGTAATAAAAATGGTCAGTTTGGAAAAGTCCCTTTCCCCCCAGCAATTCTAACTCTAGCAGAGCACATTTTAATTTTATTCTAACTCAATTTCCCAATAAAAATCCACCTCAATGTAGCATTCTACTTTCTGCTCATAATACCCGTCCCAATCTTTCTTACTGTATCACCATAGGTAATCCTTTAGATGTTTTTTGATGAAGTACCACAGGGTGTCTTACAAATATACTGCTTAGTATTTCAAAGGCATATTTCACTAGGAGGGTGGTAAAGCACTGGAATGTGTTACCTAGGGAGGTGGTGGAATCTCTATTCCTAGAGGTTAAGTCTCACCTTGACAAAGACTTGGCAAGGATGATTTAGTTGGGATTGGTCTTGCTTTTAACAGGGGGTTGACTCAATGACCCTCTGAGGTCTCTTCCAACCCTATGAATATGATTCTAAGAGGAGGCTGCAAGTTAACTGAATTACACTTTAAGGCTACTTCTACACTGGCATGATTTTGCGCAAGAACTCTTTTGCGGAAGAGTTCTTGTGCAAAAACTCTTCCAGAAGAGAGCGTCTACGCTGGCATGTGCCTTTTCGCAAGAAGTGTGCTTTTGTGCAAGAGCATCCTTGCCAGTGTAGACGCTCTCTTGCGCAAGTAAGCTCTGATGGCCATTTTAACTATCGGGCTTTCTTGTGCAAGAAATTCATGTTGCCTGTCTACAGTGGCCTCTTGCACAAGAACAGTTGTGCAAGAGGGCTTATTCCTAGTGGGAGCATCATAGTTATTGTGCAAAAAGCAATGATTTAATACATTAGAACATCAGTGTTCTTGAGCAAGAGCTCGCGGCCAGTGTAGACAGGCTGCAAGTTTTTGTGCAAAAGCGGCCGCTTTTGTGCAAGATCACACCAATGCAGACACAGCCTAAGTGTGTTCCATAGTAAGCTAAATGAAGACTGAAAACACTATCATGGACCCCTGAACTTCACTAAAAATCTACATAGTGTAAAAGCAGCAGGTTTATAGGAGTACATCCCTGAAAAAAGACGGATCATTCTGAATCCTTCCTCAGAGAAAAACTGTGTTATACCTGGCTACCTAACAGCTTACAGCACACACTATACCACAGACAGTTTCTTTCACTGTCCTAGCTGATAACACCCCTCTAACTCCTTTGTGATGCACCTGGAAGCAGGAGAAGATGGGAAGCTGCCCAAGGAACCAGCAGTAATTCTGAGGGAGCAGAACTTAGATATTAAGTACAGACTTCCTGGGCTAGAACCTACGAGGGAGGTAGAGCCTAGGTAACTGGCCTCTGAGAAGAGGGATGTAACTCTCTCCAAAATGCAAGAGGGATAGGGTTGCCAACTCTTCAGAATTGGTCTATAATCAACATTAGTCTGGTGACTATTGCAATCGATCCTGGAGATTTTAGCAGGATATTTTAAGAAAATGGCATTGTTATACAGGGAAAAAAATCTCAGAATAGCTTCCGTCAGAGTTGGCAATCCTAAAGAGAACAAGAACTGCTGAGGTAAGGCAAAAAGACCTGATGTAAGGTGATTGGACTGACTGTTCATATTCTCTATTATCCTGGAAGGGGTGGGGATTATACATGCAATAAATAAACTGCCAAACGCTCTCCTGTGGGATTCTGGAGACAACCAGAATGAGAAGAATAGGCAGAGTCAATGGGAGAGTACCTGCCATTGACTCATTGCAGGGAACACACCATGGTAAGTAGCTCTAAGTACACTAACTTCAGTTAAGTTACTCATGTAGCTGAAGCTGCATAACTTAGGGTTTGTCTTCAGTATGCAGTGCATCCACGCTGTAGCAATCAATCCACTGGAAGTTAATTTATCACGTCTGCTTAGATGTGATAATTCATCTGAGTGCTCTCCCATTGACTCTGGTACCCCACTAGGTCAATAGTAGCCAGAAAAGACAAGAAAGCAGCCCCCACCAATCTGACCGCAGAGATGACACCAAAGTTAGCGTGTCAACTTCAACTGCAGTGTTTGCGCAGATGAAGTTGTGCCAATTAGATTAACAGAGTGGGGGGAGAGGGTTAGTGTAGATGGTCCTTAATGCTGTAGACCAAGCCTAAGAGCCTGACTGTAAGGATCTCAGATTGAAAATGCTGCCCAAAGCTTTAGACATTAAACCATGAAGAAACAAAGCGTGTGTTTCCCTACTCTTCCATGCCTTGCTTTCCCCCTTTTTACAAGCTAGCTTCCTATGTTGCCTGTAAACAACTCTTTGGCTCCTCAGTCCCAGCCTTGTTTTGCTGTCCTGAATGCCTATATGAAATCCCTGCTCGCCTATATGAAATCCCTGCTTGTTGGTGCTGTCAGGGCATCAGCATCCTGTCAAAAGAGCAGTAAAAACATTAAGGTAACTTTGAGATTGCTGTTCACACAGTTCCTCTGTATTTTCATTGAAAGTATACTACAGTCAGAATCTACCTTTTCCCAGGTAGATCAAGCTCAACAGGTGCACCTCGGACATTCATATTCTCTCTCTACAGCCAGTATTAACTTATATCTATATTTTTACCTCTCATATGCTTTATTTCACTTATCATTTCTTGTAGATTTATGTATTCTGGTAATTAACCTGTCAGTCCAGCTCAGTGGTCTCCAGTCTTTAATGACAAGATCACTTTTTCAATTAAGTGCAATGTAAGATCTACCTCAAAACCTCAGCATCCCCAGGGGGGAGGGGGGGGGAATGGGGAGGAGAGTGTGGAGGCTGAGAAGGAAGAGGCGGGAGGGGGAGGAGTGGGAGCTGGGGAGGCAGCAAGTGCTGGAGTGGCACGAGGCAGCACGCTCTGCACCAGGGTCTGCAGATGGGCACAGATGGCACGACCCTGAGCAAGCAGCTCCCGCCGGAACTCCCATTCATCCTGCACCCACTGCTCCATAGTGCGGTGCAGAGCTCGCAGGGCCCCCAGCTGCTGGTCTCGGTACCCCTGCAGTGTTGCGGTGGACCTGCTGAGCCCTCGGGTGTGGGAGGATGTCCTGGGTGGGGTGGTGCGCCCTGCATGTGCAGCTGGTGAGGCTGTGGAGAAAGAAGAGAAGTGGTCAATTCTTCCTGGGGACACAGTGGGTGAAGACCAGCCCCCCCGCAACGTGAGGATGACCGTGCTCTGCACTGTCAGAGCCGCTGTGCTTGCACAGAGGCCATGGTCGGAATGTCCAGCTATCCCTGGGAGTGGACCCAAGTAACTTTAGTTGGCCAAATGTTTAGAGAAAATTAGCAATACTAGCAGCTGTTTTCAAGTAGCTTTGTGGCAGGTAAGCTAAGTTGTTAAAGTAAAGCCACTCTTGCCCTAGACTCTGCCCCTACCACTTAAGGCTTGTCCACATTGTGATGTAGCATACACCAGGGGGTGTATATTCTAGTCCACACTAGCATCTCACATTAACTGCCCCATGTGGACCTTATGGGTGTTAAAATACTACTGTTTGAAAAAGGAACTGCATTAAGGGTATGTCTAGACTACAGGGTTTTGTCGGCAAGTGGACTTTTGTCAATAAAACTACACCTGCGTCTAGATTACCACTGAGTTCAGGCGACATAATGTCGACAGAACGCGGCAGTTTTGTCTACAGCGGTAAGCCTCATCCTACAAGGAATAATGCCTTTTCTTGACAGTTCTGTCGACAGAAGGTGTAATTCCATCTATGCTGTCCTTTGCGTCTACACTGTCATGTTGATAAAGCGGCTTGCTTTGTCGACAGAACTGGATGTAGTCTAGACGCTCTTTTTCGACAGTATCTGTCGACAGCCTGTAGTCTAGATGTACCCTAACACTCACTAGAAACACGTTAGTGTGCATCATCAAGTGGACCCATTAGTACATGACTGTCAGCCAATGGTCAGGGCAGTGTCTGCGTGTGTGTTAGCAGTGTCTGCGTGTGTGTTAGCAGTTGAAGACTTGGGTGTGAGACGCAATGTCTTGTTGCAGTGGGCAGCCTAGGAGGCTGGAGAGCACCCCGAAAAAGAGTTTAACGTCTGTGACTTTACTGCTAGGACCGGGGTCCCATCGCAGAGGGCAGCCAACAGGCTCTCAGATGCTCCGAGTTTATAGGAAGAGCTTATTACACCTCAGATTTTAGCTGCTAAAATACAGGATCCCTTCGCAGCTGGCAGTCTGGGAAAGACTGAGAGATGCCCCAACGGATCTGTCACCTGGGAGTGACAATCCAAAAACGCCCAAGCTCTTCCTATACCTGTCCCTTAGACCGGCTGAAGTTCTTTTGTTTGTGTTCAGTTCAGGTACAGCAGCACGGGTTCAAGTCAGAAGCTTCACACGCACTGGCTTATTTATAGGAGAAAGGAAGAGAAAATAAAAGAAACTTGGTTCAATATATATATTTATAAGTGAATGAGGGCACCCACTTATTCCCAAAGTTTATAGCTAAATCACCTTACCAAAGGCAGTTTACAATACAAATGAAGTAGTTTGACTTAAGAAACTATAATGAAGTAACTAAACTTACAGCAGAGTGACAATTAAAGTGTACACATAAAGAAACACATTGCAGGTACAATTCTCACCCCTGCATTCCAGACTTGGCATGGCCAGCGTGTCTCTCTCAATCCCTCGGGAAGTAGGAGGACGAGGTTGGACATCCTACAGACCCCGGGAGGCAATCAATACCTGCCAGCAGGTGTAGGTGATTGGAGCTCAAATGGGATGGGCTATTAAACCCCTCTTTATACCCCTTGGGTCACGTAGGCTTCTTCCTGGTCTCAAGTGGCCAATTAGGAAAAATGGCTTTGAATGCCAAGTTTCCCACGAAGGGTGCAAAGCATAATTCACACCTGGGAAAATGCAGACAATGGGCACCTCTGGTATGTGATGGGCAAAGATCCCTCTCCTGGGACAGTGCAGGCGTGTCAATTACTGATACTAGCCATCAGGGTGACGGGAGGCCTCCCAGTCGTCAGCTAGCCCATTTACTGTCTGGTTTCTGTTTATGGAAGAGTCAGGGACAGGCAGCACACGTGCATTCCCAGGGCATCAAGGCTGACTGCCTTTCTCTTGCTCTCGGGGGGTAGGGGGGGAGAAAAGATGGGGTTCGTGTCTGGCTACAATGACAAACCTGTATGAACTCACAATTAGGATGCAGGCATTGTGTTCGATTGGGGAATAGACAAGAGAAACAAACCTGATGCAATTTCTAGGAACACTGGAGCTTAATGGAGGAGAGCAGTCAAAAAAAGGAAGTAGTCAAGAACATCATTTTAAGAGCTGTACTTCCTTAACCCCAAAGCAGGGAACACTGTCTATCTTTTGTAGACCTGCGTACAGGTCTTCACTTTGCAAGATATATTGTGTAGTACGTAAACCCTGGTCTACATTAGCGAGTTATTTTGAAGTAATTCCCATTTTGAAACAATTGGAGCATCCACACTCCCAAGCTTGTTATTTCGAAATAAGGGGCTGGTTATTTCAAAATCTGTAGTCCTGCTTTCCCTTGGGAATAAGCTTATTTCTGGAGTAGGAAATTATTTTGAAATAACTATTGTAGACATGCCTAAGTTAAGATGCTCCTACATGGTCAGGAGACAGTGTTCCTGTCAGTATAGTTAATTCAACCTCCCCGAGAGATGGTAGCTATGTTGACACACAACACTGTTTACATGTTGTGGGGGAACACGTGCTATGGCTGATATAACTATGTTGCTCAGGAGCGTCGCCTTTTCATGCTCCTGAGTCATGCATTATACTTCTTAAGATCTGACTAACATAGACCTGGTCTTAGCTAAATGGCTTAATTCGAAGGGAATAACATCTCCCCTTATGCTTCCTGTGAAACCTTAAGAGGCTAGTTCCTTAATTTCTTCATTACAGTTTGATATATTTACTAATTGTAAAAGCGGCGAGGAGTCCTGTGGCACCTTGTAGACTAACCGAAGTGTTGGAGCATAAGCTTTCGTGGGTAAAGACCCACTTCTTTACATCTGACGAAGTGGGTCTTCGAAGTGTTGGAGCTTTTGCAGATTCAGACTAACACGGCTACCCCTCTGATACTCTACTAATTGTAGTAACTGTGGCAAGTCTGATACAGTGCAATATCAAAACAAGAGTATAACTTCAACAATCTATGGGTCAGTGGTTCAATGTATTATTGTTAATTGGGCTAGAGAAATAAGTCAAAGTAGCTAGTGACATTTTACATACACGTGTTTTATAACTTTTGCTTAACCTTATATTTATAAAAGATGCACTGAGTTTCTCTCAAAACTTCAGTTCTGACAAAGTAACTTACATAAAAGGCAAAAGGTGAAATCATTAAAAAAAAACCTCCCCAGTCTAGCCTATATTATAATTACTTAAAACATTACCTTATTATCCCTAGAATATATACAAAAGACTTGAAAAGAGCAGCAGATTCATGCTATGTCTTCGAATGAGTTGATTTTCCTGTGAAGTTTTCCTGCTCTGTCAGAACCAAGTCCTTGCCTGGTATCGACTCCGTTGCTATTCTAACAATCCTAGTTTCTCCCAGCTCAAACGAAACTCATTAACTATTTTTTATGACTATAACCTTAGGTCAACACTCAGCTTTGCCAATTGTTTCCTAACTAGTCATCTGACCCAGATAATACAGTCACCTCCATTTATATTTACCGATGATTAAAGTTTAGTATAAAACTGAAATCAAAAGCAGGCTTAGTGTCCTGGTGCCAATATTTCTATTACAAAGGCAATACTATTTAGAGATGGTGCAAAGAAACACTTTCAAATCTGCATTATATTTAAATTGACAGTTCACGTTTGAAGCTCTCTTGGGACTTGGATTGGGATTTAGTTGTGCTGAGAACTCACTTGTTCATAAAGTTTCACTCCAAAATGGCAGAAATCATGTAAGATCTGTTAATTCTTAATCATACAAAGCAATAGCGGGGGGAGGGGGAAGAGAAAAAAAAAAGCAGCTACCCACCATTCTAGTTCTAGATATAACTCAATCAAACCACAAGGAAAGGTTTGAATATGCAGCTTGACTTGTAGCCCTGTGCCCCATTCATTTGATATTAAAGAGTAATATTTAGGTCCAGTATTCCTGTAATAGATCCATTTCTATTGTATCAAAATGATTTGTTTATATTCATTACACATTACCTTCAGATTAAACTGGTCTGTGATACAGTTGTTAGTTTATTTTCCCAGCCCTGGTTTCAAAGCTCAATTATAAGTGTGGTTCTCAACTCCAGAAGTGACAGGCATAAACATCTGAAATTAAATAAAAAACATGAGTCTCAAATCAATGCTTATAACACATGAACAGAAGAGGAAAAGATACTGATTTTCAAAATGCACTAGATAATTTAGCCTTACAACTCCCACTGAAATTAGTGGCTTTAAAAGTGTCAGATTAAGTGTCTTGATAGCTATCCCGAGAGTCCTAACTCCCACTCATGCACTCTAAGTATTAGTACACATTCCCACATTACTGTACCTCCAGAATGTATTGAGTGGAGGGTACTATGGCTCTATTAGAGGATCTTTCTTATGAGAGAGAAGCTGGGACTGGATGACCATGAGATGGATTGATCAATAAATTGCCCTGGTCCATTCATCCCCACTGAATCATCTGGCGCTAGCCACAGTCACAAGACAGAATATTAGACCTCTTTGCCCCACCTCCAGTTGCTTGCTCTGAGAATTAGCTTGTTTAGCTGGCTGGATGCCTCCCTCTAGCTGGTGTCTCCCCATGGCTCTTTGACCACAGCATCCTCTTCAGGACACTGCCCTCCAGCAGTGCCCACTCCAGTCGCTCTGCATCCCCTTTTGGGGCAGGGGGGTGTTGTTTACTTCACTGCACACTCTAGTGTCCTCCCCTCCCCAGGGCCTTCAGTTCTTCTCACCCAGTTCCCCTGTACCCACCTTGCCTCAGTGACCAACTGTCTGTCTTCATCTAGCCCCTGCCTCAGGGGCAAACTGCCATCTGTAATGGCCACTCATCACTAGCAAAGGGGTGTGGATCTGTTGCCCTTGCCTACCATGGCTACCTCTGTAGCATCAGGCCTTGCTTCAGGCCCTGCAGCCTGGGAGCTTGGTTGGCCAGAGCCTCCCCAACACTGCTTTCTTTCCCCAGCACTTCTCTCTCTAGGAAGCCTCCTGCTTTCCTAGCAATCAGGTCCCTAGTGCTTTCTCTCCAGAGCAGCAGTCAGCTCTCCTGTGTCCACCAGGAGAGCTTCTTTATATAGCCCCCAGCTGGGCCCTCATTAGCCAGAAATGCCTCAGCTGGGGCTTCATTTGCAGTCCTCGATCAGGCAGGGCTGGATTAAGGCATGGGCTAGCTGGGCAGCTGCCATCAGGCACCGCGTGCCCTGCTCCCGGATTGCAGGCTGCAGCAGCTCCCAGTGGCCACCCTGCAGGGGCCGCCTGGGGCGGAGGCCATGTTAACCCCTGCAGCGCCAACCAGCAGCACCCTTCCCCCCACAGCTGTGGGACCCCGCACAGCCAGGCTCAGCCTGCCCCAGACAGCCCCTGGCTGCGTGCCAGCGGCGGTAGTCAGGCTGGGCCGGGCCGGGCCAGGCATGTGCATCCTGCCACCGCCAGCTCCACACACCCTCCCCCCACGCACTGGGAGGGGGCAGGGCTGCACATGTGCCCTCCCTCACATGCCGGCGCGGGGCCGCACATGCACCCTACCCCAATCCAGGGAGCAATTAAACTGTCTGCCTGGGGTGCCGAAATGGCTCGGTCTAGCCCTGCACTCAAGGCTGGGGTTTGCCCTTAGAGGGCCAGTGCAGTTCAAATGCCCTGTCACATCACCCTTACCTCTTCAACCTTAGATTAATTATTGCTTCGCCAGAATGGAAAATTTGACTTTGTACAAGTATACGACAGACTTGTTGGGCCCCTGGGCAAGGTGTGTGGGAGGAGGAGATGGCTGGGGAGGACTCTGTCCTCCCAGAAGGGGTGAGGCCTCAGGCAGAAGGGGTGGGACTAGAGCAGCCAGCCCTCAGAGCACCCATAGCCTGCCACCCCCACCACCTGTCTCCAGCCTGGTTTCACAGCCATCCGGTGTGTGCTGTGCAGAACTCCAGTGGTGATTTAAAAGATCTGCTCTGGCTGCTGCGGTTCCTGTGGTAGGAGCAGTGGCAAACCCGAAGCCCTTTTGAATTGCAGGGCCTTCTTTGCCCCACCTCCACTGAGGGGCCTGACTTCAACATCTGGAGTCATGAAAGTGTCAGTCGAGTACTATTCAGGCCTTAGGCTACCAACTTTTGAGATCATAATTCAATTTACTATGACTGAGAAGGATATTGAAAAACACAATGGATGAAGGACTCACACAGCCTGGTCATTTAAACAACATTCATAAAGAATAATATTACATTAGATTATGGGTAGGGCTTCTATGTTTCAGGTGTTAACTGAATTTTTGGGTTTATTTTTAGCCATTTGAGTTTTTTATAGATGTCAAAAACTAGGTTACAATAGTATATCCTGTAATGAGTAATCTCTTTGTAGTTCTCTCTAATGCGGCACTGTTTCAAACAGCCTCTTATGTTAAAGTGCTCTAAGCAATCCTGAGTACTTCTGCAGCAGGGTTTTTGGTGTGGGGTGCTGACCTGCACCCTCCTTAATCATCTGCATGCTCCCCACCATCCTCTAGATCTTAGGCCAGTGGCCAGGCAGGACCCTTGGGCTGGCAGCCAGACAGGATCCCAGGACTAAAGGCAGAGCCCTTGGGACAGGAACAAGCCAAGGGCCAGGACACTGAGCAGCAAGTGAGAGGGGCCAGTGGCTGGCACTCCAAGTGCATAACCTGGGGGTGCTGCAGCACCCTCTGGACCCCTATTTCCCACGCCTAGGGAGGTCTATTCAGACCCATGATTGTACAACATGGTAATGTGCTTTAGAAATCACACTCCTTTAGGCCGCATTACTGTTCCATGTGGACAAGCCCTTAGAGACAAGCTACGGTTTCTGATGTTTATTAGATAAACACAAATTTCAGTTCTGTTTCATTTTTTATGGTGGTACTTAATTGCTGTTTATTGGTTTAATAAAAAATCCCAAATCCTACATATGAGTTTATGGGCAAACAAGACATTCTCTTAAACGAAGCCACCCACTCAATTGAAAATGGACATAGAAATAAATAATAGTAATAATCTGCAGAGTTATAATATGCACTTATGTAACATCTTTCATCTGAGGCTCTCAAAGCACTTGACAAAGGTTTCTGTAGTCATTTTACAGAAAGGGAAAATTGAAACACATAGTATAGATGACTTGCTCAGGCAGACATGAGTCGGAAACCAGGTCAGCCCCTTCATCTTACCACTATACATTGCTGCCTCCTCATCAAAATAATGTAATAGTTCTTTTTTCACATACGCAACATAAGACTAAAATAGTTACAGAAATGATTTTTAAATCAATGTTTGTTTTTATCTTGCCAGATTTGGACTGTGAGAGTAATTCCAATTAGTGTATTTGTCCCATCACAAGCATGCCTCATCCTGAGACAGTTCGGCCCAATGGCCACAGTCTATAACAGCCCTTGGATTCGGGGCAGCACAGCCTAATGGATAGAGCCTAACGGCCCTCACTTCAACGCCTTACAGCCAAATGGCTAGAGCCAGGAGCACAACCCTCAGTTCAAGGCAGTACTGCCTAATGGTTAGAGTCATGGGTTTGGGGCAGCAGCCCTGGCAAGGGGGCCAGACCCATTCTACTTCACCAGTTTACGACCCAGGGCTCTGTTAGCGGCAGAGTGTTCTGCTACTCACTTAGAAGGGAATCCAACTGTAACATACTGAGCTCACTTGGGTGGAAGATACTACTCACACACCCTCCTTGGGTCACTTCCTACCAGATCTGGAGTTGGGCTGCTCCATGTAGTCTCCAGATCATCTGGTTCCATAGCATCAGTCTCCTCTAGTTCTTCTGGGTCTGCAGGCTCAATATAGACTCCCAGGTCTCCAGCTCCTGTCATCAGGGTTTCTGGCTGGTCTACTTCCAGGGCTCCTCTGGAAAGTCCTTCCTCTCAAGTTTCCCACCCAGACTAAGCTGAGCTGCTTCCTTTTATGCTGCTTTAGCCATTGGAGCATGCTCAGTGTGGCTGTGGGGGGGGTGGGACTTCCCCGTCTTGGACCAGTCACAATACTTAATTCATAAACTCTTAAGACATGATTCACTACAGCTGTGTACTTTGAATAGTCTTTTACAGGTGTGCAAAATAAGCATAAAGAAGAGTGTTAGAATTGGGGGGCGGCAGGAGGAAGGCTGACAAACTGGCTGGGCATCTGTGCAAGGTGTGGGGAGTGTCTCTATGCTCCTGAAAGAGGTGGGGCCTTAGGCCGAGAGGGAGGAGCTGGCGGGCCCTCAGCACTCTCTGGATTGCACCATGCCTGCTCCCCCCACACACCAGCCTTCAGCACCACTGGAGCATGCTGCATGGGTCTCTTTAAAGAGCTCAGGGGTCCGACCACAATTGCTTCCAGATTAGCAGTTGCCTCAAGCCACAGGCCCTTTTGAATCACCAGGTCTCAGGGCAGTTCCCCCCTTAGCCCTGTCAGCGAGTCTCAGCATTGTCATTACTGAGACTAAGAATTGAATAGACATGGGAAATGAATTATCCTGTCTGCCATCCAAGCAGGTCAAGAATGAAGCTCATAAATGGAGCCGTTTGGGGAAAGATTGAACTGCTTCTGCCTGTATTGTCCCTATTCTCTGCCTAAAAGATTAATCTCTGGGGATGTGAATCTGAAACCTGTCATAACCATCAAAATCTCTCACGCGGAAGAAGAATGTAAAGTGTTTGAATCTGACTTCATGCTGGTATAAATCAGAAGTAATTCCACTAACGTCATTAGTATTGCCTTTGAGTAAAACTGAGGTGAGATCAGACTCACGCCAAAAGCTTCCTCTGGTTATTATGATTTCTGACTGACTAGTAACAAAGTCCTGCAAACGCTTTGCAATATTCCACATTTTCATTGCTGCATGCAGTTTTACTAAACCCTTGAGGTTCTGCAACCACATAAAGCAGCAAAAGAATGCTTTTTAAAATTAGAAGAAAAAATTAAGTTAAATAGCAGTATTAAGAGCACATATTTCATTTAAGAAGTTATTTACTATTGAAGCTTTTAATGAATTTATGTTGCAAATAAAGACTATCAAATTGCAGTCAATCCCTGAACTTATGACTACGTCTTTATTTTATGAAGCAGTCTATTGACAGTCCTCAGGCTGCAGAAGGCGTTATGTCTATAGTGGAACAGAGGCTTCAGATTATAAATTCATCTGTGTGCTTAGCCAAGTTTCAATGTTTAGGTATCAAATATATATAATGTTATCACTTGCACAGGAGTCACTACTAGATAGAAACTATGATGCTAAACATAGTTTCCCAGCCCACTAAAGATAAAACATAACTCTACTGTACGTGAAGCATCAATTAAAATGAGAAATGCAGTTCTTAAATTGACAAAGTTAGCAAATAAAGTAGATAGACCAACCTACTTTGCCAGGCAACATATCAAAGTTCAAATACAGCCTCATGTTTGGCTGATTAACAGCATGATCTGGGAGCTGAGCTGCCCTGGGGTACGGTAAACTGAGTAACAGAATAACATCATCTACTAATGGATCTAAAGCAGCATAGAAGTTCTACACATAAGAGACCTATTAAAGTAGTGAATCCATTGCCCTGCCAGCAAACTTTATTTACTACTGCTTTCTTCAGCCTAGTTTTACATTTTCCAAGGATTGGCACTTGCCCCACTTCCTTTGGGAGACTATTCCACCATTTAAATAGGCCTCATTAGCAGGAATTATTTCCTGAACTTCTGCCTTAATTTTTAGCCTTTTCTTAATTTCATCTCATTATTCTTAGTTTTAATAGATAATTTTTTGATAAAACCTTTCTATATTTGAAGTCTTTGCCTTTATATATTGGCAGGGTTATCAACCCTTTAGTCGTCATTGTTTAGCCATGTTATACATATGGATTGTAGCTCATTTAATCCTGCCTTATAACTCAAAACCTCCATTCTCCTAATAATTTTTGCAGCTTTTCTCTCAGTGTTCCCTGTCAATAGCCTAATTGTGTTGATGTACCCAGAACTGAATGCAGTGGTTCAGGCAAAAATGGTCAAACTATTTATGATGTTGAATTCAGCCTTTTTTTCCCCTGTTCACAAACTCCACACTATAGATGAAGGATAAATTCACAGCATCCTTCTGTCCATCACACCATAAAAATTGCATTAGTGTCGGGTGTCTTCCTGGTATTCATGTGTCCAGCACAACCTCTCAGTTCATTGTCATTTATGAATGTTATAAATGTGCTGCTAACCTCTTCTTGATCTAAGAGTCCTTAGTGCCTTTTAACGCTTCACTGTAGGTATACTTACCAAAAGTATAGTTATGCAGAGGTAGAAGGAAATTCTGAAGCAGGTGGAGGACATATGTTGAAAAGGTGAAGAACCTGAGTTTTATGTACGTTGAGGCTGCCTTTCCAGTGCTATGACAGTGTAAAGTGGCTTTAAATATAATTTACAGAGCCTTAATGTAAATTAGAGTAAGTTCTGGAGATCCAAAGGACCTCAGGATTAGGAGTTGCATCTGGGAGACCTGACTGAACAAATTAAAACAGCAGCCACAATGAGGTTCATCAGCCCGCATCTGACAAGCTGATATTCACTCTTCAAGCTGTAGTGTTAATGTGTTATTCTAAGAGAAACATTAGGCTGAGCTTAAAAGTAATGCTGAAACAATTCCTTTCTTCCTCTCTTTAAAACTGGAAATATTGCTTCTCTCTTACATTTGTCACCTCTGAGAATGTGCATTTGCCACCTCTCTTGACTGTGCATGCATTCAAGAGAGAAAGAGAGAGATGTGACAGAACAGGGTGCTATCCACTGAATAGATTATGTATTTTCCATCATAGTATAACACAACTTTTCTCACAAACCCAAGTTTCAAATAATGGCGGCTTAGAATAGCTGCTGCTTTAATTGAGTAACCTCTTTGCCATTTTTTTAGCACAAACAGATGGGTGATTGTTGACATGCAGGAGTAAAACATGTTTCCTCAGCTTGGAACTCTTTAGTATACCATATGTTCTCATTCGAAAAGATAAAGGCAAAACATTATTCCAAAATGTATCGAAGACTACCCTGTAGTGAGCAGATAAATTTGTTCTGATTAGAACAAAGTGTGCTTGAGTACAAAATGAGATATCTACTTCCATGAGACTTCCATTTGCCAGTACGTTCTGACAAATATATTTTAAGGGCATCCTGTTTTCAAAATAGAATTAGATATTTATATATGTAAACCGCATTACATCTTTTTTTTTAATTTGTATCTTACACTAGTTCAGTCAGTGTAATCTTGTATCCTGGATTTCTTTCATCTGACCTGCTCATTTGGAAAATTTAAGATTGTCAGTCTCGTCTTTCTAGAAGGCATATGCACGTGTTTTATCCAACTGATTAACAAAAATTATTGGATAAAACCACATACTCAACTTCTGTGTGACAATACCCCCATACTGGGTTCTTGGAAGGTAGGGTACATCTACACTGCAGCTGAGAGCACAAGCTGTGGCTTCCTCTCTAGCCAGTGGATGCTCAATGCCTCCCTCTGTCCCAAACCCCATCCCAGAACCAGCCCACATTCCACCACTTCCCCAAGCCCTGCCCCTGCTCTGCCCCTTCCCCAGCCCTGCCTCTGTTCTGCCTCGCACCACCCCACTCCACCCTTCCTCCAAGCGCCTGCCCTCCCCCAACTCTTCCTCCTTTCCTCCCTCTCTTCCAGAGCATCTTGAATATCACAAATCAGCTATCTGCAGCACTCCAGAAGTGCTGGGAGGGCAGGGGAGGAGTTGGTCATTGGGGTTGCCAGTGGGCGAGAGACACTGCGGGGAACAGGGTGAAATGGCTTGATGCCATTGCGTTCTTAGAACACACTAATTTTCCCCATGGGTACACCAGCCTTGGAGCCTATAGCTGGGAGGATGCTTGGTGATTAGGTAGACAGGCTCTGTGAGTACGGGGGTGGGGGTGTTGTACTCATGTAGCTAGCTCAAGTGGCTGCCTATGCAACCCCCTCTACATTGCTATTGTTAGTACACTAGCTTGAGTAGTGCTAGCAGCTGCTTATTATAGAATCATAGAACACTAGAACTGGAAGGGACCTCGAGAAGTCATCAAGTCCAGTCCCCTGCCCTCACGGCAGGACCAAGCACCATCTAGATTACCCCTGACAGATGTCTATCTAACTTGCTCTTAAATATCTCCAATTATGGAGATTTCACAACCTCCCTAGGCAATTTATTTCAGTGATTAATCACCCTCACAGTTTTTCCTAATGTCCAACCTAAACCACTACCTGAGCTAGGAAGCTCTCTCTCATCTGCAAGGTCATTACCCATTAACAAATACAAAGTCATTGCCAGACTGGGATTTAACCTGTTTCAATGGGCACAGTTAAATATTCTCTATCCTGTAATTTTAACCATGTTGTAACTGTGTGATATCATACAATCATAGGGCTGGAAAAGACCTCAGGAGGTCATCGAGTTCAGCCACCCTGCCCAAAGCAGGACAAATCCCAACTAAATCAACCCAGCCAGAGCTTTTTCAAGCTGAGACTTAAAAGCCTCTAGGGATGGAGATTCTACTGCCTCCCCCTAGCTTAGTGTCATCTGCAAACTTGCTGAGGGGCAATCCATCCACTCATCGAGGACATAACCTCATTGTAGTCCCTGCCATGTTATAGTTATAGAGCAGTGAACTTTATCCCCTCTGGTACAGCACTGAGGAATTCCCAGGGGACACTGATGAGAAAGGAATTCAGATGCCCTCGTTGCTCAGATGGTACACTTACCGAGTAAGGAAAAGCATATGAAAGTTTCTCCCATATGACAGAAAAACTGATAACACCTTTTACAGAGGTGCCCAGTTTAAGATACATATATAAATGCATTTGAGTGTCTGCAGTATTCCCTTGTTCTTTCCTACATTCACTATAGGCAATACTTGTAATGTTTCGGCTAATAATATATTTTTTAAGGCTTGTTATGGTAAAAATTCAAAAAGCTCACTATACGGTTGCCACACCACTGCTTGGTGCCATCAATATTATTCCTTTCCCACCCCACAAGGTATTTTTGTGACAAAGGAAGACTCTCTGGAAGGTGCAGAGTGGGCACAGCCAGGTCTACCCACAAGTGATCCACTAGTTTAGGGGATACATCAGGATAATCCCAATGGGCAGGGAGCATGTCTCTATACTCCAGTTGTTCCTGACTGCTAGCACAGAAGGGACTTTGGCAGGTAGGTGACAATGGCAGGTGGCTTCTCTGACCTGTACATAGAGTAGGCACAAAGGTGGTTAAAATGCCATTGCTTTTCCTGGGACAATTTCATGTGAAGTAATCTGGCCCATACCATTTAGGAGTTTCTCCGAACTTCCTATATGAAACAGAAAAACTGTTGGAATTAGTTGGGATAGATACTTTGTTGGATGAAGAGTGCTCTGCACACATATCAAGAAAAACAGCTTTCTGACAAGGGAATAGACTTCATAATGGAAGCATTTAAAGAAATTCTACACAGATATTAAGGTGAATTGGTATTTTTAAGGAGGATGCTAAATGATAAATCCATAGATATTGTTGAAGGAAAGGCTGGAAGTTTTCCATCTTGGTTGGTGATGGTGGTCTCTGTGATACGGTGTTGATATTCATTTATTGCCTGTACCCCTTTTACTTTTTGAACTTACATGCAAAACTCAAGCCAAAATCTTTCCCCTTGCCTTTCTTTTGACTCAAACTCCCTCTGTCTTCCTAAAAATCAATTTTTAATGCTACAATTTTTTAGAGTGAGGCACAAATTTTCATGGAAACAGAAACTTTCTAGGAACCTAGCATTGCCATTCTTTGAAAAATGTTCAGTAAACATAAAAGTCACAATACATTTTATGGCACACTTGCTCCTAATATATGTAAAACACTTCTTTATATCCTATATAATTTCCTATGAGTACAATTATTAGAGCGATGTCAGTTTGTACTAACACCTATATTTTTTAAGCAAATGTAGCAAGTTTTATTCTTTGCAGATTGTGAGATGTAAGATGATGTGTACATAATACGGTCTGACTTTACTGCCCAGTGTTTTTTAGCTGTAAACCAAATGTATAATAACCGAGTGGAGTTCTATAGGATACTGGGTGAGGTGTGTACATCCTGCATGAGATGAAGCCTGGAAAAGATTCAGGTTGTCATTTAGGGGAAGATGATTTCCATCAGGGAGTCAATAAGGCATACAGAGAGAGAAAAAAAATTATTACAATGCTTTTGGAAGGAAGACTGAAGTTTTCACCTTCCCCCACCACCCTTCTTTATCTCTTATTTTCCTTTTTTTCAAGGAGATATTGTCAAAGTCAGAATGCTTCCAAAGAAAGTATAGCTAAGGGACTTGGTACACTTGTGAGTTGGATTGTTTCACCTCTGTCAGAGGATAGAAGTTTCCCTTTGAGACTCCCAGGGTAAAAGTGTTTATTTTCTTTTATTTTGATTTCCCTGTAGTTAAATGAGCTCTCTAGCTTTGCTGGTAGAGTTTACTTACTGAGTTAAGCTCAGGAAAAACTTAGTTTTTATTCTTATCAACTCTCCAGAGAATAGAGATTGCCTCTCAGCACACACGTATGTGGAGTGTTTATTTTCCTTTGATAGAAAAAAGAAGACAGTACTGTATCTAGTATGTTCAATTCAGAGACTGGATTGACAAAGTTGTATTTGGAAAAAAGATGAATTTTTAAAATAATTGTATTGCAGCATATAAGCAGCTAACAGCAGGATATAAGACCCACTTGATTTTTGATTAGGTATTAGATAGGATATATATGTGAGGTCCCTGAAGTTAATGTTTTACAAATCGAGTCATCTTTTTTATAATCAGTAATGATTTGGAAAATATGAATATTTTGAATATTTGTTTATTGCACATGTTTTTGTTAATAGTTCTATAAATTATATAAGATAAATGGAAGCTATCCCTTTAAGTGTAGGGTGCAGACACACTGTGTGAGCTAGAGAGTGCAGAGGGTGTATGGGGAGCAAGAGGCTTGCCGATATGACTGGTGCTTATGAGAGCCATAGAATTCAAGCTGGATGGCTTTCAGACTGTGAAGGGAGGAAAGGGTGCAGAGCATCTGTAATCTTGGAGATGCAATGGAGCAGTATAGAATGTAGGATTCAGGGGATCCCAAGGTTTGGGGACCATACCACTTAGGTGCTGGCAGGCTTTCCCTGGCACTCATACACTCTGCTCTGCTTTTCCTCATCTACACACAGGGGAAAGGAGATCTATGACCCTGAAAGTGGCTAATGTGACGGGCAGTTACCCGAACTAGATGAAAACTTAAATTGCATCTCTGCTTAAGTTTTTTGGAAGAAAGACATCCTGGAAATCATCATTTCCAATGCTGAGCAGACATTAGTCATGCAATAATACCAGTGCCCAAGCACAATAGTAGAAGTATGTGGTGTTACATGTAAAGGTTAAGTTGGTAATACCTTCAAATAAGCCTCACAGGCTATGTTTTCATCTGCTTTATTAATATAACCCACAGTAAGCAATGAAACAGACACTAGCTAATTGTTATTAAAACCAGAATGGTTGCATTTTTTGGTTTGTGCTCTACCTGTAAAAGCCCAACATGTGATCCTTCTTACTGGCAAGGAACAACAATGCACGAAATCACTATTATGTAGCAATTCAAGAGGTACACAGACTCAACATGCGTCTGCTCGAAATCTGTTGATTTCTTCTTTTCACAGCACTACTCTGAATTATATTTATATGTCTAAATATTTAATTTCACTTTATTACATATAAAGTGAGAATGAAGTTCTTTGTTAGGTGGAGATGGTGTTAGGATAAGCCCACCTAAGAGAGTAATCTAACAGTTTATATGGTAAAGGCCAGGTCTGAATGAAGATTCTATCATGACTGAATTTAAGGGGTAGGAATCCAGTGTACGCTAAAAACTTAACACTTCTCCAGCTAGCATGCTTATGCAGCACTTAAATTGCTTATAACTTTACTTCATAGCTATTCATCAAAACTAGATCTCAGTGAAGCTCATGTCCATGCAGTTTCTACTGTCATTCACTTTTGCTGCCTTTTACTGTAAATGTCTCTCTAGGCTAGCGAGGGGGGCCACATGAGTGGGTCTCCTTCATATCAGGCTGACTGTGTCTACACTGCACCCCTTTTCCAGAAAAGGGATGCAGATGAGACAAGTCGGAATTCCAAATGAAGCGGGGGATTTAAATATCCCCCGCTTCATTTGTATAAACATGGCTGCCGCTTTTTTCCGGCTCGGGGCTTTGCCGGAGAAAAGCGCCAGTCTAGACGGGATCTTTCGGAAAATAAACCCTTTTCCGAAAGGTCCCTTATTCCTGATTTTAAGAGGAATAAGGGACCTTTCGGAAAAGGGTTTATTTTCTGAACGATCCCGTCTAGACTGGCGCTTTTCTCCGGCAAAGACCCGAGCCGGAAAAAAGCGTCAGCCATGTTTATACAAATGAAGCAGGGGGGATTTAAATCCCCCACTTCATTTGCAATTCTGACTTGTCTCATCTGCATCCCTTTTCCGGAAAAGGGGTGCAGTGTAGACACAGCCGCTGGGTCTACACTATAGCTTTTTCCGATTGCTTTTTCGGAAGAGGCTAGATGGGGCCAAATGGCGGAAAAGCCTCCTCTTTCAGAGAATCCCTTATTCCTCGTAGAACAAGGTATACAAGGATCCCAGAAAGAGTGCGTTCGCTCGCCCGCAAAAAAAAAAAAAAAAGCGTAAGAGCAAACGCGTTCCCTAGATATGGTGGAGTTTTGCCGGGATACTTCTGGTATCCCGAACCCCCACCCCCCACAGTCTAGACGTACCTTCAGTGGGCCAAAAAATTGTCATAACGTAGGTGTTCTCTTAGGAGACGATAGTTTTGCTAACTGCATTTTCCCCCCTCCCCCGAATTTGCGGAGCGTTCCAATTGAAATGTACCAGCGATTTTACTGGATGCAGTGTGAGCACACGGCTCTCATAGTCAATGTTGTGTATAATCAGCAGGCGCCTCACCTCATGTGCCATTGCTTTATATGCATGTCACTTTACTAATACCAGTAAGAAAAAAAACGTTGCAGACAGAAACCAGTGTAATCTAACGATCTTGTGTTTGGACAAAGGTAAACAAAATGTCCGATGGGCCACTTATGGACCATAGGTTGGCCACCACTGGTCTAAACAGGGCCCTGTCGAAGCAGAGATAACTCCTTCTTCCCCAAACAAGCATTAGTTTGCTTTTTAATTTGTGGAATATCTTATCTGAGTATATATAACATTTCATCTTAAAGTTATATGTAAGACATTTATGTTATTATCAAGTGCTAAGGGATAAATGCAATGAATACAGTTTGAGTACGTCTACGCTAGCTTGTTAGTTCGAGCTAGGTAGGGTAATTAGGGCAAGCGGAGTTGCAAATGAAGCCTGGGATTTAAATATCCCAGGCTTCATTTGTATGTTCCTGGGTGCCACCATTTTTAAATCCCCCTTAGTCCGAACTCCGTGCCCGTGGCTACCCGCGGCACGGAATAGGTAGTTCGAATTAAAGATCCTAATTCAAACTACTGTTACGCCTCATGTAGCTGCGGGCACAGAGTTTGGAGTAAGGGGAATTTAAAAATGGCGGCGCCCGGGAACATGCAAATGAAGCCCGGGATATTTAAATCCCGGGCTTCATTTGCAACTCCGCTTGCCCTAATTACCCTACCTAGCTCGAACTAACAAGTTAGTGTAGACGTACCCTTTAAGTGCCAATTTGATACTTAGCTATGACCAACACAAATGACACGCTCTAGAAGACAGCTCTTCATCTGTCTATCAAGAGACTCCTGCAATTCCAAGATAGAAGTGATCTGAGACACTTGGACATTAAAAAAGGGATAGGTGCAGTTGGTTCCCACCTCACTCAGTTGTGACTTCATGCTGTCATAAATCTGCACTGTACTAGTTCTACACTGGTAACTCCCTTCATTCCCACTTATTTTACCTTGAATCTAGGATACTTTAATCTGACTTTAGGACTATTTGGAAACAATAAGCAACAAGGTTAAAAAAACCGTGATTGCTCTAGGGAGATTATTATTATTGGTCAGTATTAATCACAAACACCAAGTTGCAAAAGCTTCTTAATTCTCTAGACATAGGTAAAACCATCTTGCATATGATGCTGCTATGCAGCACAGGCTAGGCCCAAACGAGCTGTTAAGATGAGGATTTGAAGAAGGCTTTACAAAACAAAAAAAGAGTTAGGGGGATTTTAGTGGGATTTCAGCTGACAAAGCTGTACCTGATGTAAACATTTGCCTGGCTACGGGTCACTATTATTATTTCTTAAAAACAGACACATGTCAAAGTCAAAAGGAGAATGAAACCTTTCCTGCCAATAGCAAATTTAGTTGTAAACTGCAGCTAAGGCAACTAAAACTATTTGCATTTGTGCACTTGAACTTGTTAAACTTTTTGGGGTAAATAAAAAAATGAGGAGCTTTTTGAAGCAGTCCAAACAGTTCATCTGCACAACCAAAACCAACTATTGTAAAAATACTGCTTTTATTCTACCTGAAATTGTTTTGGTTTTTCATTTTGGCAAGAACCGACCTCCCCCCACATAGAATTTCAGTGTGTTTGAAGCAAACAAAAATAATTGTTTAAACACATAGACCTCAAGCAAGCAAACTATCAATGATCTGCTTGACTCTAGAACATAAAGTTAATTTGATTAGTTTAACTATATAGAATTTATTGAATGGCTGTTTACATTGAATTTATTTTATTTGGTGATAAATAATGAGCTTCCACCAGTGTGTTGTCCTGTGATAGGCCTGGTGTAGATCAAGTAATGATGTTGCTGAAATATGATTGGAGAAAGTCTGGGCACAAGAGTAAACACCAGTGGTTTTTACTACCCTGTTTACACTAGCGCTTTCACCAGTCATCTTCCTTTGGGATAGTGCAGTGGTGGAAATAAAGGCAGTTCATTGAAGTTGTGGCCAATATTTACTCAAGCTTTTCTAAGTGGTAATATAAATAAGGCAATGCATATAAGAAAACATGGCTATTTAACAGTAATAATTACAAAGCAGAATTGCATAATCACTAGTCAGCCAAAAAACGATTTCACAGATGAAAGATCAGATGAATTTCAGCCAAGTGATTTCAGGGGCAAATGAATAGGCAATAATGTACTTAGGAAGCATTAGCTTCTCCTCAGTTTCAGACAGTGACCCATTGTTCACACTTAATAAACCATGAGGCTCCAAATAGGACTGAAATGGTCTTTCACCGGGTTCCATTCAAATCCACACAACAGAACAAGCCTTGAATACTTACTGAGCTTGTGTTAACATTAAAGTGAATTTTTTGTACATTTTAAATGTGAATTTTAAGTATTTTGTAGTGAATGTGAGTACAGTGCAATATACATCGACCTATTACTATAAAATATGGACAGTGATGTGTGCTAGCACTTGGAGATGGAGCCATGATTTGTTTTGCTATTAATGAAGTGAAATTCTGCTTAATAGTGTAGCTGGTTTGGACTGGTACATACACATAACTATACCGTCACCAATCCCAAGAAGTTATCTTGTCCTCTAGAGGTGGAGTTTGAGATAAAATATCTTCAGCTGTTTTGGTTGTAATGTATCTTGAAAACTTTAACAGTTTAATACTTAGCAATAACTACTTGAGTCAGTGGAGAGCCCTTAAACAGTATCTCCAATGGATAAACTGTCCTATTGATTTTAATAATTATCCTACTTCCAACGATTTTCAAAATGGATCAACAAACGTTACAAAGACCAAGCAGATGAATTCAGTAGGTACAGCTGTAAACCTAAAATGGATGACTGCTCATTTGGCATTTTGAATTAAGGGGCCTGAAGAGAACCATGACCCCTTTTCTTACTTAAGCAAGCCCAGAGAGTGTGGAAAGGCATTTCTGTGACTTCTGCTAATCAAACAGCCAGCTGACGGTATTTAATGTGGGAATTTTGAATCTAACATGTTCCATACTATTAAAGAAACAGGCTTCAGCTGACAAGGCCAATTAGATCGAGAGACTAAAACTGGCAGAATAATGGTGTAAAGCAAAGAGCATAAGAACTGACCAAATAAACACAGCTCTTGTGTACCACTTAAATATATGAAAGACTTGCTCAAGTAAACAGCTACCGTAATAAGTAATAACAAGTAGTCCTGTGGCACCTTAGAAACTAATATAGTATCATGAGCTTTTGTGGAAAAAACACACTTCTTCAGATGAGATGAAGAAGCTCAAACTCATGGACTACTCATTGTTTTTAAAGTTAGAGACAAACACAACTACTGCCCCTTTGAGACTTTATAACAAGTAATAGATTACTTTGGTAAGTAGACAGCATTGCATCTCCACATTTTTTTTGAAGAAAGTGTTTATTGTGGGAAAGGCTTTTACAGATTATGTGAAAAGTTCAAGCCTTTGTGGAATTTTTGGATGTCCCTTGGGTAAATGTTGCTGGCTACCTTCCCTGCCATATAGAAAACAGCCAATCACAGCTGCTTCAGAGGGTGAGAAGAGCCAGTTCTAGCCACAGCAGCAACTAATGGGGAAGAGGAAAGGAACAAGGTATATGTCCAGAACAACTTGACAAACTGTCTACAACCTCCTGCAAAATAAGGAGGAAATGGGTTTACTTGTTGGCCTAAATCCTGTTTCAATGCAATGAGATATAATAGGTATAAAACTTTTAGTGAAACTAATGTCTGAAACACAAAGTTCATATTACACAATTTTAGGAGGCTATCTGGGGTCAAGCTTGGGTTATAAAAATTACAAGGCCTGGTTATAAAGTTTACAAGACACATAGGGTATATAAAAAGCATTTTCCCAGAATAAGGTGTGCAGGTTTTTAAGTGGTTGAGAATAAGTATGTTCAGGTACGCCACCCATAGGACATTTTACAGAGTTAGCGGTGGTAGAGTGGATATGTACATATGTGGGGATTGGCCCTCGGACCATAGGTGTCTGGGTAGGTCTTCTATAGAAAGATACAATCTGTCAAAAAAGGAATTGGGCTACTTTCCTGACTCTGTCTTTGTCGGCAGTCCCATTCATGCATCTTGGTACTGTTGGTATACTGTGATATGCTCTGTGTATGTGTCTTTGGACCATCTTATGGCATCAGGAACCATTAGCATCAACTGAGTGTAGTCCCGGCTAACACTGCACATTCTGAGCACCCACTCATTGTTTGGGTCCCATGCACCCAGGCTTCCAATGATCAGGGCATGGATTTGGATTACGCAGTCCTGGGATCTTAGGGTGGCTGGCCAATGGGGTGTACTTGTCAACCTTCTGAGAGAGGGCCTCACGCAAGGTATTGAGATAATGCCTCATGCCTGCCATAATGACCTTCCTCTGCTTTTCACTGATAACAACGATGTCCAGGCATAGCTGGCTGGCTGTTCCATGGATGGCAATCTTCCTCAAGCATGGCGGGGAGGTTTGGCCAGTTGATCCTGGAAGATGTTGTGGTACAGCTGCCAAGCTCTGACATGGGTCTGAAATTGCACAGGATGTGGGTAATGTTTCATTCCTGTAGCCGCACCTCCTGCAGCGCTGGTCCCAATTCTCATGGTGGATGGCTCTGTTTAGGGGAGCTGGGCCTGGTGGATGAACTGCCAGTAAGTGAACTGGGCGAAGCTATCCCTGGGGTGGAAATGGTTGATGGTGTTTCATTTCCTGGCCATCTTGAAGACCTTGCATTGGTCCAGCTTCTGCTTTAGGTTGTCAGTGTAGTGACAGTGAATGGCATCTTTCAGGGTTCTCTCCAGCATTGTTCTGGTGGTTGGGGTGATGATGGGTTCTTTTTTTGTGGTAACAGAATTAGGTCTTTATTCATGGTACTAGGACTTCCAGCTCTTGGCATGTAGGAATCAACAATACATATCAACTAGTCTGACTGTGACGGGGAAGGCCGTCCCTGTACTCTCAGCCCCGAGGCGGAGAGCCCGCGGGGTCCAAGGTGGGAGGAGATCGCAGGGCATGCCGGCATCGTGGCGGCCCGGGGGCCAGACGAGCCAGCAGCCCAGCGGGGGAGCGCAGCCGCGGACGCACCCTACAGGGCGGGCGCTAGGACCGCGGAGGCCAGCAGCGGCAGGAGAGCGGCCGGAAGTGGCACGCCAGGCGCGCCAGTTAAAAAGCACGCCGGGGAGCCAGGCAGGGGGGAGGACGCGGAGGTGAGGGCTGGCGGAGTTCTCCCTCTCCCCACAGGCAGCTCCAGACGGGCGTGGACTGGGGGATACGACCCCGGACCGGGGAGGACGGCAGACCGACCCAGAGGCCAGCGGAACCAGGATGGCGGAGCAGGCCCAGTGGGACGGAGTGAGGCCGACCGGACTGGGCGCCCTAGGGCCGGGAAGGGCTGAGCTCGGGTGAGGGCGTTCCGAGCCCGGCGGCCGGGATACTCGGGCGGGGCACCGGGGGCCCCCGAGACCCAAGGACCAGAGGAGGGAGCTACCCTCCCCCAGCAGACTGTGCGGGACTGAGACAAGAGGCGGGGAAGAGGCGAGGGGCGGGCAGGGGAGCCGCCTCGCCACACTGACCCTAAAGAAGTACAGCCAAAAAGAGTTTCTAAATAAAGCACTATTCCTTTGCTTTAGGGTTAAAAGATAAACAACTAGTTAAGACTTGAAGTTTACACATCTAAAGGAGCAAGTGGAAGTTTTGTTTTATTCTTCAGGTAGAACTAACTTGAAATCTAATTTAAAGTTTGTCCCAGCAAAATTCAAGCATGCTGCAAGAGGTATATTACCTAGTACTACTTCTTGTTCTTGAATGTTAACAGCTCACCATTTGTGTAAATATCGTAACATATGAGTGATTATGCACTTTTGAGTAAGGGAGCTTCAAGTGTGAGAATGTATTTGAACGTCAGTTCTTGACATAATTTTATTAAGTTTGTAGAATAAGTTGGTTTCCTAGCTGAGAAGTGTCATAGTCATCACAAAACTATAGGGATTGATAGGATTATTTCATACTGCATGATTTCAAAGTAAAATCTCAGGTTATTTCCTCTGACTACTCTTTACCACCCAAAAAGGATGTTGGTCAGGTGAAAATTAGGTTGGGTTTTGTAATGTATGAAAGTTAAAAAATTAACATTAGGCTTTAAATCCTCCCTTGTTACTAATCCACTGCAAAAAAAGCAGCTTTCTGTTTGAAGTGGCAACCAAGCAATCTGTTTGGTTACTGGTGCAGTGAATGGGCAGAAGTCCTTATACAAAACTAGTGCAGTATTGGATTATAGCATATCAGAGGCAATAGAATAATGTTTAATTTTTTTCTATCGATATTCAAATTGGAAGTAAACCTTAATGTATATAATGCCAAATTCAAAGTTTTAAAAACACCCTAAAATATTTATAGGAGATATATATTTCAGTTTGCCAGAAAGACAAACCAGAACAACCCATTCACCACCATCACCCCCCCCTTTTTTTTTTGGCCTAGCACTTGAAAAGTCTGGAAACAAATTAGTATTTCAAAAAATTTTTAAATAAATTTGAGCCTATTGCTGACATTCACTGCACCCAGGTGACTTTACAGTGAGGTGGCCAAAACAGCCAAAAACTAACGTTCTGTTTTCATAATCTTACCTTAAAGACATGACCCATGAAGTGATTAAAGCATGTCCAATTTCATCCAAAGAATGACATTTGTCATTTTGGAAGGGGCAACTTGTTTTTCCAGTGCTTGGCCTCGTTGTTGGCTGGATCCCTTGGGAGAAGGAAGAGGAATGAATCCTCTTAGATGTATCGTGATAGTGGAACTGTAGTGAGAGGGCCCGTGTTCCCTGGAGGGAATGCTATTTAAAAGGTAACAGGGTATTCAGGGAGTTAAGCTCAAAGCAACTCAGCCACATGGACAGAGCAGCACATGGGGTTTAATCAAGTTCCACTTGTTCAATTTAACCTGCATTCAGCATCATTCTTCATGAATCAAACACTAGGGGTGCATCTACACAGCAGCGTTATTTCAGAATAACTGACATTATTTTGAAATAACGAAGAGTGCATCTACACAGCAAGCCAGTATTTCAAAATAATGTCTAGATGGAGGACTTCTTACTCTGGCTCCTGTAACCCTCATTTCATGAGGAGTAAGGGAAGTTGAAGGAAGAGTGTTCTTCCTTTGACCTCCTGCTGTGTAGACAGTGCCAAAAGTCGAATTAAGCTATTTTGACTTCATATACGCAACTGACGTAGCTGAAGTTGCATAGCTTAATTAGATTTTTGCCCTGCTATGCAGGTGTGCCTTAGATGAGATAGCAGCTGCACAGCCTACTTCTGAATAGAGCTGGCTTGAACCTGTCCGAAGGAACAATTTTCCCAGAAAATGCTGATTTGTCAAAGTAACAACTCTCCATGGGAACTTGATGATAACCTGCATAGCTCTGTGCGCTCTTTTACCCTTTCTGTAAAGAGAGAGGAAAGAATAGCTAATAAAGGATTCTGCCAACAGTTTTTGTTGTACAACCAGGCTGGAGGGCACCCCGAAAAATAGTTTAACGTCTGTGACTTTACTGCTAGGACCGGGGTCCCGTCGCAGAGGGCAGCCAACAGGCTCTCAGACGCCCCGGTGTGTGTGTGCGCTATACATCCGAGGCTTCAACTGCTGAGACCAGGGTCCCTTGCAGTGGGCAACCTGGAGGAGGTTGACGGGCGCCCCAATAAGTTTATAACACCTCAGATTTTAGCTGCTAGAATCCAAGATTCCTTCGCAGCGGGAAGCCTTAGGGAAAGACTGAGAAGTGCCCCAATGGATCTGCACCGGGGAGTGACACAATCCAAAACGCCCAAGCTCTCCCTATACCTGTCCCTTTGACCGGCTGAAGGTCTTTTGTTTGTGTTCGGTTCGGGTACAGCAGCACGGGTTCAAATCAGAAGCTTGACACTCACTGGCTTATTATAGGAGAAAGAAAGAGAAAATAAAAGAAACTTGGTTCAATATATATATATTTTATAAGTGAATGAGGGCATCCTACTTATTCCCAAAGTTTATAGGTAAATCACCTTACCAAAGGCAGTTTACAATAGAAATGAAGAAGTTTGCCTTAAGAAACTGTAATAAAGTAACTAAACTTATAACAGAGAGACAATTAGAGTGTACACATAAAGAAAACACATTGCAGGTACAATTCTCACCCCTGTGTTCCAGACTTGGCGTGGCCAGCGTCTTTCTCTCAATCCCTCGGGAAGAAGTAGGGCGAGGTTGGGCGTCCCACGGACCTCGGGAGACAATCAATACCTGCCAGCAGGTGTAGGTGATTGGAGCTCAAATAGGGTGGGCTATTAAACCCCTCTTTATACCCCTTGGGTCACATGGGTCCAATAATGGTATCAGCAGAATGAATATGTGGACAAAGCTGGCAACGGGGTTTGTTGCAAGGGAAGGTCCATTATTGGACCTAACCAAGTGAGTTATAAGAGCAAGAACACATATTCCTGGGCATGCAGAAATATAATCTATGGTATCATGTGGCGAAAGTGTCCGTCTCCTATGTACATTGGACAAACATGTCAGACACTTCGCCAAAGGATTAATGCCGACAAAACAGATATCAGACAAGATCACAAAGAGAAAACGATTTTAACCAGAAAGGACACTCTCTCAATGACTCGACCACCTGCATTCTGCTACAAGCACCTTTTACATCTGCACTTGAAAGGGAATCCTCTGAACTGTCATTCATGTTAAAATTCGACACTTGCCAACAAGGACTTAACAAACATTTGAACTATCTCACCCATTACCAAGACAGTTTCCCCAATTATCACCTCTAATACCATTAACTCACAAACATCCCACTCTCCCCACCTCTAATATCATCAATTCACAGACACTTACCTTCCTTTCCCCCCCTCCCCCCGCATCCTCCTCCTGTTCTGCAATGGGATTTGTCCTTTTCATATTTGTTATTTTTTTTAATTGTATCCTTTGGTATATATGGTTGTGAATACTTTCTTACACTATTTGATCTAAGGAAGTGGGTCTGGCCCACGATTGCTCATCATCTAATAAACCATCTTGTTAGTCTTTAAAGTACTACATTGTCCTACATTTTGCTGTTTATCTGTTTCTTCTGACATGCCAGATTTAAACACATTTTAGTCATAATTCTAGCACATATCCATACCTTTTTGTACACACCCAGTGCATGCCTCATGGAAAAATACTAGTTTTCAAATGATACCTCATAAGGCATATTTTGGACAAAGAGTATTATAATACTTTGTTAAGTTAGTGTTATGCCCTCCAGCACAGGAGGTCTACCCTGCTCAAGTTTGAACTTGGTTCAGTCCACTTAGTTGGTTTTGGGACAGTGGCCTGGCACAGGTACTATGCTTAAACTGTTGAGTTTGGGTGGTCACCATAGTTAATGCCGATGGAGAAGGCTGAAATTCAGCCAGTAATTTTAGCTAGAGAACCAGGTCATTGCGTAGACTGGGGAAGAGCTGCAATGGAGACCAAGTGGAAGGACGCTAACATAACGGTGGAGATAGATACCAGGTCATGAAGCAGAAATTGAAAGACTATTCAAAACTCACCCCGCCCAAACATTAGCCTTCAAGCACAAGGTGCAAAAGGGTACCTTGTTTTGGAACTCAGGTTGGGGAACAATTTGAACTCTATCGCTATACATTTCAGCATTAAGGAGCCAGTACCTTGTGCTATTGCTGGCAGTGCATTAATGGCTCCCAATAGAGGCCTCTTCAGTGGGTGTTTAGTGCCTTCCCAGATAGAGAGCACTGTGCCTATTTCTGGGATTAATTCTTGTCTTCCCAAATGTTCTGGAAGGGAACCAAGGGGTTTTTAGCTAATGTGAGTTATCACCCCAGGCACAAGGCACTGGATTTATTGACTACAAAAATAAAACTAAGCTCTACTATAAACCCCTCTCTCCCCCCTACCTCCCTGCAAAATCAACTTCTTCATTCTTGATCAACTCAAACACCAACTAGAGAATTGGGGTTGAGAACCTTCCTCTTTCAGTCCATGGAATATATATCCATAGTTGTCTGGCTAATGGATGTACTCCTGTCCTGCAATGCAAAGTTGAAGGACTACTTAAGAGTTCCAGCATCCTGTCCCAACTGGGACATGGCTGAGCTCTTGCCCTGGAGAGGCATCCTTTTCTCCAGAAGTGCCGTGACTCAAGATATTGAGATTGGATTTCTTCCATTCTCTAGCCCAGGTCTTAAGACTCTGGAGGAACTATCCCTGATATATTTTCCCTTAGAAGCTTGCTCAAAATAACTAAAAAATGCTTGCTTAAAATAACTAAAGAGAAAGCTACTTGGGTACTTAACTATAAACAAATATTGCCTTCTGTGTAACTCAAACCCCAGTGTCCCTGCTTTCGTATTCAGCTTGGGCTCCAAATTGGGAATACACTTTGATGGCAGAATGGACTAGTTTCCCTGTAGTCATTCAGTTTTTAATTCCATTGTTTTTTTAAATGGAAGAAACATGTTTACTTGGCTTCTATGAACGAGGAATATACAGCTCAAAGGAAGGCTGCCGTAAAGTAGTGCTTGTGTCTAAATTGGGAAAGTGGGGTTAGGACAGAGCAAAGGGCTTGATGTAGAAAACCTACTTTTTATTATCCGAGGAAAAATAAGTGAAAAAACTAACATCAGCTGGCACTGCCTAGCTACCTTGGTGGCCATCTCACTAAAGGTCAAAAATAAATTCTATCCCAAATAACATTTTGTTACTAGAGACCATGCCCTTAGTTCAGAATGGAGGCGTGTTTCTAAGAAATGAAAGCACATTTTCATTGCTTCTGCATCTACTATGTGAAAAAGTATGTAGATCTGTCTCTAGGGATTGGATGCTAGCAATTTCCACAAGAATTTTTAGGATGAACGATTATAAGTATGAAATAATTGTCATTACTGGCTAATACCTAGCAAATCTTCTTTGATTATATTTTTGCATTTGTGCACGGATATTTAAGTAACACATTTGAAATGTACTCAAATATTAAAAGAGAAGCAATGACTGAATTTCAACTGGTCACATAGTTGACATTAAATATAATCTGTGTGTGTCACAGCTTCATGTATTCCTGACTTTCAATAGAGCTGGGGAGGGGGAGGTGACAAATCAAGAGACTTAAGGCAATGACCTTCATATAGACTTGAACTTCAGAAGATCACAAATATATTCATACATGCTGTCATTGCATGATCTATTATCTGGCAAAGAGCAAGGGTCTGCTTGCTTAACCCATTTCTCTAAGACTGAAACACAGTGATCCAAATCAGAAATTTTAAATTGACCCATCAAGTTCCCAGTAACTCCATGCACAGGATATGGAAACTGATTATTGAACTCCCAGGATTCCCTTGCAAATAGAACAAGTTTTTTTTTCTTGAAATCGTAGCTCACTTAGTAGCTTTATGCTTTTTACAGCACCTTGATGTTGCTGAGTTCCTTAGAGATTTTTCTTTGTAGGATTTCTGATCTTATGGTGTAAGAAAGAAGAGCAGATTATTAATAAAGGTACTTCATTTGTGAGATCCCTGTGTGCAGGGCATGAATAAATGGCTAATACTTTAAAACAGCATTACTTAGAACTTGAATACTATTATCATAAAAAAGGTATGTTCCATTTTTGCTTTTTGCAAAACTGGTAGAGGTAAAAGGTGGGTGAACATGTAATATTGAGAGCTATTCAGCCTTTTCAAATTGAAGAAGCAATAAAGGTGTGACTTTAGGTAGTATATAGAGGTATTTGAAGGGGAGGGGCTTCTCTTCAAGCATTAATCTGTGGTGATATTGCCAGAATTATTTGGGATTAGACTGGCATGTTGCAGTTAGCTCTAAGAGCACCCCTAAACCTGTGCAGAAGACATAGCTGAGATGCAACAATACAGTTCTCAACCCTGGCATACCGGTGAGAAAGCTTTTGTCACTTTGGCTGGCAGATGTGAATGACAAGAGTCTTTTAGACAGGCAGCTGGGGGCAGTTTTGATTCATCCCTCAGAAGGAAAAAAATAAAAAAATCTCTGTAATAGAAACTTTGCAACAGTAAATCTCAGATTTTTTAAAAGGGCTTTTTGGTTTGAAATCATGCCTGAAAACTTTTCAGCCACCCCTACATGATGGAACCTCAACACAATGCATAAACGCATCAGGCATATGACTTAGTACCATGCTGAAATGTTGAATAAATTACATCCTCAGCTCCTGTGCATCAAATTCAAGCAAGGAGGCAACAATGAAAAAAAGTCCTCCCAGCTGATAATTTGAAAAACTCAGGCCTCAAGTTGAGGAGATGGAATGGGCAGGCTGTTCTATGACTGGAACAATTTCAGAGAAGCTAAGGACAAGCCTACACCTTACCACCTTCCTTTCCACCAGCAAAGCATATTGCTTTAACTATGCCTTATCTAACAAATATGGCAACATTTATGCCTAAATAAACCCTACCAAACCTAGACACTGCTGGACATACCTTTCTCCCAGGGGAGAGGATATGATAACTAATATGTGACAGATTTTAATCAAGTTGCTTAATGAGTTACTGGAAGGGGGCCATATATTACAGGGATGACTTGTAGAAACCTGTGTAGTCCAAAGGGATTGGAAGATTCTGAAGTACATGAGAACTGACCGATCAAAACTATCACAAAGCCTAATTACAGACACACAAACTCTCTGAAATATATAGTAGATTGGCTTTCAAAAGCTGGGAGATGGGTCCCCATCCTGCAGATATTGAACATAAAGTTCTAGTACAACTGCCTTCACTACTTCATACTATCTGCAAGATCTGACCTTAATTTATACTTAATCACTTTGTAGAAATGTCACTTGATAGTGCTCATAATACACTGACAGACTTCAAAAGTCAATTAGGGTATGTCTACATTGCATTCCTCCTTCGAGAGAGGAATGCAAATGCAGACAAATGAAATTGCAAATGAAGTGCGGATTTGAATTTCCCGTGCTTCATTTGCATAATGGTGCCCACCGCTTTTCTGAAATAACCCCATTTTTTCTCGAAATACGGTATTTCAAAAAGAAATCCTTCCTTCGAAATAACATTCACTCCTTAAAAAATGAGGTTTAAGGGTTATTTCGAAGGAAGGGTTTCTTTTCAAAATAACCCCGTGTGGACCGTGGTTTTTTTCCTCAAAATACGGTATTTCGGAAAAGCGGATGGACGCAATTATGCAAATGAAGCACGGAAAATTCAAATCCGCGCTTCATTTACAATTTTGTTTGTCTGCTATGCATTCCTCTCTCAAAGGAGGAATATAATGTAGAAATACCCATAGAGCTTAAACAGACAGCCACTAACAGGGCTTTAGCTAAGCATTACAGGTGAAGAGTGAGAGGAACTACATAATTCTATGTGAGCATACTGTAAAATAGCATATAAAATTCACCTGAAATCTTTCCATTACCAGAGAGAAGTCACCAGTAACAATTTGACCTATAGTCAATCTAGTGGCTGGCTACTAAGATGAAATCAGTGTCACAGGGTTCCGTGGAAAACTTGTCAAATGAGAAAGATTTAAAAAAGTAATCTGAGGCTATCCCTTGGAAGGTGCTTGCAGAACCTAGGTTTTCTGTTGTAGTATTATTCTGAATCATTGCCTCACTACAGATAACATCTACCTGAACTGGAAAGATGAAGTAGAAGGAATTAAAACAAGACACAAAGCAATGCAACTGAATGGGAAGAACTAACTGGAAAAGTTAAGTTAGGCTGGGTCAGATCACAGTTTTATTTTCATTTGTGTAATTAATTTGGTTAAAGGTGTAATTTTATACCAAATGATCACACTAGTATGATCCCCTGCTATGGAAGTAGTTATACCCATACAGGAGTGTTCAATCTGTATTCCAATGTTCACCCCTTTTACAGGACTAGGGTGAATGTTATACAAATAATTCCTTTGAAGACTCATGATTTGTTGACTGTCAGTGTCCTGGTAAAATATGTGGCAATATTGTATGGAAAGGTGTAAGTTTCTACTTATAATTAACACGATATTATTAAGATATGTTTCAAATCTGGAGAGCAGTCACAAACCAGTTCCCAGAAAGGCTAGCTGCCATTCTTTAGGAGAAAAGAGATTGTGGATGAACCCCTCCCATTGATGTGGCCCCCAATTGAGAAGGAGAAGGACCCTCCTCACACTCCCTGCACACACCAGAGCCTAGGTAGGCCCAGGCTAATAGACTGTGTGAGATCTGGCCCCGGGGAAGTAGGGGGCTGGAGTACTAGCACAGGCAAACCCAAGCTTCAGGGTCTGGATCCAGGCAAGCCAGGCCGGGCTGCATCTGGCCTCTGGGCCTTAGGTTCCCTGCCCCTGAACTATAAGAAGGGAGAATTGCCCCTCCCCCCAAAATGATTCCTCCCTTTGTTTTTACTCATGGCACCAATAAAGGAAGGACAAAAGAAGCAGCATTGGACTGGGATGCGGTAGAGCTGCAACTAAAAAGTTGTTAAGGGCATGAGAGGAAGAAGGCACACCACGCTAAAGGGGGATCCATGGAACTTCTTCATGTAACCCCCCCCCCCCCACATGACTCCACTCCACCCCCAGCCTGGAACCTGCATGCTCTTTCTCTCTCCATCCCACATTCCCTAAGGGTGGGAGAGGAACTGGGAGCAATCCTGTTCCTGGCTCTAGTGCCCCTCTCAACAGCCAGGCCTGGAATGAGCAAAGGGGTCAGTTGCCTCAGGACCTGGAGATTAAAAGGGGTCCAGAGCTCCTGGCTGCTGCTGTTGATACTGTGGCTGACTGCCCTGGGTCCCACCTCTTCTGCTCTTGACCCTGCTCCTTCCAGGGGTGTGGAGTTGCTACTCTCCACCTTGCCCTTGCGGCCACGGTGACTGTCGGCCCCACTGTCACCAGGAAAAGGAGCAGAACTCCCAGCCCTGTCCCTAGGTTCTCCATAGAGTTGCCGTGCCCATGTACAGGACCGGAGGGAGAGGGGGAAAAGGGAGGGGAAGGGGAGGAACGGTGCTGAGAGTTTTGCTCTTTTCCTGGCTGAGAGGGGCAAAAAGGGAAAGGAGCAGAACCATGAGCCTGCCCGCCTCTCCCCCTGCCTCGACCCTGTCAATAGAGATGGAGCTCTGTGGAGGAGCAGGCCGCAGCGTTTTTGCTCCTTTCCTCGCTGCCCCTCCCAGCAGGAAAAGGAGTGGAACTTCTAGCCATGCCCCCATCCTGCCACAGAGCCACTGTTTCTCTGTGTAGGATGGCAACTCCATGGAGGGATGGGCTGACAATGGCAGTTCTGCTGCTTTCCCTGCAGGGAGGGGCAATGGGGAAAGGAGCAGAATGACAGCATCTCGTCTGGCTGCCGTAGCATGCCCTGCCTTGGCTTCCATGCCCCAGCACTGTACACAAAGATGCAGCAGTTCAGGGGAGGGGCTGGGACTGGATAGCAGGGAGTCTTTCTGGTACCCTGTACGGGTTAAAAATCACTTGTTGGAATGGCTTACTGGACCATTCCATCGCACTTGTTCCACTGGGGGCAGAACTTGACTGAAATAAATTTAGCCTATAAGACTACTGAAATACATGGTGAGAAGGACTTCGCTTCGAATTCACTTAACTTAAGTGAGTCATTAGTTGTATTTTACTTCTATTTTCTTGTAACTGATTCTGACTTTTATGCCTCACCACTTGTAGTCACTTGAAATCTTTTTGTACTTAATAAACTTTAGATAAAAACAAAACAAACCAGTTTGTTTAGACTGAAGTATTTGGGAAACTCCATTTGAAATTACTTACTTTATATGAGAGGATACATCTAGACTACATGGCTCCGTCGACGGAGCCATGTAATATAATTTATTTGGCATGGTCAAAGAAGTGGGGATTTAAATAATCCCCGCTTCATTAAAATAAAAATGGCCGCCACACCATGCCGATGATCAGATGATTCGGCACAGCGCGGGCGCCGTTGAAAGGGAAGCCTTTGTTGGTATGCCTTGTGAAACAAGGTTTACTGGAGCGATCGACAAAGGCTTCCCTTGTTGACCGTGCCGCGTCTAGACTGCCGCGCTGTGCCGGATCAGCTGATCGTCGGCACAGCATGGCGGCCATTTTTATTTTAATGAAGCAGGGATTATTTAAATCCCTGCTTCATTGACCATGCCGAGTAAACTACGTTCCTTGGCTCTGTCAACAGAGCCATGTAGTCTAGACGTACCCAGAGAGAGGAGAGAGTTGGGTAGTACAAGATGTACATTTCTGGGGAAAGTCTGCGACTAGAAATTCCTTGGCACTGCTTTGTAGTGTAGTTCAAGAGTGGCAGGCTATAGCACTCAGACAATATAACTGGAGAGATTTACATGCTGGAAGCTGTGTCAGAGCAGAGCAGGAGTGGTAGCTTTCACAGCAAAGCAGTGAGAAAGGCTGGAGAACTGAGGAGACGCAGTTGCTCAACAGGCCAGATTACATCCTGAGTAACATCACACTCACTTCTTATCAAATAACAAGCTGTATCAGTACAACTATTTACCTCAATTAAACTGAGTCAACAGTAGAGGCTTATACAACTTCATTCCACTGTGGTACAAAGTGGTACAACTTTCATACAGACAGTTATAACCAAAAGTGGATAAATGTGCTGATGACACAGCTAGGGTGTAATCTACACAAAGAAGAAAAGCACATGTGGTGGCAATTTGTTAACATTTATGATTATCACTAATTATGAGCCCTAAGTGGAGTTCTGTGACAAAATGTAGCTGAAGAAAAGAGTCACTGAGTTGATTAAACATTGAATATTTTAGATAAAGATTGTTGTTAATCTTTTATCTTAAGCTGAATATTTTACATTTATACAAAAACATTAACTGTAGCCAATTAAATTTGCTTAATCATGCTTAACAATGCTACATGTTGTTGCTCATCAGAAAGCACTATGAAAAATTTCCAAACGATATAATGCTAAAGGGTGTCTGCTATCCAAGGGTGCAACCATCTGTTGCCGCAGCAGTATAAAATAAATAGTTGACTCATTGCTTATTTTTCCCATTAAAATATGTATATTAATGATGTCAACTTTGCAGCACCAAAGAAAACTGAAAAAAATGACATCCCATTGCTGAAAGTTTACTATGAAAACTACCAAAGCTTTGTCCAATTAGTTATGTGAGAAATAAAATGGTGCACTGAACAATATTGTTTTTACACTGTAGAGGGTAGAAGTATTCAGTCTCTTAACTGAGTCAAGTACCAGAACCTCAAAAGATGGGCCTATTACACCAGGTCTACAATAAGAGTTCTTTCCCAATGTGGCCGTGTCAGGACACTGTACCAGGAAAGCATTTCAAATTGAGGTTACTTGAGTAAAGCTGCACTTTGGCTGGCATTGCTTATTACACCAAGAGAAAATAAGCTGTTAGTGGCAAAACAGCAACTCAGTGAGTAGAACTCCACCGGCACTGTGGCCTTTAATGGAATTGTGACAGTTGGAGCTCAGAGAACACTCCCCTGTCAGAACTAGCTAAGCTAGCAAAAGTTTGTGGTAAAGAGTGGCTTTACATTTGTGGGAGTGGTTTCCTATAGATGCAAGCTTTTTGGAGCCTTTTTTTGTTGCCGTCTTCAGTTTGTGTATAAACTATCAATATAATTCAGTGGCAATACATAATCTTACTATATATTTTAGAAATTTGCATCTGTCTGTCAGTCCATCTGTGAATCCTTTTGTTCAAGAACTCCTCCTGAATGGTAAAAGGTAGGATCACCAAATGTGGCATGCAGTTTCCTCTTATCATAACTTAAGGCAAGGTCAGGGATTGGTTATGCCAAGGCATTAGAATGTGTCTGAAAATTGGACTGTTTCTCATAAAATAGAAAGGGAAGGGTCTGTTAGGAGGCAGTTATGCTGGAGAATGATCACAGGGGCCAGAGATGGGTACTGGACCAGCTATAACTAACTGCATTAGGCCAGCAGGGACCAGGGTGGAGAAGGAGACAGCTATCTACTACATATTTCAGAGAGTTTGTCTGTTTGTGTGTCGCCTTGCTGGGGGACATGCATTCCTCCCTTGGCTGTGCTAGCTGCAGCAGCCATGGGCAGTTGCTTCTCACCTAACCGCAAGCTGCTGCAGTGAGAGAGGGCTGGAGCTGCCCTCTCTCCCTGGGGCAGCCTGCCTACCGAACCCCTCATTCACAGCCTCACCACAGAACAATGATGCAAATGAAGAAAAACAAAACTAATTTGAGTTAAGGAGCTGAGTACTGCTGGGTAAGTTTTCTAGTCTATTATATATATTAGAAAGAGTGTTGGTTTGATCAAAAACTCCCCCAAAACATTAAGAGCTAGCACCACCAAATTTGGTATACAGCTTCCTCTGGTAATAAATTAAATCAACATTATTGTAAGTAAAAGAGATTGAATCATCAATGTCTACTTCAAACTAGAACACCATCAGGGCCCTGAATTTTGCTTAACTGCTCGTTTAAAACGGGCCAGTTCTAGAATCTGTTCCAAGGGTCAGGAGTTCTAAAAATTCTTTAACTCTTCAAACCTATTTAATGAAACAGTCACAAAACCCCAAGTGACTGTTCAGACTTAGGAAGGAAAAGACATAGAGAAATTAAATGCTTCCATAACTGATTACTAGCTATTAACTGTTAAGGTGAACATCTATTTCTGACTTGATATTAATATGTACTGTGGGTCATGCAAAACCAAGTTCATGTCATTTATCAAATTAGGGCTAACTACAGATAGATTAAAAAAAAATTGGTCTGGTCAGATACAGACATGGAGCTCAACCAGTTCTTCCAGTTGTCCAGACAGCTCTTTAAGAGTTAACTGCATGCCTCTTTGATAAAGTTTGCTTTGCCATTGAAAGTGAGTCAGGTTATTGGACTAATCTGACTGCTAGTGTAAGCAGATATACTTGCATTCATGTCCATGGAGTTGAAACAAATTACATGGATTAAACTGGGTCAACTGTTGAAGCCTATTGTATGTAAATCTAACTAGTTTTGGTTTTGCAGAAATATTTAACTTAATTTACATTTAAGAGAAAAAAGAACCTGCAAATTTGTGTGAGCTAAGGTATTGCAACATAAGAGGTGCATACCTCCTCTTAGCTGACAGTCTCTCCTCCTGCGCTGACATGCTACATTCTGAGGTAAAGTGAGAGGTGTATCTTATTATGTAATTCAGCACACTAACAGTTGTAGAGCTGACCAATTTATTGTGGTGACTACCTTTGTAAAACATGACCTGGTATGTATCCTTTTCTAAACTGATAACTTGGCTGGAAGTAACTGTAAGAAATCTAACCATGGGAAGTAAGTAAAGAGAGCAAAACATGAAAACAAAAGGGAGCTTTAGTGTACTAACCATAATTTGTAAATGAACACTAAACCTGCTGACACAGCAGCTCTAGTGTGTGAAGATGGGAGTATTCCATGTAATGGAAAGCATGTGAGTGAATCCAAAGTCATCCCAAATCAGTCAGAAAAATCAAATGACTCTTTCCAGGTGTGAATACTTTTCCTGTGTGACACTAAGGGTACGTCTAGACTACCGCGTTTTGTCGACGGAAGTTTTGTCGACAGATACTGTCGACAAAACTTCCGTCGACAAAGAGCGTCCAGACACATTGAGTTCTGTCGACAAAGCAAGCTGCTTTGTCGACAGAACTCCGTAATCTGGACGCAATGTTACAGGCAATAACACCTTCTGTCGACAGAACTCTGTCGACAGAAGGTGTTATGCCTCGTAAAATGAGGTATACCAGCGTCGACAAAACTGCTGAGTTCTGTCGACGTTATGTCGACAGAACTCAGCGGTAGTGTAGACGCTGGTATAGTTTTGTCGACAAAAGTCCACTTTTGTCGACAAAACTAGGTAGTCTAGACACACCCTAAAAGACAGTGGAAGTGATTATTAAAAATTGAGTGAAGTTCAATTAAAAGCTATGGAAAATGCCAATTAAACACCTTTTGTGCACTCGGTTCACTAATCCATCTTGGTCAAAATGGCTCCTAACTTCTGAGCAGACACAAACATGTCCTGAAAGATGCATCCTGGGTTTTGACCTTGTCACTGCTTTCCCTTAGTGTGAACTCATAGTAACAAACTACATTAACTCTACAGCTTTTAAAAATTACATAACAAAGATTCTCAGGGGTGGAGGTAGACAAGGTGCCAGCTGCCTTCTATTAGTTTACCCCTTTCCTGTCCAGTCAATAAACAGTCAGTTGCCTATTGGATTTACTCTGCTAATAAAGTAATATCCCAGAGGGCATAGGGTTGGTGGCCACTCCTGTACCAAGCCCTGGAGGCACCATTTCATGGGAACCCATTGGAGCTCATTAAATCTAATGGTCTTGAAGTCTAGGAGAGTCAGAGTCCTGAAGAGGGAGGATCAATTGATTCTCCCTCCCTTGAAGATCAGAGGTGTCCAAGTGAATGGGCTATGTGAAGAATCGTCCTTATATATGTTTTACTTTTAAAGGATTGTGTAAAAAGATAAAACCTAAAAATCAGAATCCCTAGCTATAAGTTAAAGGATGAACAGATAAAGCCTTATTTTTAAAAAAAATCCGTATAAATATGGGAACTGAGCCTGGAATAATGGCCAAGTTATAATTTAGTCTCAAAGAGATGGCTAAGATATACTATATAAGTATAAAATCCTACTTTCAAAACCTTTTCAAACTTCCAGTTAAGCGTGTCTTGCCACAGAACTTCTTAGTCACACCTTAAGCATGGAAGACAAATCTATGAAGACAAATAAAGAAAATTATTGAAGTCTAGGAATAAGCTCTCTGTCCAGGTTTGCTCACAAATATAAATGAAAAACAAATATGTACTGGACAAAGCATGCCGATAGCATATTCATGAGCAGATCTTTTAAATTTTTCGTGTCTTAAGCAGGTTTCTCTTCCAGATTTCTCTGCATTTATTAATCAAGTACTGACGTGCAGACATGTTCAGGTGCTGGGTCAGCTGCATACGAACATTAAGACAAATCCAGCTCCCAAATTTGTTTAGATAATCCCTTCATTCAGCCATGTCACCTATGCTACCACTTCCTGTGAACATTCATACCAACAAAATTCACTTGCTTTTAATTTGTGGCAATGTTAAGGAACAAACAGGCATAGCTAACCCACACTGAGGAGGAAAGGAAATGTATAGTACTCCCCCAGCTGTAAAAAATGTAGAGTGAAATCTTTGACTTATGTGTAGTACAGTAGCTCCTTGAGCCCAGGCTTAATGTTGGGCACCATACAAAACCAGAAGACTATCCCTGACATATCAGAAGTTACATATAAACCATATAATGGACTGATGTGGTGCACAGCTCCTTTCATATAGTGTGTGGGGTTGGTTCTGCATTTTGATATACTTCAGTGCATTCATTCACATTAAGCAAAAAAGGAGGTAAACTGAATCAAATTCAATGTGTTCAAGGAAATAGAAATGAATGGACAGACATTAATGGTTTCTTTATGGCAAACTGGTTTCAGGGAGTCAGGGTTGTAATTTAACACTAGTAATCAATTAAACAAAATGTATTCAACATATTCATGGCCATGGTCTAAACCAGAATTCCTTGTGAGAATGAAATGCAAAGGGAAGCTTAGACTAACTGGAATATGTTTGTTATTTGAGGTCTGCCTTCCAAATAATACCATCCCTATAGGAGTAGTCTTGGTGTTTATTCATCATTTAGAAATAGTTTGGTATTGAATATTTGTTCTAGGGGTCTGCCAGCACTTCAAAGGGGGGGCGGATAAGATGCATACAGGTAATGGTTCAGATATGCTTTTTGCTTTTCCTTCTTATTGAAAAATAAAAAGCGGTGTCTCAGGCTGCAAATTGAAATGAAGATGAGAATCACACATTGAAGTAACAACGTAAAGTGAAAAAGTTGATGCAAGATTAAAACACACAGATGGTCCCCTAGAAAACATTTGGTTGTCACACTAGCTATAGAGTGGGCAGGCTGATTTGCCACTGTGACATTCTCCCCCGTACAATCCTATACTGAAGAGCACGGACATCTTTTAAACATCCTCTGGTCATGCTTAAAGGGTTTAAATATTGAATCAACCTGTGATGACATTGTGGGGTTATACCCTCCATTTTTTACTATTCTGTGTGGAACTTAGTTTGCATACCATTCGATTGAGGTGATAATTCAAATTAAAAGAGTTTGATTATATGAGACTAATTTAAGTGTCTATTCCTCTTGATTACAAAAGTATAGAATATGGGGTAAGATGTCTGTGACAGGTTCAAACAAAAAGATACCCTTGGGGCTGTCACCTAGTGTATTGATCATGCCACTGAACTGGCCCACTTACATTCTGACGCACCCCACCACGCTGTCCTGCTGGGCCAGAAGCTCTGGTCTCCCTTTGACAAGGCACAGAGTTAGGGTAACAGCTCCCCAGTACAGCCATACAGATGCAGAACCGGCTTTGAGAGGGGTCAGCCTGCAGGGACTTGTCTGCACCCAGATAAACAGTCTCAATGTGGACCAAAACCCCAAATAAATTGGTCTTACTCTGTATAGAAGCTTTACACAGAGAGAGGTCATAAGATTTGTTCTCTTCATCAGTGAAAGAGAGATATGCACAGCTGTGGCTCCCCACGATGTAACAATTATTTACACCAGCTTAATAATAAAAAAAAGTATTTTTATTTATTCAAAAAAGAGCTAGATAGATTCATGGAGGTTAGGTCCATCCATAGCTATTAGCCAGGATAGGTAAGAATGGCTAATGCCCGTCTGGGTCATCTGATATTGGCCACTCTCGGCAGACAAGATACTGGGCCAGGTGGACCTTTGGTCTGACCCAGAATGGCTGTTCTTATGTTCTTATTACGTATAAAAAATAGAATTTAAGTGACTGCAGATGAAAACGGATTAAAATCAGTTACTAAGTCAAAGCAAACAAAACACACCAATTAAACCTAATATATTAAGAAACTTGTTATATGAAAATTATTGCCCTAACACTAGTTCTAAGCATTTTTTTCACAAGCTGAGCAGCCTATTAGCTTGGGGTCAATACTTTCCCTTGAACAGTCTTAGATGCTTCCAGCAGTCATCTTGGGTGGCATCTGGCCACTGCCACTATCATTTGGTTTCCCATCTTTATTCCCCTTTTGCCTAAAGTAGGAATTCTTAGAGTTCATTCCAAACTTTTCTCACTTTGAGTAAAAAAGAACAAGATCTAAAATCAGTTCCAGCAACAGGTGGCCTGGTCACATATATTTTCAGGACCAATCACACTTTGGGCTTGCAGGAAGAACAAATCCATTCATAGATCATTGTCTTGAGCATTGGGCCATTAAGCCCCTAAGTATGACTAATGACTCTCACTACAAATTCTAGATTAATAAGCAGATATATACTTCATATTTCTAATTTCACATATAAGAATGATACATGCGCACAAATAGAATATACTCATTCAGCAGATTTTAACAATAAAAATGAAATGTCACATGATGCATTTTGCCTAAAGCATCTTTGAGTTTTGCATATTCATATTCATAATACAATTTTCATAAAGCTTGGGGGCCTGTGTCCTCATCAGTATCCTTGATGTGATGCAGGACACTGATTTGGCTATTAAATGAAGGCATTACGTTCTCAAAATATTTTAGCTTCATTAAGATCAATGATGACAGCTGCCATCAGCCTAAGGAGTAAAAACCTTAATGTGGTCCTATAGAACCAATTAAAAAGGAGTAAATGCAATTCTTCATCACTGAGTTGCTCTAGAAAAGGGCTACATGCCAACGGCATGTCTACAGTATTTAGTATTGCACAACCTTATCTATGCTGCACACATCCTTTGGGAGGAGAGCTGAAGACAATAACCTGCTATGGGAGCCATCATAGTACCCTTTCCAGGTTCCTTGAACTGAGAGGTGGAGGTTAGGCCAATGGTAGTCTAATTTAGTGCAGGACAACCATGTCATCCTATTAAGCAAAAGTATCTTTACACAATGGGGTGTCTTAGGCAAGGTCTACACTAACAGAGAAAATTAATGCAAGATATGCAACTCCAGCTACAAGAATAGCTTAGTTGGAGTCAATTTGCATTGATTTTTTGGGGCGGACCCATAGCGAGAAATTGACAGGAGAAACTGTCCCATCAACTTCCCTTACTCCTCATGACTGCCAGGAGTTCCATAATTGACAGGGGAAACCTCAGCATCAGATTGATGGTGGTGATTAATCCATCATATTCAAGATTGGACTGAGAGTAAATACTTTAACACATGAAGAGAATTTCTGTGGCTTCACCTTTACAAGTCAAAGTGCAAATATGCGTTCAAAAGCAAACAAAGTATTTAGATGCTTAATTTTCAGATTTTACTTTCAGGAAATGAGGCTAAGGGACTTATGAGCTATGCAATAAGGGATTGTATAGGATCAGATTCACCTCAGTTTCATAATCCTCACTTCCAAAAAACCTAGGAGAGTTAATTAACTGCATAATGCTAACTAGATGTATTCAGAATGTTTCGGATATTTGTATTTGTGGCAAAGAAAGATATATATAAACACTTTTCAATGTGGATTCTGGGAATTAAAAATAATTCATGCAAATGAGCCTCCCTGACAATTCCATAGAGCATCACCAAACAAAAAATGAGTTTTCAGTTTTATCTTTCTTCTTTTGATACTAAAAAACAAACTAAAATAATCCAAAAAGCCTTTCATCTGAAGGGAAGAACACCTGTACAGAAACAAACGGCATAAAAATAAATAAATAACTGGGCTGATATAGTAGTCTGGAAGAAGAGTTAAGCACAGAATAAAGACTTCTGGTAAATCCAGGCCTCCCTATTTGAAAGTGCTTTGTGAAATAAAAGAACCTCACATTCCGTGTTTTGCTATATGCCTGAAACTACTTGTGTTCTATGAGTGAAAGTATTTAAAATTCTGAAAGATAAATATATTTGAGGTGTATTTCTGGACGTTGTTCAACATAATGTAAAAAAAAATTGGACTGCTTGTTGCATTATAAATTAACAACCTGACTCCTTGATATTGGAAAACATTTGAATATAGTCAGAATTTTGGACATAAATTTTTTTCTGAAACCATCTCTAAAATTCAGGTGGATATAGGATGTCTGTCATCTCAAACTTAGTACTTCAACAGGGAAGTGAGAGCAGAAAATATTACTAGCTTGTTAAAGAAAGTAGGAGATGGACCAAGAAAATGCCATGTTAGCAGGACTTGTTATTTGCAAGGCAGTTGGCCTACTAAAATTGTTCCTTGAGTGACTGAAAATGAGGGAGCCGGAGAAGCAGACATTTAACTCCCCTAACTTAGAAACAGTTGGGGACAAGGAGTGGCAAGTGGCAGGCACTGGTCTTCCTAGCTGTGAGAACACAATACTTCTACTGAATAGTGGGAGATGTGTATATGCTGTATCAAGGGCTGTGAGGGCGCACACACATCCTGAATGCCTCCTTGCAGCTAGATGTGGTCCTTTAACCAGGGCTCAGACTCTCTCTTTCTAGTACACAGTAATTTTGTAATTTTACTGGTATAGGGTTACTCCTGGGTCACAGCCTCATGTCAACCCTTATTAGTCCTTAAGCCTAACGTGGCCAATTTAAAATCTTACAGGCCCCAATCTGAAGGCCTTCCATTAGACTTACTTTACTTATATACTTAACTCACACTCATCACTCATAAATGCTCATCAACCTTACATCCCTAAAAGTAAAATAACTTCTCCACTCCTTTTCAAGATTCCTTTGTTTGTGCATCAAAAGATCCTGTTAGCCTTTTTGGCTACTGTCAAATGAGGTACGTATGTTCAGCTGATTATCTGCCATGAGCTCCATATCTTTCTAAATCATTGCTTCCCATGATATAATCTCCTATCCTATAAATGTGACCTACATTCTTTGTAGATACTTGTATTTAATCATATCACAATGCATAGTTTGTTTGTGCCCAGCTTACCAATTGATCCAGATTGCTCTGCATTAATGATCTATTTTGTTCATTATTTACCACTCCTCAATTTTAGTGTCATCTGTAAACTTTACCAGAGACTGTTTGCTTCCAGCCCATTAATAAAATGTTGAAAAGTATAGAAACAAGAACTAGTCCCTGTGGGACTCCATTGGAAACATATCTACTTGATGACTATTCCTCTATTGGTTAGCCAGCTGTTAATCCATTTAACGTGTGCCATATTAATTTTTTGCTGATTACCCATGCTGACTACAAATTTGCTTTCCATCTCAAGGCTGACTTTGAATTTAATGAGGGTAAATAGCACTGCGTGTCCTGCTCTTTCTGTACTATTCATTACTTAATATATTACCTTAATGAGACTACCCTCCAGCTCAGAATTTCTGGATAGCATCAGTGTTCCTTATGCTGGATCAGTATCTGCCTTGGGCCAAGCAGCATGCAGTGACATGAACTTGTAGATAAATCTTTGTATTAGTCATTTTATAACGCCTCTTAAGTTTTTTTAACTTTGTATTAAGTCTTTTTATAATATAGAAACTTTATATTAAGTCTCTTTTTAATATAGAAAGTCTTTTTATAATGTTATAGTCCTTAGGAATAATGAAGGTACAGAAAATGTCTTTGTATTAGAAATAGAATAGCTCTTACCCTTTTGACTTGTTCTTGATGATGAGGTGTGAATGAATGAGGCATAGAAGACAAGCACCTCCAAGGATTAACAGTTGCAACTGTTGGAATGGGGAAGAATGGGAGCCAAATCCAAGGCCACAACTACACAGCAGGTCCAAAGTCGAAATAAGCTATGCAACGTTAGTGACGTCAATTGCGTAGTTTAAGTTGAAATAGCTTATTTCGGCTTTTGGTCCTGTCTACACAGCAGGAGGTCCGAGGAAGAGCACTCTTCTGCCGACCTCCCTTACTCCCTGTAAAATGAGGGTTACAGGAGTTGGAGTAAGAAGTCCTCTTGCTCGACATTATTTTGACATTATCTCGAAATAGCTGCTTGTAGTGTAGGCACGGACTATGTTATTTTGGGATAACATCAGTTATTCCGAAATAACATTGCTGTGTAAACGTACCCTAAGACACTGTCAAGTAGGCTTATTGTGAAAGGACCAGACACATGGACAGCCTTGGGTGTCAGAAGCAAGCAACCTCTTCTGAAGCAGAATTGGAGTTAAAAGTAAACTCCCTCTTTGAGGCTGAATGCGGCAGCATTGGGGATAAGACCCAAAAGAAGGCGCCACAAATCTAATTAAGAACTAACTGACACTGCTAAAGTGCCCGGCTCCTTCCCCCTCCCCCCCCAATCTAACTCAACTGGCCAGTGAAGTTAAGGGGAGTAACAAGTTAAGGGGAGCAACAAGTAACTAAGCAACAACAAGAGTGAGTGTGTGTTTTTATGAGTCCATGAGTATAGTATATCATATGATATATATGTTTTTATAAATGTGGCGTTTTGCCTTATCTCCCTGAAAAAAGTTCTACTCAGTTCTTTAAGTACAACAAACTGACCTCAATGCAGTTTTTTACCAGCATTGGCTTTAGCTTTCACCTGTTGTTCATATCAGTTGGGATCAAAGGTGATACACATTTTGAGATTCTTGGGATTCATGCTTGATTGCCACATTCTTTCAAGTAACTCTATTAGTACTACAAGCTCTTGTCTGTCATGTGGCTAGATGGATATAAAAGCATTAGATTTCATCATTATGCAGCATCATGCTCACAACATATGCTGGCAAAGATTAACACAACTGAAACAGGAAAACCAGCTGTGTGTATAACAAACTATGGTGTGTATAACAAACATGCATTGTTCAGATAAAATTATAACAATCCATCTATTACTACATGTTTTAGAACATCCAAATAAGAAAATATCTTTGTATCTTAAATTCTAATCTGGATCTTAACCTTAAACTGACTGGAATACTATCCAGTCTTAACATGCTTTTGACTACTTGGAATAGTCAGGAATGAGAGACATGCCAGTGAGTTAAAATGTTGTAGCATTTCAGATAAATGAAAAATATTTTTAGCTGATGTAAGAGGTATGAAGACAGTGTCAGGAAAAAGCTCTCAATTTAGTGTTTTGATCCTACTTGTATTGATTTTTTTGTTTTTAGGAGAGATGAAATAAACTATACAGGAAGTGTTTTTCATGTTAATTCAAATCCCTAAAGGCTGCTTAGCCGCTAGAAGATGGATGAATTGAATTCCTGCTTTCATACAACTTGATTTGATAACACTACATATATGTTCAATCCTGCATCTTTTAGCCTATGAAAATAACCAAGGTGCCAATTGTTGGTGCATCTGACGGTAGCCATTTACTTCAACAGGTGTTCAAATATTCTAACATGCAGTAATTTTGACACAGTGAGCTGTTACAGATTTAATATTTCAGTGATGAGTCTGTATGTCCCATGACTGCCTTGAATTTAATTGCTGCTTGCTTTTTTCATTTTCATGGGAGTCTCAAAAGTAATAAGTGCTAGGTAATGTTCAATTTACAAAAGATTTTTGCAGAAATTACAAAGGTGGAAAAATATCATTATTGAAAAATTGTATTTAACTTGGTTTATAAAAAAGCTAATTTATGGATAAATCATAACTTTCTAAGACTTCTAAGTGGTTTCTCTCCAGATTAAACCCAAGGGAAGATCATGGTAAATTGGACTAAGATCTGAACATAACTGGAAGAAATATTCACTTGTTCTTACATGGGGGAAAGAAAGAAGGTATTTTGGGGATGACTTAATTGAAGATGGAGAATTTTAAGATATTAGCTCAAATCCAGTGAGGGAATAAAATATAGATTAAACACAGGATGCAGTTAGACTTGCAACACATTATGAAATAGAAAAATAGCAAGGATGTACAATCAAGGTATATTAGTAACAACTGTATAAATTCCTGAAGATTTCCAGTGATCCAAAGACTCTGTAAGCAGGACCCAAGATTAAAAGCTGGTTACTTGAATGTCTTTCTCCTAGAATTTTTTTTTAAATTTCCAATATCAAGCCAATCAAAAGCAATTAACTATTAAATCTGGCACCGAACGGTATCTGACACAAAGATAAATGAGAACCCATCTATCTCCAACTGGCCTTAAAATTTTAAGCAGCTGGTTCAGCGACACCAGGAACAAAGAAGTTAAGGGAGATGCCAAAAGGACTTGTCTCTACAGGCCTTTAAAACAGCAAATCAGTGAATGAGATACAGTAATTAATAATATGAAACCAGCTGCTCAATGGTCACTAGCACATGGTAGAACCAGGTTTCTAACAGAGGAAGAAAATATATAGAACATGTAATATGCTGGAGTTATGCTTTCCACATACTCTAGCTAATAGTGTAACCCCTACATCTTCTGGGTGTGGTGCACTGTCCCATATACTGCCACTTAGACCACTTACAGAGGGAGAAAATGAGTTTGCTCTCAGCATCAACTTAGAGCCAGCTGGTTTTTAGCTCAAGCGCAGAAGCTCATGCACTAAGCTCCAGAGCTCCCAGGTTTGGTTCCACCTTTCAGTGCTACAATAGCACTATACTTCTTGGCTGCGTCTAGATTGGCATGATTTTCCAGAAATGCTTTTAATGGAAAAGTTTTCCGTTAAAAGCATTTTCGGAACAGAGTGTCTAGATTGGCATGGATGCTTTTCTGCAGAAGCACTTTTTGTGGAAAAGCGTCTGTGCCAATCTAAACGCGCTTTTGTGCAAAAAAGCCCCGATCGCCATTTTCGCCATCGGGGCTTTTTTGCGGAAAACAAATCTGAGCTGTCTACACTGGCCCTTTTGCACAAAAGCTTTGCACAAAAGGGACTTTTGCCTGAACGGGAGCAGAATAGTATTTCCGCAAGAAGAACTGATTTCTTACAGTAGGAAGTCAGTGCTTTTGCGGAAATTCAAGCGGCCAGTGTAGACAGCTGGCAAGTTTTTCCGGAAAAGCAGCTGATTTTCCAGAAAAACTGGCCAGTCTAGACACAGACCTTGCTCCTTTTGGAGCTGATGAAATCCACCTGATAGGAGAATAATAGTGGCTTTGAGATGAGCTGTATATTTTTCTGCTTTTTAGTCCATGTAGACCATTGGGCTCATGGAGGGGATCTTCCCCTTCCAGGTCAGTGGGCGGTCCCTCCGCCTAAGACCACCAAGTCTCTGTAGTCCTGGGTGTTGGGACAGTGATCAGGTCCAATCAGTGGTCAGTGAGCCAATCTATGGGCTGAATGACCTGGGCCCTAGAGCAGGACGGGACAACAGTCAATGGCCCAGGCCTTGGTTCGGGACAGGGTAGCCAAACAAACAAGCAGTCACCGATGACAGTTCACAGCCCAGGCACTGGGTCAGGTGGTACAATAAACAAACAACCCATGGTCCAGGCTCTGGTTCAGGGTGAGGCAGCAGTACAGTCACTGGAACCCAAGCCCTGGTGCAGGATGGGCAGTAACAAACGGTTCCAGTTAGTAAGGCCCAGGCCCTAGTTCAGAGCGGGACAGGCAAACAATCAGTTCATACATTTAATAGTTTACAGTAACAGTTGGATCTCCTTGTTCGGGCGGAGATCTGACAAACCCAGGCAGTTCGCCTGAAGTGATGGAGGGAAGTGGGAGACAGCCACTCGACCGCATTACAGTCCATCTCTGTAGTGTACATGATTGAATATATATCCCTAACAGACTACTTAGTTATCATAGCTTGTTTCAGTAAAGAGTGATGCACAAATGAGAAATCCAAGAACATCTCACTAAGCAGCATATAACACGCTGATTTCAAATGGTCAGTCAAAAGGTAGGATTGGCCAGTTGGAATTAAAAGCCATTACAATAGTGAAATGAAATTGAAGCAATGAAATCTCAAAATGAGTTTCTGATGACAAAAAGCTTGCTAAGTATTGTGGCACAGATTTCTGTGGGACTGTACCTAAGGGCATGTCTACACAGCAGGGCTAAACTCAAAATAAGCTATGCAACTTGAGCTATGCTAATTGCGTAACTTAAGTCAAAATAGCTTATTTTGACTTTTGGTGCTGTCTACACAGCAGTTATTTTGAGACAGAGCAGTCTTCCCCTGACTTCCCTTACTCCTCGTACAATGTGGGTTACAGGATCCAGAGTAAGCAGTCCTTCAGCTCGACATTATTTCGACATTATGTCAAAATAACGGCTTGTTTGTAGATGCAGACTTTGTTATTTTGGACTAATGCCAGTTATTTCAAAACAATGCTGCTCTGTAGACATAGCTTAAGGGTGTATCTACACAGCACCCTTACCTTGAAATAAGCTATGCAATTTGTGCTTTGCAAATTACATAGCTTATTTCAAGGTAATTTCAGAATAGTTTATTTTGCACTTTGGTGCTATCTACACAGTGCCAAATTTTGAAATAAAGCGCTATTCCAAAACGTCCCTTAACCCTCATGCAATGAGGTTTACAGGGCATCGGAATAGTGAGCCCATTATATTTCGATATAATGGACTTGCTCTTAAGACATAAAATAGCTCCCCAGTGTAGATGTAGCCTAAGTAAGTGCAAGCTATACAATCTAGCTACAACTTGCTCCATCTTTGTGTCAGCTTTTTTCCATACACTGTGAAGTTGTTCTGTGCTATTTCTACTTCAGCTTCTGCTGCTGGATTGTATTTCATCCCTGGCTTCTTGGTAATTGCTAATAAACCAGTGAGAAGTAGCTATTTCCATCAGCTTTCAAAAAAAGCCAGGAAAAGAAGTCATATTACATATATTAGGATTCTAAAAAGGCCATTTTTGGTCTTTGCCAAGATTTTGCACCAATGTTCCTTTACGCTCTAGCAAGGACTACTTTCTACCTGTCATAAATAAAAAAATCATATTCATGTAAAAGGGCTATAATGACTTAAACTTACACTGTTATGTATTATGCTTCAATCAGTGGTCTCTGTTCTCAGAAAAACAAACGTCTGTTTTAATCTCTTATGCAAGGACATACAGTACAGCAAAATTAGAGGGTGCCCATGAAGAAAAATTCCATCAAAAGACAAGGTTATCCAATATCACAAAAATCTCTTGCATCTCTATAATGTGAAGTCAACAACTGAAAAATATGTACATAAGGCAATTAAAGCCTCACATTAAGTAGGTTTTATGAGCCAATTGACTATTGAATACAATATCTGGATCCCTGAAAATGTATCTTTCTCCAACAAGATAAAGGATCCATGACATTGCTAAGAGCATCAAATTAACATAGAACAGCTGTCCAACATGGTCCAACAGTCAACAGAGGAAAAAGTTGAGACTGTGCAGGGCGGGATGGTCAGGAAGGTTTTTTTTGAAGGGGGTATTATACTCAGATCTGAAAAGTCATTGCATATGTTCTTATGGGAAGGAAGTTTCAAAAGCCAGCTGAAGACCCTCATTCTTTGCTTCCCATTCCTTAAATAGAATTTCCCTAGGGTGAGACTCCTCTGTTAAATCCTTCCTCCCTCTTTCAGGAAAAATACCAAATTCAAAATGGATTGTAGCACCAGATGATAGTCACAATTCTTTATAGGACCCATCATAGTTTAGGCTTACAGGAAAAACAAAGTTATTCACAGATGATTGCTTTGAGCACTGGGCCATTAAGTTCATTTAGTATTGCTAATGGCTTTCACAAGAAGACCTAGATAAATAAAACAGGTTTGCACTTCATAAATGCACACAAAAAGAATATACACATTCAGGGGATCACAGATTCTTGAATGATAGGTTACTTGCCCTGTTTTGCATAAAGTATATTTGAATTATTCATATTCATATTCAAAACCATTTCCATAAAATATGTACACATGACACATGGTACTTACTGCACCATTTTCACCATTTCTCCTTTATATGTCCACCCTCCTAATTTACTATTTCAGTTGGGCAGGGGAGATGAGACTTTCCCAACCTCTGTTTGGGTAACTCCATGTCCAATTTAACTCTGTCATTGTGAGCACCTGAGGTGTAAGGTCTCCTTGCTTTTCCCCATGAACAGTTGCCCACTTTAAGGAATAAAAGCTGGATCTGGATATCCCAATCATGAAAGAATGGGTGGAAAGGGTATGCATGTAGAGTAGGCTGTCCTTAAACCTCAGCAAGGTAGAGCTGACCATGTAATAAGTAAGGCGTTTTGTCAGATCAGGATGCAGATGGAGGGCAACATGGATTGACTCTTAGCTTTTTGCATCCAAGCAGAGAACTTTTAATCCTAAGGGATAGGTATGTGTAGGCTCTCAGAGGAGTCATACTGAACTGCAAGAGCCCTCTGCAAAACATTAATGATAAACTTACATGCTGATAGTTATGGGTACGTCTACACTACAGCGCTAGTTCGAACTAACTTAGTTCGAATTAGTTAATTCGAACTAAGCTAGTTCGAACTAACGCATCTAGAACTAAAAACTAGTTTGAACTACCGTTTTGCTAGTTCGAACTAGCAAGTCCACATTGAGTGGACTCTGAACAGGGCTTAAGGATGGCCGGAAGCAGTGCTGGCAGGGCATAAAAGGAGGACTTAGAGCATGGAGATGCTGTCTCAGGCTAGCCGAGGGCTGCGCTTAAAGGGTCCCGACCCCCACCCCCACCCCGGACACACAGTTCTAAGGGGTGCCCCACTTGCAAAGAAGTTCTGGCTTGGAGTGCCCTGAGTGCCCACACTGGGCACATCACACCACTCGGCCATCAGCCCGGCTGCACTTGCCGCAGGCTGCCATCTGGGGAGAGGGAGTAATTGGGGGGCTGCAGGAGAGCTTCCACCCCCAGAAGCCCGCAGAGCCAGCCCAGTCCTCCCCATCGGGGGCTCGTACCCCATTCCTCCCTCACCTCCTTCCACTTACCCTTCCCTAGCCCCCCTTCTTATTGATGTACAAAATAAAGATAACGTTTCTTCCAACATTGACTCTGTCTTTATTGAAAAAAACTGGGGGAGACTGGGAAAAGGAGGTGGGAGAGGGGAAGAGAAAGGCTGGGAGAGGGGAGGGCAACTAACATGATCAGGGGTTGGGAACAGGTCCCAGATGAAGAAAGGCTACAGAGACTGGGACTGTTCAGCTTAGAAAAGAGGAGACGGAGGGGGGACAGGATAGAGGTCTCTAAAAGCAGGGGTTGGGTGGAGAGGGTGCATTCAGAAAAGTTCTTCCTGAGTTCCCATAAAGAAGGACTAGAGGACACCAAAGGAAAGGAATGGGTAGCAGGCTTCAAAGTAGTAAGAGAAAGTTGTTGTTCAGAAAGCAAATAGTTAACCTGTGGAACTCCTTGCTGCAGGAAGCTGTGAAGGCTAGAACTAGAACAGAGTTTAAAGGGAAGTGAGATAAAGTGATGGAGGTTGGGTCCATGGAGTGGTCTTAGCCAGAGGGTAGGAGTGGTGTCCCTGCCCAAAGTTTGTGGAAGGCTGGAGAGGGAAGGCACGAGACAAATGGCTTGGTCACTGTCTTTGGTCCATCCCCTCCAGGGTCCCTAGGGTTGGCCGCTGTCGGCAGACAGGCTACTGGGCTAGATGGACCTTTGGTCTGACCCAGGACGGCCATTGTAAGCTCAGGGCTCAGTGTCGGGGGTCTCAGTGGACCCCCTTGATTTTCATGCACACCTGCTCCTGGGTGGCCAGGCTGGCAGCTCTCCTGCCCTAGATGGCCACTTTCCTGTGCCTAGTGCGGAGATCGTGGACAAGGTCCACGATGTCCGCACTAGCCCAGGAAGGTGCCCGCCTCTTGCGGTCCAGGGCAAGCTCCCGGGAGCCGCCAGCCTGGTCCCAGCAAGAGGGGGTGGGCTGGGGGGCATCGGGTGGGTGGCTCTGTGCCGTGCCAGGTGCAGGGTCTGCTAGCTGGGTGCTGGCAGGCTTGCACCTGGCACGGGCACCGTAGCCAGCCCGTGCCCCTTTAAGGGGTCCGGGGCCGGGAGGGGGGCATAGAGTTTCCCTGGTGTTGGCCAGAGTGGCCACCAGGGAAACCTGGGGAGGGCTAGCCTCCCACTAGTTCGAACTAAAGGGCTACACAGCCCTTAGTTCGAACTAGCTAGTTCGAACTAGGCGTTAGTCCTCGTAAAATGAGGTTTACCTAGTTCGAACTAAGCGCTCCGCTAGTTCGATTCAAATTCGAACTAGCGGAGCGTTAGTGTAGCACCTATTAAAGTTAGTTCGAACTAACGTCCGTTAGTTCGAACTAACTTTGTAGTGTAGACATACCCTATGAGTGCTGGGAAAGGAGTTAATAACTTCTCAGTTAATCTTCATCTGTTTTTAACAGGACAACTGCTTTGAGTTTATTTAGAGACTATTATTTATGGTAATAGTTGGTGTTTTTTATAAACAATACATTGTTTTTATAAACAATAAAACTCAATATCAAGAGATCAGAGCAATTCTCTATGGGTATGTCTATACTTCATTCCTCTTTCGAGAGAGGAATGCAAATTCATCTGAGTGAAATTGCAAATGAAGCGGGGATTTGAATTTCTGGTGCTTCATTTGCATAATTGCATCTGGCTGCTATTTCAAAATACACTATTTTGAAATAAAAAACGCTGTCTAGATGCGGTTATTTCAAAAGAAAACCCTTCTTTCGAAATAACTCTTACTCCTTATAAAATGAGGTTTAAGGGTTATTTCAAAAGAAGGGTTTTCTTTCGAAATAACCATGTCTAGACCGTGTTTTTTATTTTGAAATAGGGTATTTCGAAATAGCAGCTGGACGTGATGATGCAAATAAAGCACAGGAAATTCAAATCCCTGCTTCATTTGCAATTTTGCTCAGCTGAATTTGCATTCCTCTCTCGAAAGAGGAATGCAGTGTAGATATACCATATGAGAAGAAGACAACAACGACAATGACAATGACAGGGGAGAGAACAAAACTGTGGCCTACTTCCTTCAGAATGCAAAGCAATTTCAATTAAGGAAATTGTGTACATATGGTGTCTTCCAGATTGCTGAAATTTGCATGTGCTATAACAGAGCACATCCTGACTAATGTGAGCAAGGATTTCATTTGCTTGTTGAACACAAGTATGATACCATAATTAAGGATCCATTATTGTCAGTCAGAGGAACAAATCAGATGCAGATTTGACTCTGTTTGAAAATAAATCGATGCATTGCATAAAAGTTGAAATACAAAATTATTTAAATGTGAAACATTTGCCAGCTTCAGAAAACGGGTTGGCTCATCAACTAAAATGATATTACAGGTTGGACCTCCCTGGTCCAGCACACTCAAGATCTAACTGGTCCCAAATGAGGGTATGTCTACACTACCCTCCTAATTCGAACTAGGAGGGTAATGTAGGCATACCGCACTTGCAAATGAAGCCCGGGATTTGAATTTCCCGGGCTTCATTTGCATGAAGCCGGTCAGCGCCATTTTTAAATGCCGGCAGTTCAAACCCCGTGCTGCGCGGCTACACGTGGCACGGAGTACCTAGTTCGGATTAGGCTTCCTAATCCAAACTAGCTGTGCTCCTCATTCCACGAAGAGTACAGCTAGTTCGGATTAGGAAGCCTAATCCGAACTAGCTACTCCGTGCCGCGTGTAGCCGCGCGGCACGGGGTTCGAACTGCCGGCATTTAAAAATGGCGCCGGCCAGCTTCATGCAAATGAAGCCCGGGAAATTCAAATCCCGGGCTTCATTTGCAAGTGCGGTATGCATACATTACCCTCCTAGTTCGAACTAGGAAGGTAGTGTAGACATACCCTGAGAGAATTTGCCAGACCAGGGGAAGTCCCCTGCCACTTCCCCCAAGTCCGCTGCCCGATCTGCGCTGATGTCTTGCTACCACTCTGCTGCAGGCTCCAGCCCCAGCCTGTGCTGCCACGAGCTGCATGGGAGTCTGGCCCTGGTACCACACTGTTGGGGGCTGCTGCACAGGCTGTGGTCCTGGCCCCACAGTGCTGCAGGCTGCCGGGAGCTACTATGGGGCTTTGGCCCCAGTCTGAGCTGCCTTAGGACTCCAACCATAGTACCATGCTGCTGCAGGCTCCAGCTCTGGCCCCAGCCCTGCTTTCTACAGATTGCTGGGGCTGCCAGGGGCTCCTGACCTGGCCCTGCATTGCCGTGGGCTGCTGGGGATTCCAGCCCTGAATCTACTGCTGCTGGCTGCCAGTGGCTCTGGTCCTGGCGCTGTGCTGCTGGGTGGTTGTGGCCCCAGCCCCCGGCCAGGCTGCAGGCACAGCTGCCCATGCCCCCACCTGGCCCTCCTGCCATTAAGCTCCTTGGCTTTCTCATCCAGGAACATTCCAGCTAGACCGTGAATGCTGCTGGACCAGAGAGTGCAGGTTTTCAGAGTTGCAACCTGTACTTTAAGTTCGGAACTTGTTAGCCCCCCCAGTTTGAAACACCCTGCATTTAGCACCCTACAAGTGAAAGTGGGAAGGAGGGGGTGCAGGAGTGGGGTGGGGGTGTAGGTGATGGGGGAATGCTTTACTGGCACAGCTGCTTGGGGACACCCATGGCTCTGCGTTCCCTGCCACTCCCGGGCACTGCCCCCTGATGCGCCTATTGGCCACAATTATGGCCAATCGAGTGGGGGTGGAAAAGCCCCCAGGTAGCGCTTTGCTGCGCTGCCATTTCCCCAGCCGGGCAGATGAGGAGGGGGAGTACCAGCGCAGGAAACTGCTTCCTCCTACCTTGCCAGACAAAGCCCATGGGTTAGATCTGACCCCAGTGTGCCTGGCTCTGGCCTGCGAGACTCAGGCTTCCCCTCCCCAAAGTGGGGAGCTGGCACTGGTGCGCCAGGCCCATGGAGAAAGGTACAGGAGGGGATGATACAGTTGGGGGGAGCCCTGAGTCTTGCAGGCTGGATCTGGCCCTCAGGCAATAGATTCCCCACTCCTGAAATAAATGAAGCTTTAAGCATTCATTTTTCCTCTTCCTATGCACCTTTTCCCTCTTCTGACACCTTTCACCAGCCCTGATTTTCAGGCAGCATACACTGTGGCGTGATTGCTAGGTCTCTCCCATAGTCTCCTACAGACAACCACCTAACCTCAAGATGATTCTTAGCAACAACCACAGGACATACCACACTAATACCAACCCTGGTACCTTCCCTTGCAACAAACCCCGTTGCCAGCTTTGTCCACATATTCACTCTGCTGATACCATTATTGGACCTAGCCAAGTGAGTTATAAGATCAAGAACACATAATCCTGCGCATCCAGAAATATAATTTATGCTATCGTGCCGAAAGTGTCCGTCTGCTATGTACATTGGACAAACATCTCAGACACTTCTCCAAAGGATCAATGCCCACAAAACAGATATTAGACAGGATCACAAAGAAAAAACAGTTTCTTGCCATTTCAACCAGAAAGGACATTGTCTCAACGACTTGATTACCTGCATCTTGCTTCAAAGGCCTTTTAAGACAGCACTTGAAAGAGAATCCTCTGAACTGTCATTCATGCTTAAATTCGACACTTTACGCCTGAGTTTGAATAAAGAATCTAATTACCTTACCCATTACAAAGATAGCTTTCCCAATTATCACCTCTAATACCATTAGCTCACAGACATTTACCTTTTTCCCCCTCCCCCCTCATCCCCCTTCTGTTCTGAAATTTGATTTGTCCTTTTCATATGTGTCCATTTTTTTAAATTGTATCCTTTGGTATATATGGTTGTGACTATTTTCTTCCACTATTTGATCTGAGGAAGTGGGTCTGGCCCACGAAAGCTCATCACCTAATAAACCATCTTGTTAGTCTTTTAAGTGCTACATAGTCCTGTTTTTTTATTCTCCCAATAAAGTGTGCTAAAACCAGATTAACGGCTGGATTAACATATCAACAATTTTTTTTCAGGCTTCATCAAGGGATAGGCAAATACAACAGAAGGACAAGGAGAAGTAGTTTTCAAAGTCCAGAGGAAAGATGAAGCTGAATTGATGGGTAGGATGGTTGCTTTGATCTTGACACTTCTGAGCTCACAAAATGTGATGAAGTGAGTTACCATGTATTTACATATGGCAAAAACAACAACAACAACAAACAAACCCAAGAAGTAATTCTGAAATCTTAACCTTATTAAACCAACAAACCTCAGCTGTGAGACTAATACATGAGAATTTCTATGAGAACATTTTACACTCACAAAAAGTTATGGGAGGAGGCGTCAAGTTTATTAAGCAAGCAAAAATGAACAAATGGTCCGTCCGTCCCCCCCAGCCCCCAAATCAAAGATGTTGTAAGAACCCTGTTCTCCAGTTGCTCTGGCTTGATTTTTCACTGGTTGTATTTTCCAGTCCCTGTACAGGTACTGGAGAAGTTCATAGGGTGTATTTTGTTAGGCAAATTCACATCCCTCTTTGGCCCATTTCTATGAAAGGCAATATCTAAAATTCATCTTAGGCTACGTATGGACTGCAGGCTTCTTTCAGAAGAAGTTTTTCTGGAAGAGATGTTCCAAAAATACTTCTTCCGAAAGAGAGCATCCACATTGCCAAAGCTCATCGAAAAAGCGATCTGCTTTTTTGAAAGATAGTGTCCACACTGAATTGAAGCTGTCTCACATGTAAGCTGTAATTACTGTGGACGGAGTGGCCACTAGGGCACCTGTGCTTTTCCCTGTGCTTCTACACAATGATCTGGACTCAAGTGAACACCATTTGGCTTATTTTTCTTTCAAATAATATACATGAGGTGGTCACCAAGTAGAAATAAGATTTCATACCTGGGAATCTTTACCTTAACAAATGGTTGTCTTTACCTTAAGACAGAGATGCTTGTGAGGGATCAAATTTTGTTTAATTCAAAACCAACACACCTTAATGAAGAGGGTGAACTGTCTATGAAGAACTAAAAGTTGGCCACAACAAAGGAGTAGCTTCTGTGTTGTTCTATTTTATCTCTTGGTGACTCGCCTTCATAAAACAAAACAAACAAACTCTTAGAATGGAAAATTTAGAATGAAAAAAGAGGAATTAATTTTATATGAATTATTCCATGAATCAAAGCATCAGGCTGGCATTGAGGATATCTTTCTAAAATGTGGAGACTTTAAGGAGACATTTCTGGAATAGAGGTTTAGGTTTAAGTTTTGGATTAGCACCAAGAGCTTTTCAAGGAAATAATCCAACCGCAGAAGGATCATAAAATGGCTTGTTTAATTTTTTAAAAGGGCTATTTATGCCACTCTGTTTAAAAATTAAGTTCTGGCAAACATACTGAATACAACACACATTTCTAGTAAAGCCAAGTCTCCACTATACATTTAGGGTACACCTACACTGCATGGCTATTTTGGGATACTGGAGGTATCCGGAAATTGCTATCCTGCATCTACACAACCCACCTGTTATTTTGAAATATTTTTAAAAATAATGAGCACGCTATTTCACCATCCTGGTAAACCTCATTGCTAAAAGGATAAGGAATGGCTCGAAATAGCATGTTATGCAAAATTTGGTATCGTGTAGATGCGGGATATTTCAAAACAAGCTATTCTGAAATGATCTGAAATAAGCTAAGCAATTTGCATGGTGCAAATTGCATATCTTATTTCAAGTTTAGGGTGCTGCGTATATGCACCCTTACATTGGTATAATTATGTTGCTTAGGGATATAAATAATCCATGCAGTTATACTGACCTAACCCTGGGTGTAAAATAGACAGTGCTTTTCAACAGAAGGGCTTTTTCTATTGACATAGCTACTGCCTCTCACAGGGTATGTCTACACTACAGAGTTTTGTCAGAAAAATGGCTGTTTTCCTGACAAAACGTGAGTTATGTCCACACTGCAATCATGTTCTTCCAAAAGTAAATTGAAAGAACAGAAAGGATTTTCCGACAGCAGTATTCTTTCAACGAGAAAGAAGCCTTTTCCGAAATAGCTCTTTCGAAAAAAGGCATGTGTGGATGGGGAGGAGGGTTTCTTTTTCAAAAGAAGAGGACTCCAGGAAATAACACAGGTGCCCTAGTGGACACTCCATCCACAGTAATCACAACTCTATAGTTCCTGTCTCCTGGCCCCTCTGCAGGCACCAAGGACAGGCCTTGTGGCAGGAAGCCGGCCATGGAGCAGCACCCTTACTGTGTGGCGCTCTCTGTCACAGGCCTTGCCACCCATAGTGGAGCCACAAGCACTGAGACTCCCCTGTCTCTCACAGGGAGCAGCCCCAGGGGTCCCAGGAACTACCCAGGGGGACCAAGAGGCGAGTATCCTCCTGGTTCGGAGTGGAGATCCTGTCCCTCTTCGAGCTGTGGGGTGAGGAAAAGACACTGAAGGATTTCTGCTCCAAGCGCCGCAATGCCGACATCTTTGAGCACATGGCTGGGTCCCTGGCGGAGCATGGACACCCACTCTGGACCTTAGAACAGGTCCGAAGTAAGGTTAAAGAGTTCCATCAGGGATATGTCAGGGCCAGAGAGCACAGCTCGCACTCAGGGGCAGGACCCTGCACCTATTCCTATTACCAGGCGCTCCACCAGATCCTGGGGGTGGGAAAGCATCTTCCCCACTTGTCATTGTGGACTCCGGCCTCAAGACCCCTGTCGTCACCCGGCCAGAGGTCACGGCAGAGCAGGAGGAGGAGGAGGAGGAGATGGACACCATTATCCTGTCCCTGGAGCTGGTGCCTGTCAGCCAGGACATCTCCCAGGTCTTGTCTGATGCTGGGGAGGGATCTTCAGGTGAGTGCTCTCAGTTTGTCACACACACAGGACGGGGGAGGCTGGCACAGAGGAGGTGGGGTGCTAGTGTCGCTCAGGCTGCTCGGGCTGGACATTGTGCTGCATTCCGTGCGCATGGAATCACATGCAGTGTTAGTGTGCACCATGCAGACTCAGCAGGCAGTCCCTGAGCACAGGTGGGATCCTGCTCCCAGGCTCAGGGGAGGCCACACACGTCCGGACCTGGGGAGGACCCTCCCAACACCTGCCTTGGCTGAAAGCAGGCTAGCCGCAAGGGCGCAGGCCTGACCAAGATACTCTGAGGAGTGCCGCACACAGACATGGGCATGCTTGCATGTGTGAGGCACCAACTGCTCCCGAGAGCAGCACTGTGAGCCGGAGGTGTGAGTGAAGACCCCAGGGAGGACCAAGCTGCTCCCGGCTCCTCTCCAGCAATTATGACCTCCTCCAGTTCAGCCACCCTGGCCTCCAAAGCCCGAACTCGGTCTCTGAGGGCCAGGAGCTCCTTGCAACGGGTGCACACATACGCCACCGGTCCACAGGGCAGGTAATCATACATGTTACACTCAATGCAATAGACAGCCCACTCTGCTGCTGGGCTTCTGTCTTCGTTTTTTTATAAATAAGTTTAAATATAAACTGGGTTTATTAAATCTCTGGAATATAGATGATTATAAAAGTTAGGTTTAAAGAAGGTCAGGAGTCACTAGCACCCTTTAACCTCCCTCTCCAAACTCCCTGTTAGCCGCTCCTGGTCACGAGCTTCCTGGTTGCTGACTCACAGGCTTATCAAGCCCTGGTAGACCCTCCCCCTGACTGAGGCTCAGCCGATTAACAGAGGCTTCTAGATTTCAAACCTTTTAGAAGCTCCTTCAAACAAACAAACCAAACAGACAAACACAAGCTCAGCACACATCAAATAACCCCCCCACACACTAACACACACTACAGACAGCCACTTGCCACAAGTGTCCAGTATTTACTCCTCTTTTACCTGGCTAACTCCTTCTCCAAACACCTTGTTAGCCGCTCCTGGTCACAAGCTCTCACAGAGACTATCAAACACCAGAGCAGAAAAAGGGGAGGGACACGTCATTATGACATTTTCATCTTTGTAAATTATTTTGAACAAACTGAACTATATTTCGCACTTAGATATATAATTAGGATCACCTTTCTTTGACTGAAGCTCAAATATTCTGTTTGGATAGCAACAAACTGAAGTTTTTGTTCTATAAGGAAAGCTCTCTTTCTCTGTCAATCTGAACATAGTGAACAGAAGAGACACATTACTATTTTTAAAGATTAATCCAAACAGAACTAGTGGAATAAAACCTTGAAAATTCCTCAAAGATGCTAGAATGTGTATTAAACTGGGTATGGCATGGGTATTCCATAAGTTACCAATCATAAGGCTTTGATTTGGTTAGCATTGCAATGTAATCATGCAAGGTGTCACTCATGTGTAAGCAGAAGTGATGAAAAATGTGAAGCATTGCGTTTAGAAAATGCTATTTGCAGAATGCTGAAGAGTAAGGGAATATTAAATGTGAATTTCTGAGAAGACCAAGTTCAAGTTAATCATGTTTAGATTAAAACACTAAGCTAAAACACTTCTGTGATGGAAATCCTCCTGTCTCCTATAACCAGCAAATCATAATTTGAGCAAAGACAGGTGTCACTATATCTATATTTAGTGCTGCTTCCCAACACTAACACTCTGACTAATGGGAAGTGTCAGTTTTGTATGTTATATTATATTGGGCAATGGGTGACCTGCATGAACACAGTGAGAGCTTTCTCTTACAACTATTCTTATATCATCTGGGCTTAAAAATGGTTCACATCTATTTTTTGACTTGTTAGCACCAATTGCAGATGATCTGTTTTGTTTAACCTATGTATTACATTAAAGTACAAAGAGTGTAGGGAGAAGCAAGTCCTAATACTTGTTAGTCATGTATACACTTATTAAAAATATTACTACTCAGATTTTGCCAAAGGCTAGGCACAAATGCACACATCTTCACTAACTTATATGCTCAATTGGATGCTAGCATGGTCTAAGAGTCATAGGACTGAGCTTACAATGTTCACCATAACTGTTTGCAAAAAATGACTTGCCTAGCATATCAAATGCAACTCTTCACAATATTCATTTACTTTTTAGTATAAAAAGTTCAGTCCAGCCTCTACAACAAGAAAGAATGATTAAAACTTTTTTTTTCGGAACACTTGGCAGATTAGCTTAAACTGCCCTATCAGTTGACCTGTGTGGGGTAAGTTGATGGACTCTACTAAATGACTTGCAGGTAGTTAACTCAGTCCAGGTTTCCCAGAAAATGGTTTTTACAGGGACGGACTAGGATGAGCAGAATGGCAGCTCTAAAATACCTACAGAGTAGGAAAAAAGTAGGATATTGTATTGATATTCTATCAAAATCTTTGAGTGGATATGGGCAGAATAAGGGTCCACCAGAAAGCTTGTCTACCATGCCTTGTCTGCAAAGATTGATTATGGAGCTCCCAAAATGTGGGAGTCCTCTTGGCTGCAAACATGCTTCTTATATCAATAGCAAAAAGGTTGACACCAAATATTGGCCTATCTAGACTCAGCTTCTGAAATGTGAGCTGAATGTTTTATTTGTGCTGTGAGAAGCTGTCGTGGCTGGCAAATAGGGGAGGAATTTGCTGTGGATCACAAGGGCTCCTGTCTTCAGCCCTCAAGTTAAAAGAACACACTGCGGTAACCCACCCATGAACTAGGAAGTGATGTCTGCAGATAAATATCTGCTCAGCAGGCTGGAGAGGTGCTAAAAGAGCTGCTGTTCCTGTATTGAGCTAGGATAGTTAGCTATAGTACAGATTTCTATGATCATGACAAAGATGGAAGGAGAAGACAGAAGTGAATTGTACCTCCCAGACAGAGGCTGAGTTTGAGACATGGTATACTTGAAGAACTATACTTGAAGGATGTATACTTGAAGAACTATACACCTCCAGCCTCCTGCTCCTGTGAGATTGGATAGCTCCCAAGACTCTACTGCTTTTTCCTACTCCTTTTATGTAATTTGGTTAGTTGGTCTTTGAGCTGAAGTTCAAAGGTTACCAACTTTAGTCATTCAACGGTTACTGTAACTTTGCTTTTTTCCACTTAAAGGGTGAGCAGAAGAGCTAATAGCCCTAGTGGCACTGGAGTGACAGTTGCTTGTTACTGGGGGAATTTTTCGAAGAGCTATTCCTTGCTTCTAGCACAGAGTTGACAAAACTATATATCAATCAGTGTCCTTGAAAATGTTTCAAATGCTACTAATCTTTACAGACATTTCTTTGTTAAACATTACTATGAGAGCCATTGATGTGGGGCATGTGAGCCCCCAGGCTTTTCAAAACCTACTTATATCAGTAATAGAAATTCCCACTGCACCTGAAAGTTGATTTAATTTTAAGCTTTTTAATCCTCACAGCAGCTGGGCTTTTTGTGTTTAATGAACAAGGTCCATAACAGGCCCACAAATGAACAAGCTATTACATTCAACTGCAAATATTGCTCAGCCCTTCCACCTACTTTTACTTGGAAACAGTTTATAGCTTAGTGACTACGTGGTAAGGAGGCTATGAAAAAATCAGAAATCTTTGCTAAGATTAACTCAGTCAGAAAAAAAGGCAAATAATCCGAACATGGAAAGTAACAATTATTCAGGTACAACTAAGTATATACTACCTTTTATAGATACAAGTCAGCTTCTTGATTCTGTGTCACTGGTTAACATTGATACTGGTACAACTTGCTAACAAATATGAAAATGTTACTTGTCTATCTCTAAGGGCGCAGGGGTTTCAGTGGGTAATATTCTTCTGTCATTAGTAAATGAACATTTGATGGACTACCAAACTGACATGCTGTCAGTTGAACTGGTACACTGAGGGCCCACTCTAAAATGGTATGGATGAAGTGGTCTCATATCCATTCAGTCTTTTGGCCTCACGCTCAAACTGCCAAGAAATTAAATCGTGGCAGTAAGTGAAATACACTGTGGTGGTAATTATAACTACAGAGTGTAGTGAGATCATCAACCTGGATCATTTGGCCTATCAAACTGCTAGATGGAAATGATGAGACAGGGACTAACTAATGTTATAGATGTAGAAACCTTTTTTTTCCATTCCTGGTTCCCTAAAACTTGAACTCTGCAGTTGTATCTGCTTTGGTAATAATATAAATAAATCATTAATAGTTGACCAGGCAGAACACAAGCAATATGAATCCCACAGGAGTGTTGTAAATATGAGCCTTTGAAGCATGATTTGTATGTAAAAGACCACTTTTTTATTGGCAAACTGTAAAATAAAGAGATGAGATTTCTTAATAACTATGAATAATGAAATGCAGATTTTTTGTACCTTATTTTTTAGTTCTGGGGGAGAGGAGATGGTGGAAATTCAGTTCTACAAAACACTCTTCCACTGCATATAGAAACAGTCACTGTCAGGACAATTATTTAGCTCTTTGTGATTCTGGCTATTTTTCAAGATTGATTCTGGTATGTGTCTAATCAGAGTGAAACAGTAAAATGGTCATTAACAGTGCTTGAAGTAAGCCTGTTTAAGTGTTGTCTGGTTTTTTTTTTAATTGCTTCCCACTGCCTGCCCTGTTTTTTCGACATGCAGTCTATGTGTCTGTCTAAGCACTCTTTGGACCAACAATACAGTCTACAGCTAGGACACCTCAGCGGCACGCCTACGCTCTCAGAGCATGTTGCGCTCAAGAAGAGGCGGCAATGAAACCTGCAAGAGTGGTCGTGACTATACACTGCCTGGCAAAACTCACAATAAATTTTTTCACCAAACAACTTTTTGACATCCAGAACCCATAATATTGTTCATCATGCAAAAGCATGACAAAAATCTTGGGGGTACACTGGGCCCCCTGTTTTAAAAAAGCCCTATCCGCCTTTTGTAGCATAAAGCACCACCTATATTCTGACTGCTAATTGCTGCTCAAACACCGCTACATCGCTGAGCATAACCTTTTTTTGATCTGACCACTCCAGTTTCTCATGCAGCTTTCTCGCCCCCTCCAACAATTCTGTGTCCGTAGGTTTATGGTCCGACATGACAGCTAAGAGCCCACCCGTAAAACATAAATTGGTACCAGTGTAAGTCAGGTCTACTTAATACTGTCTCTTTTTATGGGTGATTTGACTACCAAGGATAGAATTTAAAACTCTACGACCACCCCCACCCATGTTTTTTACAATGGTCACAACGAGGTGCAACGTCCCATCGAGGTGCAACTCTCTATTACTCTTTAACAGCTTTGAGGTCTGATTTAAGAAATCCCCAGCTGAGAGATCATCCCTAGTTCTTCTGACTGAAAACAAGGGGTCAGTTAAATTACGGCTCTCTAAATGCAACTGAACATAATCATCAGGACCTATCCTTCCATTAATGTCATTGAGAACTAACTGTATCCCCCTATGTATGGCTTCAAGAAACTGTTCAGCTGAATTTATTTGCTCAAGATTTACAAAATGAAATTCCTCACAATACACTGATCCTCCGAATCTAGGTACAGTAAAACTCCATTAGTCCGGCATCCAATGCTCCGGGACTCCTGATGGTCCAGCACCATCAGGAACCCGGAAGTGCTGGGGCAGCCGGACAGGCTTCCCCCATTCAGCTGCCGCTGAAACTGACCAGCAGCTGAATCGGGGAAGCTGGGAGCAGAGCAGCTGGGGTGCTGCTGGGTTAGTCCCGCAGCCCCGAGAGGCAGCGCTATGGGACCAACCGGGCAGTACCCCAGCTGCTCTGTCCCAGGCGTCCCCAAGAGCAGCTGGAGTGCTGCTGGGTTGGTGCCGAAGCGCCGTCCCTCGGCGCTGCGGGACCAACCCAGCAGCACCCCAGCTGCTCTATTGCAGGCATCCCCGATTCAGCTGCTGCTGAAACTGACCACCAGCGGCTGAATCAGGGACGCCTGGGGCAGAGCCGGACTATCGGAAGGGGGGCTATGAGGGGTCTGGGGTGGCATCCCCTCCCACCCCATTCCAGACCCCTCATAGCCCCCCCTTCTGATAGTCCGGCATATCTGATAATCCGGCACCCCCTGGGTCCTAAAGGTGCCGGATTATCGGAATTTTACTGTACTTCATGGTGCCAACTTCTCACTCTCTCCATATATGCCTCTGGATTTTCAGGAGTACTTGGGGGTTCCTCTATGGGACCATCAGGGGCATCTTCTACTTCAGATGCTATTTCAGAGTCAGAGGGGTCTCTGAAACAAAAGACAGGACTATGCAGCACTTTAAAGACTAACAAGATGGTTTATTATGTGATGAGCTTTCGTGGGCGGGACCCACTTCCTCAGATCAAATAGTGGAAGAAAATTGACATGACCATATATACCAAAGGGATACAATAAAAAAAAGCGAACACATATAAAATAGACAAAATCAGATTTTAGAACAGAGGGGGGATGGGAGGAGGTAATGTCTATGAGGTAATAATATTAGAGGTGATAATTGGGGAAGCTATATTTGTAATGGGTGAGAGTCATCAGGACTAGCCAGGGACCCATCTACAGACTCATCACCATCCTGCAGGTCAGATAAGCCATTTTGTGAGCCTCCAGTAGGTGACATCTCTTTTTGGGATTTTTTTCTCATCACCTCTTTAGCCTTTTTTAAAAATTTTGCAGCGATCTTGGCCTGGAACTTTTTGGCAGCTACCCATTTATCCGCCAAATGCTGTTCCCCCTTTTGCTTACACCTTATCTGATGGGAACCCCTGAGGATGCCCCTTTTGCCTCAGACCCTTTCCACGACTAGTCATGACTGTTTAGAACTACCCTTTAGAAAATTAAAGCCTTTTAAGTTATTCATAAGAGTTTTTGACCTTTTGATGTTTTTTCTAGCCGTCCTTTCATCTAAACCCCCTGAAATTACAGGCTGCCACAACTCCGTGCATGATTTTTTCAAAAACTTTTCAAAGTTACAAAGAGTTGTAAGTTTATGAAGGCAGGAGACTAATCCATAATACATATTAGATTGTTCATAAACACCACCCCCTTCATGGCTGGTGCTGGCAGTCATTGTTTTTTTATTCACAACCCCTAGAGCATGTGCTCCAGGTTTGTGAATATGGGCGTTTTCATTCACAGTTTTCTCAGAGGTCGGTGTGGTGTTGACGGCTGAGGAACTGGAGTTGTATATGTGTGTCTGCAATGCCCCTGCATGGCTGGTGCTGTCCCTTCCTGGTTTTTTATTCACAACCGCTAGAGCGTGTGCTCCGGGTTTGTGAATGTGTTTTCGCTCACAGTTTTCTCAGGGGTCGGTATGGTGTTGACCGCTGAGGAGCTGGAGTGTGGTTACTTGTTACCAGAGTCCTTTGTTTTGTCCTTGAGTATGAGTTTTGGCCTGTCCTGCAGCTTCATCTGTGCTCTTGTGCTGGTTTGCATGGCTGTTGCTGTTGTTGATGGTCTCTGAGTAGATCCCTGGTTCTTTGCCAGTTCTGCTGGAAGTGTCCTTGTGGCTCTGACTAGAATGTTGTCAGGAGAACTGCACATGCCTAATGAGGTAGAACATATAAAAATGTTAAAAAACACCCCAGAGATGTTTACCATTTTTCTCACCTACACCCATGTATTTACTTAATAAACAAACCCTCATTAACCCCCCCCAAAAAAACAAACAAAACACAATAAGCAAAACATATAGATAGATAGATAGATAGATAGATAGATAGATAGATAGATAGATAGATAGATAGATAGATAGATATTTACTGGGCTTCATCCATCCATCAGTCGTTGATGCTGGTGAATTTTCTTTTTCAGCTGTCTTTTTCTTTTGAGTTTGTTTACCTTCTCTTCTAAGGGTCTCTCGTTTTGTGAGTTTACTGTGAAGCAAACAACATACATTATAGAACTCATGAAACAGTCTTGTAAACTTTAAAATAAAACTCATTAGGGAATTTTTTTATTTAAAAAGTGATAGCTTTAAAACAAAGGGTTTTTTTATTTTTACCACTTTTTAAAAAACCCACGCTTATCTTTAGCATAAGCCCCTGAATCACCCACAATTTAAACACTAAAAAGCCAGCTCTTTTAAGATAAACACCCAATGTAAAAACACATCACATTTTTGTAACCACACTGCTTTGAAACAAAGCTACTTTTAGCATAACCCCTCCTGCAACTCAGAACTGAACATTTATTTTGAAAACACACTTTGTACAGAAAAAGCAACTCACCTAACACTCTATACCAGCAGTTTGCCAACATATAGTTTAAAAACACCAATATGCTTCCCCACAATTATGTTTTGAAAAAAACCCAGCTCACAATTTAAACATTACAATTAGTTAAAAGAAAAAAATAACCCATATGCTTTAAAAAAATAATTATGGATAGTTACCTGCTACCACAGGGTAAAGGCATGCTAGCACAGGGCTATTCTGTTTTCCCCTATGTATATTTGGGCCTATGGAATAAAGAACAAGCAAAAACTGAGTTAGTATTATTCTTTACAATGCATTAAATCTCTTTGCTACATATGTAATACCTTTTTAAAAACAATTTAGCAGTATTAAGCCCAACTATAGTTAAAATGGTTTTACCTTGGTCTGATGGTGAAATACAGCTTGAAGTTGCTGTTTCCATGCTGAACAGATCACACTGAGGAAAACAAAGGTAGGTACCATTATTTCATAAGGACAAAAAATGGCAATACTGAATATATATTTTCAGATTGAAAAACAAACCACATACTGTACCTGGTCTTGAAGTCCAACAGCAACTCAGATCAAGATAGCTTCTGTTGAAAACAGGACAGGCTCCAAAAACCTGAGGTTTTTATAGCATCCTGATTCTTTATTCCAAACAGATTTTAAAGTCTGCAGTTAGCAGGTTTGATTAAATCACCACAACTCTGAATTACTAGATAGTTTAAAGAATTTAAGCATCCCTGCCAAATGTCCTGCTTTTTTTTTTCTGAAGTGGAAGGGGGGTTTAAATTGTCTGCATATCTGGGGTGCTTTTGAGGTTTTTCCCCAATTATTTAGTTTAATATACATTTTGATTTTTCTGTTTCTCTGGGCCTTCTTACAGCATTAAACAGTAAATCATCATACATAACAATCCTTAATGTTACTGTAACTTCTCCTGAATGAGGGTCCTTTGCAAATATCAATAAATGTTTTTTTAAAACAGGTTTCTTTCATATTTAGAAATAAAATGTATCACAAGCATAGGAAGCACTCTACACATAACTGTAGGTTTTTAATGTTTGACCATTTTAACAGCAATTGCTTGTTCTAAAGTATGGTGGAAAATTTGGGGACTCTTGAAATATTTCAGGTTTGAGTTAAACATTGCGGGAGAGGGGGAGGTTAAATATATTGTTGTGATGTCCCTGAGTTGCTAGAAAGAGTGACTCATAGCATTTAGTCAACTCCTAGGCTACGTCTAGACTGGCATGATTTTCCGCAAATGCTTTTAACGGAAAAGTTTTTCCGTTAAAAGCATTTGCGGAAAAGAGCGTCTAGATTGGCACAGACGCTTTTGTGCAAAAGCACTTTTTGCAGAAAAGCGTCCGTGCCAATCTAGACGCGGTTTTGCGCAAGAAAGCCCTGATCACCATTTTCTCCATCGGGGCTTTTTTGCGCAAAACACTTTTTAGTTGTCTACACTGGCCCTCTTGCGCAAATACATTTGCACAAGAGGGCTTTTCCCCCGAAAGGGGGGAGCATAGTATTTGCACAAGAACACTGACAATCTTACATTAGATCATCAGTGTTTTTGCGCAAATTCAAGCGGCCAGTGTAGACAGCTGGCAAGTTTTTCAACAAAAGCAGCTGCTTTTGCAGAAAAACTTGCTAGTCTAGACGCAGCCCTGAGGTTTTATTTAAACTGCCCAATAGTATCCGTAAACTCCTGCGTTATTTAATTAGATATTCATCAGAGCTCACCCATCCCCACCCATCCAACCCTTTGAATTTAATTTCTGAACACTAACCTCAACAAGGGTAAGTGGTCACACCTAGACCTAACCATTGACTGGAGCACCCTGGCTATTCAGTGAGGTATGGTTAAACCACTGAGTTCAACAGAGTGAGTCAGCTCTGGTGTACAAAAACACATGTCTAATAAATCCTGGCTGTGGGGTTTTGTTTTTTTTCCTTTTATTTAAAAAACAAAACATTTTGAGGTTTTTTCCTTCCCCAAGTTTCTACCATACATCTTTTAGGATTTTTCAGTAAATGGGACCCCTTTATACAAAATGGATTCTCACAAACTTTTTTTTTTTTTTTTTAAATTATTTTATTTAAAAGACATACAGGCCATGGTGTTCCACCAAAACTTTTACTCATGTAAAGGTCATAAAAACCTTCTGACAGAAGATAGTCACAAAAGCCCCTTTTCAGTAGATACTTATATTTACAGCTACCAAGTTTTATATCTCACATGAGTCCACTCACCATTCTCTAACTTAATCCTTCTAGAAATCTTACAAATAGTCTTTTTCTTAAGCAGGGTTCTGTAACTTTTTGTACGCACCAGACGGTCATTATAATGCTCTAAGCAGGCGTCTTCTGGCTTGGTCATGGTCTTTAAAACACTGTGAGGATCTCGACTGAATTGCACTGCATTTACCAAAGACACCCGTTGCACTAAGTGTTCTTGAGTTAAGCACAGACATTGCATAGCATAATCTACGGCAATAACAGTATTTAATAAGCTTTCCAAACATAGTTCAGCACATAGGCCCCGGAGCTTGCAGTTTATATCCTCTGAAGTCCAAGTCACACAGTCATGGTGCCGCTGGGCTGGTGCATCTATGACACAGCCCTCACAGTCCTCAAAAAGCTTTTCCTTCAGACAGTGACTAAGGATAGCATAAACACCAATGCGTATAATTGAGCGCATTACTTTTTTACGCTTATGATGTGGCACTGGCTCAGCTAGTTCCATGACAAGCCTCCTCCTGAATTCTTCATAGCCATCATCCTTGGCGTTCTCTTCAATGATTTGTATCGGTGTTGAGCAAAAACAAGGTTGGCCCGCTTTGCCTTCCTTGTCTGATGCAATGCTGTCCTGGGTCTTAGGGTCATCTAGAAAGGCATTGTCCAGTTGTCAAGAGGTTGCCAGAAAGAAATAATGTAAGACCTTCTGGTCATTTTTTTTTAGGTTTACAAAATCCTGGTAAGTTCCTAACCCCCATTATGCCCCAACTTCGATCATTCATTTACCTGTTGGACTTCTTTTCTGTTCACCTTGTCTGATTCCTGGGAGCCATGGGCACCTTCTTCCTCCAGGTCATCTAGCTCGTCGGGCTGCCCAATGAACAGTTGGGTTTTGGGGTCAGATTCTGGTGTATCCAATAGCAGTGGGGGCAAAGGGCCCCTTTTCGCCTCTATCTCATCCTTGGAACTGTTGCTGATGTGGCATTTTCTCCTCATGTGGGGGAAGGTCCTCAGCACCAAAGCAAAGTCCAAACTTCTGGTGGTGGTGGTGAAGGAGTCCATGTTTCCGCATAGCATTTGCACGATTTCTGAAACACGCACCCTTAGAACAAGATGGCCTCTTTTGTGTGGCACTAGAACTTATGGGGAAGTGCTATGCTCTGATTGGCAGAGGGTGGCATGGGAAGCTCTTAGAGGGGTCACATGACCCACTTCTGGGCGGGTCATCTGGCCCTGGAACTTACCCCCAATTGGTCAAAGTGGCTTGCGGGACAGTCCTACAGGGGAAAACCTTCCTGATTGATAGAGGTTGGTGAGGCAAGTCCTTAGAGGGGTCATATGACACTCTTTACTTCCGGTCACCTGTCCCTCTTGACCTCGGATGTACTATCCCCAAGGGCGGGACTTCTGGTGACAGGGGTGGGGCTAAAGGGGTCAGGGGCGGGGCTAATGGTTGATTGATGGTAGACCCCATATTCTGCTAACTGGGAAACCTAAGAGCTGCATATTCTGTGCTGTAAACTTTCTGCATAGTATTAAAACTTAACATCTACTTCAGTACTAAGGCAAAAAACTAATAGTAGAGGAAATGGTGAAGGGTGGACCAAGTTTCAATTGCCCAAATCATCTTTTCAAATCCTTTTGGAGGGAGGTCCCTGGTCAGCACTGACTGTTGCACGGAGAGACATCTGGCAGTGCTTTGACCTCATAGTCAGGCCATCTCTACCCAGATGCAAAACACACAGCCACGGAGGGCACCACGAAATTTAGGGCAGAACATTTCTCCAAATTTCATGGTGCCTATGCAGCATCATGCTGCAGATGGGCTCCAGGAGTCCTTTTCCTCCCCCCAACAGTCTCAACGCCCAGCCCTGCTTACCAAGCGGCGCTCACAGAAGATTTACAGAGCAGGGGGCAGCTGCACACTGGGGGGCTGGGGAGAAGTGATGCTCTCCCCTTAAAAGCACGAGTTCTATCATGTCAGCCGGCTGCATGACCCCACACTGTTCCTCTAGCCCGTGCCTCCTTCCTAGCCCTGCTCCTTTATTGCTAGTTCTTCCAGACCAGCCAGGCTGGATACCATTTACTGCAATGATGTGCAGTCTGGGAAAGTTGGCAACTCCTTTCTGCACAGCTTCAGCTCCCCCCTACCTTGTCATGCAAAGCAGCTACTGGATGTGTGGGTGGGGGGGGAGGGTACAAGTATCGGGCTACATAGGGCACCAGCACCAGTAGGGATAGTCCTGCTCACAGTTGCTGAATCCTGCAGTGTTAAAGAAAAAACTGCCCCCCTAGTAAAAAGTTTGGCCAGGCCGCTCTTGCTATAGTGGGCTGCAGTACTCCTTGGGAGAAACCGGCTGCACCCTGCATATCATTGCCATTAGAAAAAGGGAAGGTGTGAAAAGAGGAAAATAACCTTAGACTCTCCCACCCGTCACCTTTGCGTGAGAACTGTGGGGCTTACCTGGTCACATGAAACCTGTACACTTTCAGCCCAACTCCTGGGACACAGACCCCCACTTTGTGACCGTTGGGCCATATAGGGTAATATGCAAGCGTGGGAAAGCGAAGTGCAGATTTGGGGATAAATACTCATCTCACAGTTCGCTCGAGGAGGTCTTCGCAACACACATACCACTGTGCGTGTGCCTTCCCGTATACTGCAAAGTGCTGCCAGCCTGATCAACCAACCAGCCACTTCCCGCAACTCTCGGGCGTAACAAAGGCCTTCACAACCGAACCGATATCTTGGAAATGTTCAGTGTCCTGTGTAAGTTGGTATGTATGATTGGATTTTTCCTTGTTGTATAGCTTAGTGTTGTAGTTGTTTTTGTTAGTACATAGAGTTTGTAGTTATCACTTTTATTTAATTAGTGTAGCTGGATATCTTTAAAATAGAGACTATTCCCCTTGCTGTTCCCATCCTTATATCTCTGACACGTTTAACTAGAAATCGTAGAATAAATACTATAAATTCATCACTGTCATAAATAAATATCTTTTATGTGCTAAAACTGTCCACCTGGTTCTGTCCTTCCCCCCAACATGCGGCAAAACTGGGGGAGACTGGGAAAAAGAGGTGGGAGAGGGGAAGAGAGAGGCTGGGAAAGGGGCGGTCAACTAAAATGATCAGGGGTTTGGAACAGGTCCCATATAAAGAGAGGCTAAAGAGACTGGGACTTTTCAGCTTAGAGAAGAGGAGACGGAGGGGGGATATGATAGAGGTCTATAAAAGCAAGAGTGGTGTGGAGAGGGTGCATAAAGAAAAGTTCTCCATTAGTTCCCATAATAGAAGGACTAGAGGACACCAAAGGAAAGGAATGGGTAGCAGGCTTCAAACTAGTAACAGAAAGTTCTTCTTCACAAAGCAAAGAGTAAATCTGTGGAACTCCTTGCTGCAGGAGGCTGTGAAGGCTAGAACTAGAACAGAGTTTAAAGAGAAGTTAGATCAAGTCATGGAGGTTGGGTCCATGGAGTGGTATTAGCCAGGGGGTAGAAATGGTGTCCCTGCCCAAAGTTTGTGGAAGACTGGAGATGGATGGCACGAGACAAATGGTCACTGTCTTTGGTCCATCCCCTCCAGGGTACCTAGGGTTGGCTGCTGTCAGCAGACAGGCTACTGGACTAGATGGACCTTTGGTATGACCCAGTATGGCCATTCGAAGCTCAGGGCTCAGGGTTGGGGGGTCTCAGTGGACAACCCTGATTTTCATGCAAACCTGCTCCTGGGTGGCCAGGCTGGCAGCTCTTCTGCCCTAGATGTCCACTTTCCTGTGCCTAGTGCGGAGTTCGTGGACGAGGTCCACGATGTCTGCACTAGACCAGGCGGGCGCCCGCCTCTTGCGGTCCCGGGCAGGCTCCCAGGAGCTGCCAGCCTGGTCCCGGGAAGAGGGGGAGGGCTGGGGGGCATCGGGTGGGTCAATCCGTGCCAGGTGCAGGATTTTCTGGCTGCGTGCTGGCAGGCTTGCACTTGGCACGGGCACCGTAGCCAGCCCGTGCCCCTTTAAGGGCTCCGGGGCCAGGAGGGGGGCATACGAGTTTCCCTGGTGGTGCCCAGAGTGGCCACCAGGGAAAGCTGGAGAGGGCTAGCCTCCCACTAGTTCGAATTAAGGGGCTACACAGCCCTTAATTCGAACTAGTAAGTTCGAACTAGGCTTAGTCCTTGTAAAATGAGGTTTACCTAGTTTGAACTAAGCGCTCCGCTAGTTCGAATTAAGTTGTAGTGTAGACATACCCATAGAGATTCTGAATGTAATGCAGGGCATGAAAATGAGTTTCAAACTGTATCTTTAAAAGCTCAGATACTGAATTATCTCTCATTGTCCCTATATCATAACAGTTAAGTTACTGCTTGCTGACTTAGAACATTTGAAGTTAAAAAAATAGTATATTGTTGCACAGATAAAAAGTAAATAAGAATCAGAGTTGCTATAAAAGTTATGTATATTTCTGCTCTTCTAACTTGGACCTGCCTAAAACTTAACTTACCTGTCCTGTATATAAGGTACAATCCAGAAGCCTTAGTATGTCTGGAAAAAAATTGAACTTTGAGCTTCAAGTACAGGTTAAACCTCTGGGCTGTGTCTAGACTGGCCAGTTTTTCTGGAAAATCAGCCGCTTTTCTGGGAAAACTTGCCAGCTGTCTATACTGGCCACTTGAATTTCTGCAAAAGCACTGACTTCCTACTATAAGAAATCAGTGCTTCTTGCAGAAATACTATGCTGCTCCTGTTCAGGCAAAAGTCCTTTTGCGCAAAACTTTTGCGCAAAAGGTCCAATGTAGACAGCTCAGATTTGTTTTCCGCAAAAAAGCCCCGATTGCGAAAATGGCGATCGGGGCTTTTTTTTTTGTGGAAAAGCGCGTCTAGATTGGCACGGACACTTTTCCACAAAAAGTGCTTTTGCGGAAAAGCGTCCGTGTCAATCTAAAACAAAATGCAGGACTATGTAGCAATTTAAAGACTAACAAGATGGTTTATTAGATGATGAGCTTTCGTGGGCCAGACCCACTTCAAATCCCGGGCTTCATTTGCAACTGAAGTTGACTACATTACCCCCGCTAGTTTGAACTAGCGGGGTAGTGTAGACATACCCTAATGGTCTGAGCTATGGCAAAGCTGGGGAAAAATCCTAAGTTTTATAACAACCAATATTATGTTTACTCAGAAACCTCAGGTGGAAGCCTGGGAAAGACAACAGCTAAGTATTGTATTTCCAGGGTCTAATCTTCAGTTGGACCACAATCACTAAAATTCATAGGTGAACATTCTTCCAGCATAGCTTGCATTCCATGTTGACTGAAAGAACATGAAAGTGGTTCCTTTAACATTAATGTTATTTCTCTTACACAGAGCTGTAAACCATGATGTCACATCCTTTATGTAGAATTCACTATAATTTAAATGGACACATCCAAGCGTGTAATCTTTGTCTGTTGATCACACTGGCTAATAGGCATCAACACCAGACTTAAGTAAACAGGGGAAAAGGAAACTCTGAAAGATGGTACATTAAAGAACCTTTTCGTACAACTGGCTTGCCCAAAGGCAGGAACTGCTAGTAAATACAGGTGTTAACACAGTTCTTTTCATTTGCAATCAATTGGCTCATTCCAGTAACTCACCATTAAACGTGTACTTAAAAGAATCAACACATCTGTGTCATTAAAGGTTATAAATTAATCTTTACCATCCTTGGCTTGCTGGGATCCAATGAGAAACAGCTCTCGGGAACAGTCTGTGGATTTACAATCAGTTTGGACACTTTCCATTTATAATCTAACAAATGGATTACTCCACAAGTGGTGAATTTTCACAGGACAGAAGTATTTCCATGATTCTGCTGTATCCTGAAGGCAAAATGAAACTAAAGCAAGATTATAACTATTTTTAGGAGAGAAGCCAAAGTGAATGAATGAAAGGCATGTACACTCAAGGGTGAAATGAATGTACTGCGCTGACTTGATGGGACTCCCAAACAAAAGGTCCCTCACTCAGGTGTTTGACAAGCATGCTGCATTCTAGATGGTGTGTCACGGCCAAAAAAGAAAGCTTTGCCACATGCTTTTTAGTTCTCAGGAAGCCTTGTCACAATGCTTGCAATCATGACAGCAACATGTAACAACCCAGAGGAATTGCCTATGCTAACACCATAGCTTTTGTTACAATTAGGGGATACAAGAAATGGGGATTAAAACAATAACCTCCCCTTGACTAGTATTGTACTTATGGATGTATTTAATTGCAACAACTCTAGCCCATGTTAAGATGACTAAATAATGCTAATGTAACACATAAATAAATGAGGTGAGGTTGTGAGGTGGGGAGGAAGAGAGGGCCTTGAAGGTGAAAAAGAAACTCTTACTTGACATGGAAGTTGAAAGAATTAGAAAATGAGCAACAGAGATCTGAAACAGAGATCTAGATCTAGAGAGAGAGAGATGGTAGTAACAACAATAGAGAGTTATGTACAAGATTAGGAATCTGGGAATAAAGCTTGGTAAACAAAGTAAAACTCTATTAGCCCGCGTGAACAAATGGCACTATGCTAGAAGGCCCCCCAAAAGGTAGTTGTACTAAACCTTTCACAGTTTTCCATTTGTCACCAGCTGAGTATGCAAAGAGGCATACAGTACATAATCAAGCATACAGAAAGATAGGTGTTAGTTACCTTTTATCTCAAAGAAGTACCTCGGAAGCATGTCACTTCCTAGTGACCTGTCTTAACTCCAAGATCTGAAGAGCATAATTTTCAGTATAGATACATAACTTCTTCAATATTATCCACCCCTACATATCAGTGATTACTAAACAACTGGCTCTTGCTAGAGACCTCATATGCTACCCAGTGGTGAAAACTGTGGCTAACTATGGCTAACTAAGGGGATCTCTGTAAAATCCTATATACACTACTGCCTTCTGCCAGTTGGAACTAACATAGTCCTGGGCCACAGCATGGCCCAATCTACAGAAAAGAAAGAAATGTATATACTAGTTTAATCAAACTATCAGGTCATTTGTATTGGTCTATGGGTATTCCGCAAGCTAAGAACTGTTTAATAAGTTGGTATATTGTTTGCTACAAGCTATCAGTTCTGTTCTGCTCCTGTTGCTTGTGTAGCAATACACTTAAAATTGTTGTTGGCCACTGGAAAGCTGTACAATAACTGGATTATGTTCATTCAAATCTGAATGAGATCAATGACTGGCAAGCTAAAAAGAATATCACTCAGTAGCTTTTCCACCTACAATAAGATAGCAATAAGTCAAGGGGATCAGACTGGAAAATGTAGAGATGGGCACAGTTATTCACAGAAAAGAATAAATCTTTTTCACCGTCTGGATTTATTATATTATTTTTAGTACCTTTGCAAACTCAGAATGGAGTGTCTTACCCATACTCAGGTTAGCATAACAGTTTGCTTAAGCTATTGCTTATATTGTAACGTGCCATGTGTTGTGGAACAGTTGAATTTTGCTTCCTGTCTGATCAGAAGACTTCGAAGCACTATTTGGGTCAGAACCTGAACATTCTTTCCCTTTTACTGCAGCGTTTTGTAGTAAAAGTAATTAATGCAAAGTTCTAGTGAAAATGGATCTATGTTGGGGAAATAATCTGATTACTTCAATTTAAACCAATACCAAGAACTGAGTTTAAGTCAGAACCAGTATCATATGTAATAACAAAATATCACTGTTCTTAACGTACTAATCAGGAAGTTTTCAACAATGTTTGAAAATGATGAATTAAAACATACTGCACGGTGAGGGTGAGAATGACTCATTTTGACGAGTGCAATTTGACAATTTATAAATTTTCTTCAAAAATTTTTCAACACATGTTCTCAATAAATCTGGTTATCCAGTTGGAAACATCTAAATTATGTATAACTAACTAAACAGAGTATGGGGGGAGATGATTAAATGAAAGATTGACAGGATCAATTTTTTTCAGATTTTTTAATATCCTGATTTAGGAAAAGAAAAATTCTCAAATCAAGTTTTTGTGAGACAGGAAATCTGATTTCTTGCCCAATTCTCATCTTACAGAACTTGTTTCTCAGCTATTTGAGTTAAAGAATTACAATACACTGATAAACCCAATACCAAGTTAATATGGTGGGTGTCAAATATGCTGTATTTTGTGTTAGGTTAATTTAAGGCAAATTGCCAGAGATGGCAATGGTTCCCAGCCAATGGGAGCTGAGGGGGGTGGTGCTTGTGGGAAAGAGAAACATATGTAGCTCACCACAGAGCATCCTGCCCTCCCCCAGCCTAGGAGCCAGAACTACTGGCTGCTTCTGGGGTGCAGCACAGTGCCTCAGGTCAGGAAAGCACCAGGCAGCATGACTTAGTGCCTCTGACCAGAAGCCACCCAGGTAAGCTTGAGCCTAGCCCCCCCAGCCCTGAGTCCTGCACCCCAAACCCTTCATCGCTGGCCCCACCTCAAAGACCATTCCCTCAGTCCAGAGACAATACTCCCTCCTGTACCCCATCCTAGAGCCCTTCCCAAACCTGGAGACCCCTCTTGTGTCGTCTCAACCCCCTCATCTCTGGGCCCGCCTCAGAGCCTTCAGCTCCACCCAGAATCCTCACCTCCTCCTGCACTCCAACCCTCTACCTTAACTCACAGCCCCTACCTGTATTCTGAATTCCTCAGCCCTGCCCCCAGCATGGATCCCCCTGCTCCACTCCAAGCCCCTCATCCTCAGTCCCACTCCAGAGCTCACAGCCCCAGTTGAAGCCCTCATCTCCTTCTGCATCCCAACTATGTGCCTAGCCCAGAGACCCTTTCTGCACCTGGAGCTCCCATTTACAGTGGAATCCCTATTTAAAGCCCTCACCTCCAACCCCTTACCTCAGCCCAATGAAAATGAGGGGGAATGTAGTGAGTGGAGGTAGGGCCTCAGGGAAGGGGCAGGGCTAGGATGTTCAGTTTTGTGCCAATAGAAAGTTGGCAATCCTAGTCATACATGAATGCTATAGCTTGCAAAGAGGAACACTGTTAAAACAGCAGAAGTAATTATGAGGGATAGGATGGGGGAAGTGGTTGCTAAAGCTTAATCTTAATTTAGGTTATAAATTTGCCTTTGAGATTTTAATAGAGGTTTAAAATTTGATCCATGATACTTAGAGATTATGATGACTCATATGCTTGTTTTGGTTGCTTATTTAGGATATGAAAAATTCATTCTCATTAAGAAAATTGCTTAGAAATCTGTTTTCTTTAAACTAGTGACTGGCACCAGTATTACATGTTGATGTCTCCATAGTTGTAAAACCATGTTTATTATCTCTAAATGAGTTATACATTCTGCGATACAGATTTATAACTTGTATTTAGCTTTAACCTTCTGTACTACCTTTTAGTAGTGCATTTTGAAAAATGTGTATGCATTCCTGTGATTAGTATTTTCAAGACTCAGAATATTGCATAACTGCAAACTGTAAAATGACTACAGATGGTAGGCTGTAAATCTTGAAACAATTAGATAAACAACTAACAAGACTGTTTTCTTTAAAAGAATATTTCTCCTTAAAACAAGACACTATAGGAAATAAACAAAGATTTCATGAGACACATAATTTAGGGTCTTGGTTTTTTAAGAAGAACCAGTTGTATAAAAACGTGAGGATGATGGTGTTTTAGAATAGTCCCAAAAGAGGTAAAGGCTTGAAGAGCCATAAAGTAAGCCTTAATGATTGCCCTCTTTATCCCCGCCTCTGTGCAAAAAGAAAATATTTTAAACTCAAAAAGACTTACTGTAATACCCTTTCTAAAACCTATAACTCTTGGAAATAGTCTAAAGTCTTTATTCTTTAAATGTTAAATATAATTACTGTAGAATATATTGAAATACTGCATTTTCAGGCATTAACAACTTACTCTGTTTAGACTGATGTATTCCTGAAAAGGACTCAAATCAGTCTTGATTACAGATGCTGTGATTTATTCTTAATCAAGATTTTTTTTGTGCTAATTTGTTTTTAGACTATTCCTTGAATGGCAACTTTTAACTAACATTTACATATTTTGGTCAGTTTCATAGGACTGAGTTAAGGTTAATTAACTCTGCCCTTTTAGAAAACTGCTGAAGTTACACCTAACAGGATGCACAAACACTTAAAATAGCAGTTTGTAGATGTCAAGAGGCATTTATGTCACTTACCCGTGGGATCCCTGACTGGTCTTCCTTGACTCTCTTTCTCTCCCTGAGATTAGTCTCTTCAGCTTTCCAGAAACCCGTCTGTGCTGGAGATGTGGAGCCTTCTAGCCAAGTGATAAACAAACTTAGGCCAGGTATGTATTAATATTTATGTTTGTGTAACGTATATCACTCAAGGATATGAATAAGCCATCCTCCAGCTGATGTAAGTTACATTGCCCTAAGGGCCAGTGTGGCTAATGCTATGAAATAGCTATCGTCTCTTACGGAGGTGGATTTGTTATGCCGAATTCTCACTACTGGCATAGAATGTCTTCACCAGATTTGCTACAGCAGGTCATCTGTGTCAGTGTAGCACTTCTTAGTGTAGACTAGTCCTTTGCCTTTTCTGAGGAAGCAAAATCCATTTAAGGATTTCATAGATTCAAAGTCAAGAAGGGACCATTACGATCATCCAGTCTGGCACAGATCAACAATAATTCTTAGAGCACAGCTTTCAGAAAACATTCAAGTTTGATTTAAAATTTGTCAGTGATGGAAAATATACCATGACCCTTGCTAAGTTGTTCAAATGGTTAATCACTCAATATTAAAAATGTAAACCTTATTTCCAGGTTGAATATGTCTAACTTCAACTTCCAGCCACTGGATTGTATCATACCTCTCTCAGCTTGACTATTTGTTCTCCATGTAGGTACTGAGATGAAGCTCCTAATTTCATACAGTGGGAACCTGTGCTTTTGGGTAGTGGTAGGATGAGTATTATCTCTTCCTAGCTGGGGAAAATGGCAACTCCTGGACTATTTGCTCACCTCAGTGGCTCACAACAGCCCTCAGTCTAACCCCTTTACTTTCTTGATTGCCATAACAAGGGGAGGGAGGAGAGGAGAAATCTGAGTCTCTAGTGGCCTCTCCAGATATGGAGGCAATAGACTAGATTTCTTAACTCAATCTCTCCTCCTCAAACAGAATTTACCTCCCTCAAACTTTTGGGGCCTGAAGGGCTTGTTCCCTAGGAAGGGCTCTTTGGCCGTGTCCAGACTCAGGGGTTTTTTCGGGAAAAGTAGCCTTTTCCCGAAAAAACTTCCCCTGCGTCCAGACTCAAGCCGCGTTCTTTTGAAATTATTTCGAAAGAACGCGGCTTTTCTTTTGATGGCGGTAAACCTCAATTTACGAGGAAGAACGCCTTCTTTCGAAAGTTCCTCTTTCGAAAGAAGGCGTTCTTCAATGTAAAGAGGCCGTCTTCGAAAGAGAGCATCCAGACTCGCTGGGTGCTCTCTTTCGAAAAAGCGGATTTCTCTTTCGAAAGATCCGCCTGCAGTCTAGACGCGATCTTTCGAAAGAGGCTCTTTCGAAAGATGCTTTCGAAAGAGCCTCTTTCGAAAGAAGCCTGCAGTCTAGACATAGCCTTTGTGTGTCTCACCTCTGTACTGGCAGGGTTTCCTCCTGAGCCCTGTGTTTCCAACCACGCAGACAGAATTCTGTTTTTTCATAAGGCTGAAATGCCCATTATGCTATCATTTAAATCTCCTTAGTGTCCTTGCCTCGAGGCTGGGAAGTAGCCAATCAATTATGGCAGAAATGTGACTGGCCCATCACCAGTCATCCAGTGAAACTCAAATGCAGCTTTAAAATGAAATTCAGAGGTATGAACTGCCACCTAGAAAGCTAAATCATGGAAATTAAATATAACACAATAACTAACAACAAGTAGTCATGTGGCACCTTAGAGACTAACAACAATATACAGAACTATTAGCTTTCATGGGTAAAACCCAGCCCATCCAATGAAGTGGGTTTAACCCCCAAAAGCTCATGATACTATATATTTTGGTTAGTTTCTAAAGTGCCACAGGACTACTCGCTGTTTTTAAAGCTACAGACTAATACGGCTACCCCTCTGAGACAATAACTAACAAGTGTATTATTTCATCTTTTTGCTTTACTCCAAGGATCAACCCGTACTTTCCTGCTAGAATGAGCAACAGTTCTCTATCCATTTGCCTAAGTAAATAAATAAATAAGCTATCTCCAGACCGCTTTCAGCTTACAATTACAATTTTTTAACACAATTTTACAGTTTATCTGAATCTGTGTGGAAGGAGGAAGCCTGAATTAATTTAATAGACAGTAAATGAGCAAGTACTATAGTGGTAGTTTAACTTAACTTTATTTATTTATTAAATCACTCAATCTAACCCAAGTGAAACAGTATAAGGTGGTCAGGACCTTTTTCTCATTTATCAGGCTGGGAGACTGCACTCACTTATTTTGACACTTCTGGGGTTACTTTGGTTCAGGGGGAAATTAGCTCAGTGTTAGCCAAATTGTAGTATTGTAGTGAATGTATATTATAGAGTGAGAAGATAATACAAATTTAATTGTATTCATATATTTTATGTTTTGTTATAGCCTGCCAGCCACCCTATCTGATTAGCAGAAAGGAATGGCTTAATGCCATTGACAGAAATACATCAGACAGGCTGTTTGTGCCTGTTATGGATGTTAAGGCAGGAACAGACCTGAACAGTCGTCACGACTGATTATGGTCACCTTTTTGCTTTAGGATAAGGATAAGTATTATGAAAAAGGTGATAGTTTTAAGAGAATGACTATCTATTTTTGTCTGTTGAAATTTCTGTGCCTTTTCTGTAATACAAAGAAGCCTTTCATTCTGTTGTAAAATGTTTTGCTTTGTGAGCAAAGAATGTATATGCTAACTAGATAAGTATGAAGGCCATCACTAGGCCCAGATGTACCAGAGAGAGGCTGGAGACTCATACACCAGAAGATTATTTGAATACACTCATTGTGATGAGAGTAGATTGACAACCCTGGAGATGAGGTAAGCAGCCCCTCGGGAACAAGATAAGTTGATCTGACTGAAACCAGTATGAGGCAACTCCTTGAAAACATCTAAAATGCTAATGACTGGATGATGAGGAAAACAATCTAGAGATAAACACTCATTAAGAAGCAATCAATTACAATATGATTGCAAAACCCATAGACCAGAATGGGGACAAACGACTATAAAAACTGGTTGCCTTGCCATAGTTCTCTGGGTTTATCCTGCTACGCAACCTCAGATCATCACATTGCAACCAACACAACCCGGGTCTCCTACCCCACTTCCATCAAGTCTAACTGGCCACTGGGGTAGTCCAAGCTTCAGACTGGAGGGAGTGTGTATATCTAAATGCATATGCTGATTCTTGCAGTATACTCTCAACAAATGTGGTATACTGCCTTGTCCCCTGAAAAAGATCCCATGTGCTTCATATAAGTGTAACAAGACCAGTATGTGGTCAGACTGAGAAATGGTAGAGAGTCTGTTGCTAGAGGCCCTCAGTCAAAAGTGTGTGTGTGTGGAGGGGGAGGAGGCAATCCAGTATGGGCTCTGGCCTACAGTTATTTAGTCAGAGTAACAGCAAGTTTGTTTTCCCCTTTCCCTAAATCAGGGTGGGGGCAGCAATCAAGTAGGGTCTCTGATCTCCAGCCCAGAAGAGCCATAGTTTAACCCTTCAACAGGTCTAAAAGACCTAATCCTATGCTAATGACAGCCCCGACGGTAGACCTCCCCATGCCAAACTGGTGTCCCATGGAGCGGTAGCTGTCGGGGATAGCCAGCTTCCACAGAGCGATTGCAACCCACTTCTGCAGGGGGATGGCGGGCTGCAGGTGGGTATCCCGGTGTTCCAGAGAAGGAGCGAGCCAGGCACACAGCTGCAGGAATGTGGCCTTTCACATCCGGAAGTTGCGAAGTCAGTGGTCATAGTCCCAAACGAGCCAGTCCCACCAGTCCGAACTCGTCTCGTGCCTCCAAATCTGCCTGTCCCCAAAAAAGTTTGGGGGCAAGGACAGAGATCCTGCATCCCAGAGAAGGGTCTCCTTCGTGTGGTCCGGATCCATGTGGGGCAGAAGCTTCATGACAGAGTCATGCAGATGCAGCAGAAGCTGCAGCATGGCAGCGTGGGGCCATCGCCTGCCTGGGGCAGCTCAGGCTCCATGGCCAAAAAGATTGAAAAGCAGAAAAAATCCCCCAGAAAATAAACTGCTGTGGTGTCCGAGGAAGCAGGGCAACCAGAGCAAGCACTGCAGCAGCTTTGCTTTCCCTCTAGGAGGTAGGCAAGCCAGAAGCAGGAGCCAAGCAATGACTGTCCAGGGGGATCCCTTTCAGCATGTCTCTGTAAAGGGCATTCAGAAGCACCTGGAAATAAAGGCTGCCCCCATGCCCTGCCAGAAGCACTTCTGAGTGCCTTCTTTTTCTGACAGTGTCCGGCAGTCTGGATGCTCTTTCAAAAAAGTGGATCGATTTTTCAATCTGCATTACGTAATCTATACGCTCTTTTTCGACAGAGGCTTTTTCAAAAGATACTGTAGACAAAGCCTCTGTTGAAAAAGGCGTGCAGTCTAGACATAGCCCCTGACAGTGAAGTGGTGTAGGCCTGGAGATGCAGGGCCTCCCACTCCACTGAATCCCAGCCCAGGATCCTAACAGTGTTGGAGTGGTCCACCACTGGGCCAGCAGGGAAATCCAAGTGCAACATGCTGGCTGGCTTGTGCACAGTCTCACAGCTGAACCGTACAGTATCCCTGGACTTCTCCCCGCTCTCCTTGTTCAGGTATACTTGGGTTCCGATGTTGTCATCGGCCTCTCTTGTGTACATGGCAAGTGGTAGGCCCAGCAGTTTCTTGGGGTCTGATATTCCTTCCGGGTCTGGGGCACTGGAACAGTCCCTAATGGGTTTGGGCTCCAGCAGCAGGAAAGAGACATCCTGCTCCCCCTGCAGCTCTTCTCCAGCTGAGTTAAAGAAATGGCCTTTTATAGGACCACCTCCTGTTCCTGTCCTATCCCTCTGCTTCAGGCAGGAGTGGCTGCATGCATCTCAGTTCTGTCCGCCAGGGGGTGGTTGTGACTCCCATGGATGAGAGACCATGCCTCCTTGTTATTACAAGCAGCATTCAAGTGCATCAAAGCAGGATTTTGCTTTAGCTTCTCTTTCAGTGCATGGAACTTTCAAAGGCTGATGTACTTTTCTTTGGGGGCTTTGTTCCCGAGGCTGTCAGTAATGTATGTCTGAAAAACTTGCATTTCCAGATCATGCACACCTTGAAAAAAAGAAGTGATGCTATTAAAAAAAAGTCACATGCTTTTTGTCTTTGTAGTTTCTACATACTTAAAAGACATGGAAGCACTAAAACACAGTAGATGCCTGTGATTGGCTGTATCTGGAGTGCACTGGCCCCATAGGGGTTAACTGGGCATTGCAGACTAAGGAAGCCATGGCCCTCCACCCTGCCAGATATGCTCAGCCTGGAGAAACGATATAAAGGAAAACAGCCCACCTCAATTGGGTGGGATTGCCAAGGAGGACAGATGGGTATTACTAGCTACCTCCTTTAAAGGTGCAGGATGCCCAGTTCAAAGTGGCAGACTTTGCCAGTAGATAGCTGCAGAGACCCACAGGACCCATGGACTGCTGTATTCAGAAACCAGGTAGGAAGTGGCCATGGGGAAATAGAAACTAGTTTGCTCAGGGGTCTGGGAAACCCATTAGTGTGTTTTTATGGGATTCTTCACTGACTCAAAGGTAGAACCTCCCCCTCCCCCCATCAGTGTCAGGGATCTGGACTAGGAGCCAGTGGAGTGGGTGGGTCTGGGTCCCTCTACTCTCTACTGCCAATCCCACAGCAAGGTGGCAACTTGACCCCGCCTTAGAACTGGAGGCTTGTGGTTGACATTCCAACACACACTGGAGGCCTCTTGACACACACTGGGGGCATGTGTGGATTAACATTCACCAGAGCTAGAATGTGAGACTATTTGACACATCTCCATACCTGAAGGCTTGAGCAATCCAGACTGCTTGTTTACCGCTCTTCCGTGTCTGAGGGGTGGTGCAATCCAGATTTTTTGATTGCTGCTCCACCCTGCCTGAGGGCTTGCAACCCTGGGAAGGTAGCCCAAAGGACCATGACTGCTAGGTCATGCTGCTCTGAGACAAAGAACAGCCTCAAAGAACTCTGACAGAGAGTAGTTATTAACAGTTCTCAATCCTGCTGGAAAGGCATAACAAGTGGGGTTCCACAGGGGTCTGTTTTGGGACCAATTCTTTTCAATGTCTTCATCAACAATTTAGATATTGGCATAGAGAGTATGCTTATTAAGTTTGCAGATGATACGAAGATGGGAGGGATTGCAACTACTAGGAGGAAAATGATCTGAACAAACTTCAGAAATGGTCTGAGGTAAATAGGAGGAAGTTTAATAAGGATAAATGCAAAGTGCTCCATTTAGGAAGGAACAATCAGGTTCACACATACAGAATGGGAACCAACTGTTTTGGAAGGAGTACTGCAGAAAGAGACCAAGGGGTCATAGTCGACCACAAGCTAAATATGAGTCAACAGTGTGACACTGTTGCAAAAAAAGCAAACATGATTCTGGGATGCATTAACAGGTGTGTTGTGAGCAAGACGCGAAAAGACATTCTTCCGCTCTACCCTGCGCTGGTTAGGCCTCAGTTGGAGTATTGTGTCCAGTTCTGGGCATCGCATTTCAACAGAGATGTGGAGAAATCGGAGAGGGTCCAGAGACGATCAACAAGAATGATTAAAGGTTTAGAGAATATGACCTATGAAGGAAGGCTGAAAAAATTGGGTTTGTTTAGTTTAGAAAAGAGAAGATTGGAGAGGGACATGATAGCAGTTTTCAGGTATCTAAAAGGGTGTCATAAGGAAGAGGGAGAAAACTTGTTCCTCTTGGCGTCTGAGGATAGAACAAGAATCAGTGGGCTTAAAATGCAGCAAGGGAGGTTTAGGCTGGACAGTAGGAAAAAATTCCTAACTGTCAGGGTGGTTAAACACTGGAATAATTTGCTTAGAGAGGTTGTGGAATCTCCATCTGTGGAGATATTTAAGAGCACATTAGATAGACAACTGTCAGGGATGGTCTAGATGGTATTGGGTCCTGCCAAGAGGGCAGGGGACTGGACTTGATGACCTCTCGAGGTCCCTTCCAGTTCTATGGTTCTATGACTACTCGATCATACTTTCCTGGGAGGAGGAGGTGGCCACAAAGGAGTCTGACCACAAGGCTTCCTCTCCTATTCTGTAATTTAGGCCATCAGAGAGACTCTACCAGAAGGGCTGCAAGCTCCCTGAGGATTGTGTGGTATTTGAAGTCATGTTCGGAAAAGGTCAGTGCCTGGGTCAGTTCAGCTAAGCTCTAATACTAAGGCACATTGAGGTACATCTGCGCTCCACATGATTTACAGAGGTGAGTAAAAACTTGCCTTAACCCTGAAGGCATGTACCCTACACAGCTTTATACATGCTCAAGTAGTGCCTCCCACATCTACACTGCATAGTTTCCTTCTGCCTCCCTGCTGTGGGGGAAGACTGTTGAAGCTGTGGCCTGCCGGTGACTTTTGTCATCACAGGGAGGTGGTGGAGTCTTTCACTGGCATGTGTGGCTGCACTTCACAGTATGGACATAGCTTTCTTCTCACTGCAGGGTGTAGCTACCTATCTACAGTGTGCAGTCCAGATGTAGCCTTCAAGTTCAAGGCCTTAGGATGAATAGGCTTTTAAGAACCTGTATGGGGCGTACCTATCCCACACCATCCCCAAAAGGGTTAAATCCTGCTTTGCAGGCTGAAGAAGCCCTGCCTCTCCAACTCTGCTGGGCATGCTCAGCCTGAAGGCGGAGTATAAAAGGAAGCAGCCCAACTCCTCAGATTACAGGCTCTCGCCAAGGTGCTGCTACAGGCTATTACAGAGCCATGGTGTGCAGAGTTCCAGATGGACTCCAGGCTGCCTGATGAGCCTAGAAAAGAGACTGTGCTAGCAGGAGGGACACCATCTGAGGACCACAGAGAGCTGGGGGAACCATAGAGCACTGCTGAGGGTAAGAATCAATCCAGGGGGCTTAGACTCTTTTCTGATGAGTGAACCAGGAAACCACTCAGCATCCCTACAGACTCAGTGGTGAGCCACCCTCACCACTGTCAGGGTTCTGAGGTGGGACTTTAAGGAGAAGGGAGGGCCCAAGTCCCCCTCCCCTGGATGCCACTCCCACAAGTGGTGCCCCACTTCTCCAAAAGGCCAAGAGGCTACACAATCCCACAGAGGTGGACTACTCTATTGAATCCAGCTATCGGGCCATGCTGCTCTAAACACAAGGGCCATTTATTGACTCCAGTCATCAGACCAGACTGCTTTGAGCCCAAGGGCTGCTTGTTAACCCTGGCCACTAGGCTGTGCTACCACATTTGACAGAGCCATGAATGAGTGACCTAACCAGCTGCTAAACAATTTTTTTCCTCTTCTCGCCATATGTGACCCAGCGCCCACAACAATCTTTATTTTTAAATATTATGGATCTAAGCTCACTGAACTGCTGCTTCATAGGCCAATTAGTCCTTAAGTTAAACATGAATTTATCACTTGGGTCTCCAAATCCAGGGGGTCACTACATGAAGTACTTAGCACTGAAAGGGAGTAAAATAAAATCTATCTTGATGTATAATTAATTAACAGATTGTAATATATTACTGGTATCTACAGCCTACAAGATTTACTGAGATACAAACTAAAAATTCAACTTAATTAAGACAGAGGCAGTAAATTCACTTGTAGTGCATGATTCTGAAGTTGAGTGTAGTGTGAGCAATAAACATTTTTGTCAAGATAGCTACAGTCACTCAGAAATTGACAGTAATAATGCTTTTGGACTTGCTGCCGTAGAATACTTTTGTAGGTTAGTAGTCAAAATAACAACACTGTGTTTCTATACATGGCTGTAGTTCACAAACATGACTGGTTGCACTTAATTTAAATCATGTTCAATCTATCTCTTTGCACAGAAACATAATGGTAGCTAACTATATCTTTAACTGTTGATTGAGCTGTGGTATTATGGGTTTTAACAGCTATGCAAAAAAAACAAAGAACTCCATTATCATCATGTATGTCCATACAACGCCATCTCTCCAGTATGTACACTGTCACTGTAAAGTCTATTCAATAGTGAGGCAAATAGCATCAGCCTTCTTTACACACAGTTGAACTTAGGCGTGGGCTTCATTATCATGAATTTGACTTCAGTTCTTAAACTGTATCCAAATTACATGTCTGGCACTGATGGTATTAATAATTACTTTCTTCTGGGAAACAAGTGTAATTTCAGTTTGTAATGAGTCTTGCAGTTGAGAGAATTTAAATGTAAAGGTAAAAAAAATCAGACAGTAATTTTCATGATGCAAATTATTTCTGTTATTCCATTTTCAGTAAGCACTTAAAAAGTCCATTCATAACCTCGCTTCTGTGATAAACAAAGTTAGGGTAAAACTTAAACAGTGAATAATCCTGCAGCACTTTAGAGACTAACAAAAATGTAGAAGGTATCATGAGCTTTCGTGGGCACAACCCAATTCTTCAACTGCAGGATTATTGGTTGTGTAAGATTTTTTAGTTACAGACCAAGATGGCTACCCCTCTGAAAGTTAGGGTAGATCACTTAAAATATCCCAAGAAGGTTCTTAATCTTGATCTTTTTACTCAGATTTTTGGACTCCTCCTCAAGCATAATTGGTTTAGTATTAAAATAGGTCAAATCTCATATTTTTGGGAAATGTGAACCCAGCACCGATTTAAAATGCTAGAATAAAAATGCGAGGAGAAAGGATCAGTCGAGATCATTGGCAAAGGTATTAAAAGATCATACATAAATGTGTCTTAATCCTCAACTGGAGTTGGCCCATCTAGTAGTCACCATTCTGAGTCACTACTTGCCCTCTCTGAGGTAAGAGTAATAATTACTGAAAAAAATTGCTTTTGCATAGGTACAACCTGTCTATGAGGAAGCAAGCTAAGGGCCAGATGATCAACTATACGCTGCTTTGGTTATGGCTCAGCTGCAAGGACATCTACTGCATCTACTCTTGTCTAGTTGTAAGGCTAGTTGTAAGCTGTCCCCAGTTTCACCATGCTTTAGCACAGCCTTATGACAGCTTCAAAGTAAGTGAGCTGATGATGGCCCCCAAAAGATTGTCCTGCTCTTGATAACCCTACTATGCTGAGCCCACACGTGGGTGGGTTTACATACCTCACAGCTGGGGAATCCCCCATCACTGGAATCCCCTGGTAAAGAGATGAAGTTGTTCAGTCCATTTTTCTGTCGCCACAGATCACCAACAAATAAACCACATAGCTGAAGGATGGGATACTAGCTTCTTAGCAGCAACCCAGCACATCTGAAGTAGTGACCGAGTGATGAAAGCAAGCATGGCATTATCCACCCCATGAGGATAAATGAATGCCAAAATTTGAGCGCAGAACCATTTTAAAAAATTGAGGTCTGAGTTTTGATTCTTGTGGACTGATTCAATAATATTTGGAAAATGAAGTTTCTCTCAATCTGATTTTTCTAAGAGGACAATCCTTAATTGCTGAACAGTGGAGTCATTTTACTACCGAAATAAAAAACAACAATAACCCTGTCTTGGTTACTAAAGTTTTTAAACTGAGGCACTGAAAGTTTGCTATGATACTTTTTACACCCTACTCTTTTGAAAAGGGCTGTGGAATACTGAATTTTTACTTGAAAGGTAAAGATTTTTATATTGGACATGAAGAAAGAAAGGACAGAATGGATGTAGTAGATTAACTAGGTTGTGAGTCAAATTTAACTTCTCTGCATTGGTGACTCATGGCCTATGGGGGAGAGGGTATAATGGGGAGGAGAGCAGAGTGAGAATGTCCAGCTTCAACAATTAAAATCTGGAAGGTGGGGGACTGGCATGCGCCCCAGAACTCCCCACCCCCACAAGTCACTCCTGCTGATCTGGGAACTCTTCAGCAATAGCTAGAATTGTAGAGGACATCCTTCATTTGTAATTTGTTCTACCTGTTGGAGGGCTGTTGTCAGACACTCCAACCTCTCCTCAAATTGTCTCAGCCTCCCTTTATGTATGTGAAAGGGGCTGTCCCATCACTGAGCTAGACAATTAGAAGCCCCAGCCTCATTGCTCAACTTCTTTTAAAGGATGCTTTTCCCTAAGTGGGCTTCCAATTCTGATTTACCAGTGAACCAGACCATCTGTGGAACAAGTTCCTTCGCTGGACACCTGCAAAGTTGAGCACTTGAACCATAAGCTCTGAATCCTTTCTGCCTTAAGCTCTGAATCCTTAGGCTACTGTGGGAGGATGAAAAAAAATCCATTCTCTCCTAGACAATTTAGTAGTAAGGGGAAAATTCCTTCCCAGTCAAAGATGACAAACTCAATGATCATAACAGGCTCCCAGACCTAGTCCTATGCTAATGACAGTGATGTGAGCTTAGGAACCAATTGTTTCCTGTGGAACAGGGTTCCACATAGAAGGAAACTCCTTATATGTTGTCCTCTCAGAGTGAAGGAAGCAGTTGAGCTCGCAGGCCAGGCTATCAGCTTATGTAATGTCTACCCCATCTTCTAACTACCTCTCTCTCTTCTGAAGGAGGAATAGGAAGTGGGGACACTCCATAAGAGCAACAATACTCTTACACCCGTGAGTCCTTTCAGGCTGCATTAATAAGTTACGGTCCCTCTGTAAGAATGCACTAGTATGCACAACTCCTTTGCTTGTGCAACTGTAATGAAAGAGTTTTGAAGTATTTAAAAGATAGTTAAACTTTTGATTTTCAGGGGGGAATTGGACAGTGAGCAGGTATGGAGAAGAAATTCAGTGTGTCCAGGATTGCTGTTCCTTGTTGTACAGACAAAAATTCCTTTAAAATACATGCCTAGAAGAGTTAAAGAAAACAAACTTAAATTGCAGATGGGATTTCTAAATTGTTCGTAAGTAACTGGAAACTGCAGGCTGATATTTAACTACTCTGTAGGTAGCAAGCAATTTCCCTTTGTAACATTTCAGCATAAAGCATTTAAGATGTGCATTGATTCCATTTTTATTTTATATGTAAAGCAACAAAGCACTCCAACTAGTAAACTACATGCACATAAATCAAAAGTAGTACACAAAATTACTTTAAAATATGTCAGTTCAAAGAGAACTCTCCTGAAAACACTGCACCCCTGGCCTTTGCTATGGCTAATGCAGTGACTAGTACCTATTACACGGCTTTTCATCTAGCTGAGATAGTACATTTTAACTTTCTGAAAAACTTCAATTATTCTTAAAGGGCGAGTTTAAGATGCCAGAAATGGTTCTTAATGTACATAACCCTGAACTGCTAGTCAGTGCTGACTAAAAGCATAACTGAGCATACCCATAGAACAAAACCTGCATGTTCTACAAGTGTTTTGTTCTTCATCTAAAAATTCTAAAACAACTTACTGAATCACTTAAGGAGAAACAATAGCATGAGTCTGGCTGCAGGCTCATAATTAGTTTGATCATCCTAGTAAAAGGGGTAGGGATTAATTGGCCCAGAAGCTCTATGTGTGTATATGTGTGTGTGTGTGTGTGTGTGTGTGTGTGCGTGCGAGCGTGCGCTTTACCATATCAAGGATGCTGGAGTGAATTCAGCAAACAAAATTGTGTTTCTGTCATAGTGGCTTATACTATTATACATACTATTTGAAGCACAATTTTGATGGACAAACTACTTCTAGACTAGGAGCGTCACATGGGTCAGAAATCTTACCCTTGCAGGACATAGGCTGGCAGAAGTTTATAATGCAGACCTGTCTTCAGGTCATTATTGAAATGGGGTCAAGATGGACAATGATAGGCAGCTTTTCCTACACTGCTCAGAAAATGATCCTCAAAGCTCAGCTGTACAGAGACCACCACTCGCAGCATGAGAGTAGATACCTAAATACCTGCACCCCAGATATAATCATTGGCTTCTCAAGTATGTTGTCATTGTGTTGGTCAAATAAAAGATATACTCTCAATCACCTTGCCTCTCCTTTGTGGCTTTTGTGTTATATATCAATTTACCGATTGTGATGGGGCGGCAGGGCCCGCGGACGCTAGCCCCGTGCCCCGCACTCAAGCGCCGGACGGCGCTGCCGCTGGGAAGCTGGGGCGGCTCTGCCGAGCCTGTTTGGCAGCGGCCGCCTGCGCAGGCGCAGTCGTTTCCCGGGTGGACCGCCCAGAGGTGGGAGAGCCGACGGCACAACGCGCAGGCGCCGGCGTCCCCGGCAAGGGGCGCCGGCTTCAAAAGATGGCTTCCGGCCGGGAGCAAGAGAGAGGAGGAAGATGCGGGTGAGTGGGACTGAGCCAGCAGAGACCCGGGCCAGACCTGATGGGACATAGGATACCCCAATGGAGGACCGGCGCAGCGGGAAGAGGAGAGACCCCCCCCCCGCCAAGCGGAGTGGGATAGACAAGGACTAGCCGGGATGGAGGAAGCAGCCCAGGACGGGGTCAGGGAAACCCCGGGGACCTGTGAGTTGCGGCCGTAGCCCCCTCGGTTGGGCAGCGTGTCAACGACGCCTACCCTTAGGGTCCTGGGCTGGGACCTGGAGAGGGGGAGGACCCAGGTCCCCCTCCGCCTTGTAAGGCCCCATAGGGGCCGGTTGGGTGATCACGACAGAATGCTAAGGGTCCCCCGCCCCACTGGGGGAGCCCTGACACGCGACCAGATGGGTTGGTGCATGACAAATGGTGGAGAATGTGGGCATGACTCCAAACCCCTAGACTAAAAAGGGGGGCGAAAAAAAGCCGCACAAAACAGCGGTAAACCCTAAGAGGAGCGGTGGGCACCTCCCCGGGGTGAAGGGGAGGAGAGCCAGGGCCATGGACCCCGCCCAAGTATTCGAATGGCTCATGGAGCAACAAAAACAGCAACAACATCAAGTACAGTTGCTGCAGCAGCTGGCCACGCTAGACCAGGAACAGCAACGGCAGCTGGTTAGAGAGATAACGCAGCAGCAAGAAAGATGGGTACAGCACAGGATAGGACAAGGGGCAAGCTCCGGACCACTGGGAGATGGGAGTGAGGGGCCGGTAGGCCCCCCCAGTTGCCTATTCGGCTAACAAAGATGGGGCTCCTAAATGACCCGGAAGCGTACCTGGTAACTTTTGAGAAGGTAGCGCAAGTCGCCCGCTGGCCCGAGGAACATTGGGCCACCTTCTTGGCCCCTTATCTCACTGGGCCTGCGCAACTCGTGTATAGGAGCTTGGCAGCCCAAGTCGCCTTAAAATACTATAAAGTTAAAGAAGCGATACTCGATCAGATAGGAGTTACTCCAGAGACTTATAGGCAGAGGTTCCAGAGTGAGTGGTACCCCCACGGGGTGCGGCCGAGGGCCATGGCACAGAAATTAAGGGAACTGGCCGGGCGGTGGCTGGAACCCGATAAGCAGGCTAGCCCCCAGGTAACAGACGTTGTGGTGCTGGAACAATTCCTGCAAATCCTTTTGCCAGGGGCCCAGCAATGGGTACACCGACATTGCCCCAAACGCTGGCCAATGTGGTCACTCTGATGGAAAACTATATGGCCACTGAACCCCCGGGAGGACCTGCGAGAGGAGATAGAGAGGCCCGAGGGGAGCGACCACAAAGGGGTATAGGAAAGCCAGAGAGGGGAGGCAAAGGAGCCGAGGTCCGCTGGGGTCTGGGACGGGGGTGGGTAAGGAGACTGCCAGAGGCAGAAAAGGAAGGCCCCCCCCCGAGAACCCGGGAATAGGGGGGACCCTGGCAGAGGCAGCAAGGGAGGGAGCAGCTGAAGGGGGTCCTCCCGGAACTGCTGCTATGAGTGCGAGCAGGAGGGGCACTTTAAGCGGGAGTGCCCCTTCATGGACTGCTCCTTTGGGCAAGGGGTACCCAATCAAGGAGCTACAGTAACCACCCAAGTATTGGTGGAGGGGGTCCCGGTTTGGGCATTGATGGACTCGGGCTGCGGGCAGACGATGGTCCGGGAGGAATTGGTCCCGAGTCCCGAGCCTGTCGGGACCACAGTTTGGGTACGATGTATCCACAGAGACGTACGGCCCTACACAAGGTCTGGGTACGGCTGCAAAGTGAGGGGGAAGAAGGCATCTGTCAGATAGCGTTAGCTCCGCAGCTCACCTACCCGGTGGTCCTGGGATGGGATTGGCCGGGCTTCTGTCGAATTTTGCAGGCCTGGAACCAACCTGACCTGGACCAGCCAGAAGAGGGGCTGGAAGCAACAGAAATGGAGCCAGACTGGGTCACAGATCGTGACTTCCTCAATGAGCAAAGGAACAACCCGACATTGGTACGAGCCTGGGAGCAGGCCCAAGGAAGGGAAGAAGGCAGAACTCTGAACCAACAGGAGACATACTTCGAGGTACGGGGGGATTGCCTATACCGTGTGGCCCGAGAAACCGAGGGGTCGGGGGTGGTCTGGCAGTTACTAGTACCACGCCGCTACCAGAATAAGGTGTTGGAACCCCTGGTCCGGGCATCTGGGCCGGGAGAAGACCCTGCAGCGGCTCACGAAGCAGTTCTTCTGGCCGGGGATATACAGAGACGTTCGGGACTTCTGTAACTCGTGCCCCACCTGCCAGCGTACGCGGCTACCACTATGCCCCAAGGCTCTACTGGTGCCCCTCCCGGTAGTAGGCATCCCCTTCGATAGGGTGGGCCTGGACCTGGTGGGACCAGTGGAAAAATCTTCAGCCGGGTTCAATTATATCATGGTCCTGGTGGACTATGCAACCCGTTACCCAGAGGCAGTACCCCTAAGAAACACCACCGCGGCAACGATAGCCGGGGAGCTAGTAAAAATATTTGCCCGGGTGGGAATCCCCAAAGAGATCCTAACGGATCAAGGAACTAACTTGACATCCCGATTGATCCAAGAGTTGTGCAGGTTGTTACGAGTAAAAACCCTGCGGACCTCTTACCACCCCCAGATGGACGGGGTGGTAGAGAGGCTTAACCGGACCCTGAAAGAAATGCTGAGGCAATTCTTGGACGAGGAACCCCGAGACTGGGATAAGGCCCTGCCAGCCTTGCTGTTCGCCATCAGAGAAGTGCCGCACACCTTGACCGGGTTCTCTCCATTCGAACTGCTGTATGGACGGCAGCAGCGAGGCATCCTAGACCTTATCAAGGAGACCTGGAAAGAGCAGGAGTCTAGAGTCCAGGGGACCGTAAACTACGTTCTGAAGTTGAGGGAGCAGCTGAAGCGGCTTGGCGAGTTTGCGAAAAGAAATCTGCAACAAGCCCAGGGCCGACAAGAGTTATTGTACAACTGAGGCACTAAAATGAGGGAATTCGAAGCAGAGGATCGAGTCCTCCTCCTGCTGCCAATAAAGGAACCGAAGCTGTTAGCCTGGTGGCAAGGGCCCTTTGAGGTGGTACGAAGAGTCGGGCCGGTGGATTACGAAGTACGGCTAGATGGGAAGTGGGCTAAGTCACAGATATATCACATCAACCTTCTAAAGAAATGGAAGCCCCGTGAGGCTCTCCTGATCACGACCGAGTTAGAGGAGCCTGAAGTGGGCCCCTGGGCCAGGGAGATGGAGGACGGTGCAGCCCCGGCTAAGGGAGAGGACCTCACGACCGCCCAACACCAAGAAGTGGAGGCCATCACACAGGAGTATGTCACCACACTCACCAAGACACCCGGAAAAACATCGGCGATTTATCACCACATTTCGACGACTCCGCGGAAAAGGGTATGTGATGTGATAAGACCCCTACCCCGGAAAATGTGGGACCCTGTCTGAAAGGAAGTCCAGGAGATGTTGCGGTTGGGAGTGATCGAAGAGTCCTGAAGCGGCTGGAGGAGTGCTATCATACTAGTACCGAAACCAGATGGGTCGCTCCGATTTTGCGTGGATTTCTGGAAGGTGAATGCTATATCCCGATTTGATGCGTACCCCATTCCCCGCATGGACGAGCTGCTAGATAGACTAGGGCAGGCCAGATACATATCGACCCTAGACTTAACGAAAGTGTACTGGCAGATCCTGCTTACCCCAGCCTCCAAAGAAAAAACAGCCTTTTCAACCCCGTTCAGGTTATTTCAGTTCAAGACAATGCCGTTTGGCCTGCATGGGGCGGCCGCTACATTCCAAAGGTTAATGGACCGAATCTTGCGGGACCACCGAGACTATGCAGCAGCCTATATTGATGATATAGTCATCTACAGCCAGAACTGGCAGGATCACACGCGGCACCTGCGAGCGGTGTTGAGGACTTTAAGGGACGCTGGCCTTACAGCCAACCCCACCAAATGCCATATAGACCAACGCGAGGTAACCTATCTAGGGTATATAGGTGGGGAGAGGGAGGCTGCGGCCGTTAACGGACAAAGTGACAGCCCTCGCCGAGTATAGGTTTCCAACGACCAAGAAGCAGGTGTGGCAATTCTTAGGCTTGGTGGGGTATTACCGAAGATTTATCCCTCAATTTGCGACCATAGCAGCCCCCCTCACAGACCTAACGAGGGCAGGGCAACCGAAAAGGGTGATACCCTCAGGGAAGGCGGAAAGAGCCTTTGAGGAGCTAAAAACGGCCTTGACATGAGCCCCGGTGCTGAGGCAACCGGACATCTCGAAAGAGTTGATAGTACAGATGGATGCCTCAGCGGTAGGACTAGGGGCAGTCTTGGCCCAAGAGATAGACGGGGAGGAACACCCAATCCTATACCTGAGCCGAAAGCTGTTCCCCCGGGAAAGGGCCTATGCCACGATTGAAAAAGAGGCTCTAGCGGTAAAATGGGTGATTGAATCCCTCCGATATTACTTACTCGGGAACCCTTTCAAGCTGATAACGGACCATGCCCCCCTAAAGTGGTTGCAGTCTATGAAAGAGACAAACCCCCGAATACCGAGATGGTATTTGGCCATACAACCCTATAGGTTTGAAGTGACACACCGCCCCGGCCGGAAACACAACAACGCGGACTTTTTCTCAAGGATGGATGAACCGGAAAGAGGAACGGAAAAAGGCAAGAAACTTAAGGGGGGGGGAGGTGTGACGGGGCGGCAGGGACCGCGGACGCTAGCCCCGCGCCCCGCACTCAAGCGCCAGACAGCGCTGCTGCCGGGAAGCTGGGGCAGCTCTGCCGAGCCTGTTCGGCGGTGGCCGCCTGCGCAGGCGCAGTCGTTTCCCGGGTGGACCGCCCAGAGACAGGAGAGTCGATGGCACAATGCACAGGCGCCGGCGTCCCCGGCAAGGGGCACCGGCTTCAAAAGATGGCTCCTGGCCGGGAGCAAGAGAGAAGAGGAGGAAGACATGGGCGAGCGGGACCGAGCCAGCAGAGACCCGGGCCAGACCCGATGGGACATTGGAGACCCTGACGGAGGACCGGCGCAGCGGGAAGAGGTGAGCCCCCCCCCACCCCGCCGAGCAGAGTGGGATAGACAAGGGCTAGCTGGGACGGAGGGAGCAGCTCAGGACGGGGTCAGGGAATCCCCGGGGACCGGTGAGTTGTGGCCGTAGCCCCCCTGGTCGAGCAGCGCATCTACGACGCCTACCCTTAGGGTCCTGGGCTGGGACCTGGAGAAGGGGAGGGCCCAGGTTCCCCTCCGCCTCATAAGGCCCCATAGGGGCCGGTTGGGCGATCACGACAGAACGCTTAGGGTCCCCTGCCCCACTGGAGGAGCCCTGACACGTGACCAGACAGGTTGGTGCGTGACACCATTGTAAACTGAACTGAAATAATTTCACAGGCACCAAGCCATCAGAATATAACATGACTTGAATGGAGGTGTGACAGTGTTCATGTAGATGACACATGGTGGCTAACACATTAAAAACCTTTTACTTAAATCTTGCTACGAACCTAACAGATCAAGTCATATAGTGCATTACTAGTTGACTAAGCCAACTAAACTTCCCAAGGGTGTCTGTGTGTGTGTTTATCTGAATTGTAGAATTATTCACTTTAAATCAAAAACTACCTAACATGTCCTGCACAAGAATATTTTGTGCACTTCAAGCTTTGCTTAAATTACAAATTACTATTTTCTCCTTGGTCACTCCCCATTTTATTCATGACACATATGATTTTCAAATATATCATATGGACACAAATCTTCATACAGGCAGTCCCCGACTTACGCGGATCCGACTTATGTCGGATCCGCACTTACGAACGGGGCTTTCTCGCCCCGGAAGTCGGGGCGAGAAAGCCCCGTTCGTAAGCTGCTCCGGTGCCCCTGGTCTGCTGGAGACCGTCTCCAGCAGACCAGGGGCACCGGGTGGGTTCCCGCGCTTCTGAGGCTTTGCCAGAGCAAAGCCTCAGAGGCGCGGGAAACCGCCGCTGCTGCCGCTTCAATCTGGGTGCCTGTGGTCTGCTGGGGACCGTCCCCAGCAGACCACAGGCTCCCGGACAGAAGCCGCAGCCGCAGCCGCGGGGGGGTCCCGCGCCTCTGAGGCTTTGCTCTGGCAAAGCCTCAGAGGCGCGGGACACCCCCGCGGCTGTGGCTTCAGTCCGGGAGCCTGTGGTCTGCTGGGGACGGTCCCAAGCAGACCACAGGCACCCAGATTGAAGCGGCAGCAGCGGCGGTTCCCCGCGCCTCTGAGGCTTTACTCTGGCAAAGCCTCAGAGGCGCGGAACCCCCCCCCCCCCCCCCCGCGGCTGCGGCTTCAGTCCGTGATCCTGTGGTCTGCTGGGGACCTTCCCCAGCAGACCACAGGCTCCCGGACTGAAGCCGCAGCCGCGGCAGGGTCCCTCGCCTCTGAGGCTTTGCCAGAGCAAAGCCTCAGAGGCTCTGCTCCCGGTGTCCCTGGTATGCTGGGGGGGGGGGGCAGCTAGTGTGCTCCCCCCCCCCCCCAGCAGACCAGGCTTTTGTTTTGGACTCTGGGGCAGAGCAGCTGGGGCGCTGCCGATTGGTCCTGCAGCGCCCGCTCTGGGCACTACTGGACCAACCCGGCAGCACCCCAGCTGCTCTGCCCCAGGTCCTGATTCAGCCGCTGCTGGTCAGTTTCAGCAGCGGCTGAATCAGGACGCCTGGGGCAGAGCAGATGGGGTGCTGCTAGGTTGGTCCAGTAGCACCCAGGAGCGGCGCTACTGGAGCAACCCAGCAGCACCCCAGCTGCTCTGCCCCAGGCGTCCCCAAGTCAGCTTCTGCTGAAACTGACCACCGCTGACTACCGGAAGCCCCAGGCAGAGTTGCTCTGCCCCGGGCTTCCTGGAATCAGCTGCTGATCAGTTTCAGCAGCAGCTGACTTGGGGACGCCTGGGGTTCTTAAGTTGATTCTGTATGTAAGTCAGAACTGGCGGTCAGTTTCAGCAGTGTCTGAATCTGGATGCCAGTTCCGACTTACATACAGATTCAACTTAAGAACAAACCTACAGTCCCTATCTTGTACGTAACCCGGGGACTGCCTGTATTGCAAATTGTGTGTTTTGTACTAGTATTTCAAGAAAACAAATGGCAAATTGTCAATGCATCTCTGCAGTAATAAGGCAGCTGGTAAGCAAGTATCTGCAGGTTGATCTTTAGCAAAATTAATAGTGGGGAAAATTAAATAGCTTGTAATATACCTGTGAAACTATGTAGAACATGGTTACATGACATAAAAGGCATATGCTCTATATTAAACTGTGCAGTTAAAATTTTTACAGACCCCCTAATTGACTTCTAGAGAAATTTAAATTATGTAGATAATCGCTACAAGAAATCCAGGGTACCTCCTCATTCTTAAACGTATTTTGTCTAGCTCACTTATATTTCCAAGTCTTGCCTACCAGCGAAAGTGGCAGTGTTATTAGACACCAAGCTGATTGTTCTAAAGCTCTTTCAAAAGAATAGTAAGGTACATTAAAGTGAAAGTTCATGTTAAAATGAAATGAATAAAATACTTAATGTCAAAATTGCATGTTAGGGAAATAGTATGGTGTGTATGAGGATGCATTCTTTTTAGTGTAAGAAATAAGATTAGAGAGAAGGAAAAAATAGAGCCTCATCTTCAGGATGAAGCAGCCAATGAATTAGATCCAAACAGTACCTTCTTTAAGAAGTTGGTACTGTGGGGTAGCTTTAGATTGTGCTGTGTTCTTGATAATTATCGTTAAAAGCAATTACTTTTCTCAGGCAGCAAATTACACTTTAGAAGTATTTTTATAAAGTATTTCACAAGCTGCTGGTTGCTCTTTAAAGCAGTTTTGTGCATAAAAAGTACTTGTCTGGTTGTATGAAGAGGCCATTAATGCAGAGCCCTATGAGGGATAAGGGGTAAGGGAAGGTTATTCTGGTCAGGAGGCTATAAGGCTTTCCCTGTTTGAACTATTTTGACCTGTCCCCACCCCCACTTCAAAGAACAGAGCTACATAGGCATCATTAGGTTCCTCTTTTTTTAAATAACCCTTAAGCCTCATAAGGAATAAGGATTATTTTGAAAGAAGGGTTTGGTCTCGAAATAACCATGTCTACACAGTGTTTTTTATCTCGAAATAGGGTATTTCGAAAAAGCGGATGGACGCAATTATGCAAATGAAGCGTGGGAAATTCAAATCCGCGCTTCATTTGCAATTTTGCTCACCTGCATTTGCATTCCTCTCTCGAAAGAGGAATGCAGTGTAGACATACCCTTAGTTTACTTGGATGATATTAGTGTGTGCAGAGAATGGGGTGGAAAGGAGAGGCGATAACTGCTCAATAAACAGCATGTCATGTTTATTGATGCTGTCCCAGATAATCAGATACACTTCTGTATTAGTGATGCCCACTGACCACAAGTCTGTTATCCGTTTCACAGAACTTCTTTGCAGACACTGAAAGAGATGTTTGTTTTGGAGGGACAGTCCTAGTTTGAAAATCAGCACTTTTTTTTAAAGGATCAATCAGTTAACTGAGTAAGCAGAAGCAAAGATGAGCCTGCTGTCCAAAAGATTTGGGTTTGAATGTTTAAACAAATAGAATGGTTAATTAGAGGAACTGGGTTGGAAGTTGGATAAGAAAGGCTCTCATAATATGTAATATGCTACTTGACTTCGGCTGGGTAGGGCATCACTAGCATCTGTCTCAGTTTCCATTGCATGTCGTAATTAACACCGCCGATCACCAAGGAGTGCAGAAATTAAGAAACTAAAAATAGTAGCACCCATTCATATGAAGTAAGGGAAAAAGATTTAGTCTGATCTTACCTTCTAAAACCAATTCTTTCATCTCTATTATCTAAACACAAAATCAAAGCATTTAATAATGGAAACAGCATATAAAAATGGTCAATAATTGGGAATGTATTAGGGACACAAAATCACCTTCACCACCTTTTAATGTGCAGACACTACATTCTAGTAATAAAGTAAACAGCATGACACTAAACTTGCCAAATATTCAGAGGCTGTAAAATTGAGCTACAGAAGGTGAATGCTGAAAACTCTCTATTACTTCCTGTGCATTTCACTTTGTCATAGACTCCATAGTACAGAGAGCTTGTTTTCTCCCTACGTTACACATAAATTACACATACATTCAAGCCATACCTCTTGGACGGCCTCTTACGGAACACTGCATTCTGAATTCACTGAGTACTGTCTGGGAGCAGTATTTTTACAAACAGTTTGTAATGGCAGTTTAGAAGACTATGTATAGCCCTCTGATCAAGTGGGAGAGCAGTTCAGAGGTGGCAGCCCTGACCTCCACTTGTGTCTCTCCTGACTGCATGTCTTGAAGAGCCAAGTTTCACAGATCTAGGTGAATCCCTGATGAGTAAATTTGAACTAATAGCTTTGGACACTTGGGCATGGCACATAGTAATTAAAACAAATCTGCTTGTTTGTGTTTACAGTTGTCAAGCTGTTCAGTGGGATACGGCTGTTATGGCCACCTGGGGTAGGCTCTGCAGTAATTCACGGGCACAATTACCTTGCTTTGCAGCTTAGTCCTTAGAACTGTACCTTGAAGAGGTTCTGGCATCACCTGGTTGGAACAGACTGTTAAGTTATGCAGAGTCTTCTGTTATGCAATTTTGAGTATTCAGAACTTAGACATGAGGTGAAGCAACGCACTGTCCCACTGCCTGGCTCTGGGTGCTTACTGAGCAGCACTTTGCTCCCTTGGCTAGCAAGTGATCAGAGCTCACATGCTTCTTTGTTTTTTCAGTGAGGAGAGAAACTCTTAGTTTATAGCATATTTTGTCCATATATACAACTTCATGTAGCAACATGAGGCTATAACACTTTTAAAAATGACTGACAAGGAGTCACAGTAAACAGGTGCAACTCACTTGAGCCAAATGAAACTTCTTTCTTAAAGCATGCATGAAATTGCCCTATTATAGTATAATGAAAGGTGAACACTTCTTGAGGAAAATGAAGCAGGTGAGAATATGATACCAGGATAATAACAATGCATTACAGTGGCCTACTGTAAACCATGATGCAAACCACAAATCGATTGTCTAAATGCAACTTGAATTCCCCAAATGGTTTCACATTCTTTCACGTCAGCTGTGTGCCTTTCATTGTGAAGCTCTTTTGAGAATCTTAAGTTCTGTAAAGAGGCTTAGGGTTAGTTACTGATGAGTGAGAAGTAATGGGGCATACAGACTTTTCCACCTAGTATAGTTTGACACCTCATTTGAATTTCTGAGGTAGTTTACTGACACAGGGCATGGAACTTTAAAAATGACTGAAGACCAGTGCTTTTTTTGTGATGGTACTGCCCGGTACGTAGTACCGGCACCTCCAGATGCAGTACCGGCACCTCCAGTCAGAGCTCAACAACTTTTCCCCTCGAGTATCGGCACCCTTTTTTTTGATTTTTAACAAAAAAAGCACTGCCAAAGACCCAGCCCCTGGTAACTACTTCAATTTCACTTTCAACTGCTTCAGATGATACAGTGTTTTTAATAGTCCATTTATGTTACATCACATCATTATCTGATAAATGCTCCATAGAAAGGAAATGCATCACAGCCAATTAATTTATAAAGGACTCTTAAAGTGCAGGAAGTTGTATCAACGATAACAGGAACTCTTAGCTTGGATTTAGATGTTCAAAAGTTCTGTACCGAGAGCCTGCAGAACTTTACAGAAACTCAGACCAACTTAATTGTATTAAATCAATGGAGCAGGAAATCTGTCTAAGGACAAATGGTGATTTTGAATCTCCCGCATAGGAGATTTCCCAGTGCAATTGATTAGAACCAGGTTATTAAGATTTCTGTAAATTTTGAATTCTGGATGACCAAATAATCAGGAAACAAAAATGGTCCCTCACTTGTAAAAAATTGTTAGATAAAATCTGATTCACCCCTTTATGCTGTGTTATTGGACTTGGCTCAGTTCCCTCCTCTTTACATTAGAATGTATTTTTACAGGTGTTTTGATAGTTGAGGTAATCCCATAAACTCTGATCTTGAGTTGTAGGATGTTAATGGGTAAAAAATGTAAGCTGATGTTGATTTTAATGTGACTCTTCTAATGTCAACATTTTAGCTGCAATACTACCATGCTGTGTTGTATATGGTGATATCTATATGATGTATCAGCTGCCAAGTAAGGGTATGTCTACACTACCCCGCTAGTTCGAACTAGCGGGGTAATGTATGCATACCGCACTTGCTAATGAAGCCCGGGATTTGAATTTCCCGGGCTTCATTAGCATAAGCGGGGAGCCGCCATTTTTAAATCCCCGCTGCTTCGAACCCCGTGTAGCGCGGCTACACGGGGCTCGAACTAGGTAGTTCGGACTAGGGTGCCTATTCCGAACTACCGGTACTCCTCGTTTCACGAGGAGTAACGGTAGTTCGGAATAGGACCCTAGTCCGAACTACCTAGTTCGAGCCCCGTGTAGCCGCGCTACACGGGGTTCGAAGCAGCGGGGATTTAAAAATGGCGGCTCCCCGCTTATGCTAATGAAGCCCGGGAAATTCAAATCCCGGGCTTCATTAGCAAGTGCGGTATGCATACATTACCCCGCTAGTTCGAACTAGCGGGGTAGTGTAGACATACCCTAACATGCTAGAACATACCTGAGTTCAACTGCAAAGCCAAATGCTGTGCTAGTGTATTCTGTATGGGTATGTCTACACTACCCCGCTAGTTCGAACTAGCGGGGTAATGTAGGCATACCGCAATTGCAAATAAAGCCTGGGATTTGAATTTCCCGGGCTTCATTTGCATAAGCGGGGCGCCGCCATTTTAAAATCCCCACTTGTTTGAACCCCATGCCGCGAACTAGGTAGTTCGAACTAGTCTTCCTAGTTCAAACTACCGTTACTCCTCATTCCATTATTGAATAATACCATTCTGCTGATACCATTATTGGACCTAACCAAGTGAGTTATAAGATCCAGAACACATATTCCTGCTCATCCAGAAATATAATTTATGCCATCATGTGCCGAAAGTGTCCGTCTGCTGTGTACATTGGACAAACATCTCAGACACTTCACCAAAGGATCAATGCCCACAAAACAGATATTAGACAGGATCACAAAGAAAAAACAGTTTCTTACCATTTCAACCAGAAAGGGCATTATCTCAATGACTTGATTACCTGCATCCTGCTTCAAAGACATTTTAACACCAGACTTGAAAGAGAATCCTCTGAACTGTCATTCATGCTTAAATTTGACACTTTACACCTAGGTCTTAACAGAGACACTAATTACCTTACCCATTACAAAGATAGCTTCCCCAATTATCACCTCTAATATCATTAGCTCACAGATATTTACCTCCCGCCCTCATCCCCCTTCTATTCTGAAATTTGATTTGTCCTTTTCATATGTGTTCATTTTTTTGATTGTATCCTTTGGTATATATGGTCATGCCAATTTTCTTCCACTATTTGATCTGAGGAAGTGGGTTTGGCCCACGAAAGCTCATCACCTAATAAACCATCTTGTTAGTCTTTAAAGTGCTATATAGTCTTGTTTTTTTGTTTCAATACCTCCCTGTCATCCTTGGTAATAGCCATTGATGGACCTGTCCTCAGTGAATTCTTTTCTGAAGTCTGCTGTAATCATGGGTGTCAAAGGATCTGTTAAAGTCTGGTATGTTTATAGTATCTATTGAAGGTTGCCAAGTCAAAATTCAGAGGTGTGTATCTGAAATGACCAGTATCTCCATGTGCTCACATGCATGTGATAAATCCTGACTTTTATAAACTCTTTCCTTTGTAAAAGATGTTAAATACTCCAGGATTTCCCAGTTTTCCTGTCCTGATGATCTATTTTAGAACTCATTAGCATATGCTATCCAAATCTGATAGACTTAATTCCTTGCATAGTGAGACTGCAATTTAATGTGAAGTGTTATGCTTTAAGCCTCTCATTCCCCCTTTCTCGAGCAACATGATGGAAAGGGAAACTAAGCCAAATAGGCCCTTGGACCTAAGTGTTTAAGGCTGTGGATACATGTACCCTTCCATAGCTACATGAGCATAACTTCAGTGCTGCAGCTGCGCTGTTGTAGACATTGCTGCGTAGATGTTTCCTATGTTGATGGAAGGGGTTTCCCATCAACATAGGTAATCCATCACTCCAAGAGGCAGTAGCTAGGTTGCTGAAAGAATCCGCCCATCAGCATAGCTCCACCTACAGTGGGGCTTAAATTGACCTAAGTACATCTCAGTGGGTGCAATTTTTTCACAGCCCTGAGCCATGTAGCTAGGTCAGCCTAAGTTTTAAGTGTAAGCCAGGCCCAAGATTGTTCCTTACGACACAAAGGACTTAACAAGACCTATCATTATCGAACTTAGCTTACTTTTGATAATAAGCCTGTCATGCCTGAGCTAAGCATATCCTGGTGTGCTAGAACTCTGTGACCTGGAAAGGTGCTGCATGTGTCTTCTAGGAAATATATGCAAAACTAGTGGGGAGGAAGAAGACAGGTAAAATTTGTTAGCTGAGAACAGCTACTCTCCAAAACATATGGATACCTTCTTTGTGCATATTCAGAGTATTCTAGGGTGACAGTCAGCAGTAGTCATGGATGTGGATAAAGGCAACCTTATGATTTCTTTATCTATAATAAAGAATCTTTCTGCAGTGAGGGAGAACTAGTTTTGTAGTGTATTAGGCCATTACCAGCCAGAACACAAGAGAACACCAGCAGTATTTTAGCATGATTTAACTCTATTAACATGAAGTTGCATGGGATCACAATTAAAAAAAAAAGAAAAAGAAGAAAGAAAGAAAGAAATTCTGCTACGTGACAAAGGTAACAAAATCAAATGCTTTCCCTTTCAAATTTCTTATTAATCCCCCTTCCTTCTTTTTAGTCCATAATCTCCTTGATTGCCTTCTGAAGGACCTTACCAAAGGCTTTCTGGAAATCTAAGGACACTATATCCACTGGATTCCCCATGTCCACTGCTTGTTGACCCTCTCAAAGAACTCTAGCATGTTGGTGAGGCATGATTTCCCTTGACAGAAACCACATTGACTCTTCCCCAACAAATTATCCTCCAATCATTTGGTACAGAAACTGATTTAGATGACGGGTTACAAACCACAGTTATTAGCTCTGTAATTTCACATTTGAGTTCCTTCAACTCTGGTCTTGGCGACTTATTACTATTTAGTTCATCAATTTGTTCAAAACTTCCTCTAATGATACCTCACTCTGGGACAGTTCTTCAGATTTGTCACCTAAAAAGAATCGCTTAGGTTTGGGAAACTCTCTCACATCCTGAGCCATGAAGACCAATACAAAGACTTTATTTAGTTTCTCTAAAATTAATTTATCGTCCTTCAGTGCTTCTTTATCATCCATGCTTCTAGATTTACTGGGAACAATAAGTGATCATAAACTTACCAACTCCTTGAGTTCCAAACCAGATCTGTAAACCCACACTTATGGGGGTCGAATTTAAGCATCTTTCAATTCTTGGTGTCATTGTCTGACTCATTGTGCACTCACTAGCAGCCTTCTTGGCATTCAAATAAAGGAGGACAAGATTTATCATATAATCATAGAACTGGAAGAGACCTCAGAAGGCATCAAGTCCAGCCCCTTGCTCTAGGCAGGACCAATCCCAACTAAATCAATCCAGCCAGGGCTTTGTCAAGCTGAGACTTAAACACCTCTAGGGATGGAGACTCCACTACTTCCCTAGGTAACCCATTCCAGTGCTTCACTATCCTCCTAGTGAAATAGTTTTTCCTAATATGCAACCTGGACTTGTCCCACCACAACTTGAGACCATTGCTCCTTGTTCTGCCATCTGTCACTACTGAGAACAGCCTCTCTCCATCCTCTTTGGAACCTCCCTTCAGGAAGTTGAAGGCTGCTATCAAATCCCCCCTCACTCTTCACTTCTGCAGATTAAACAGACCCAAGTCCCTCAGCCTCTCCTCATAAGTCATATGCTCCAGCCCCCTAATCATTTTGGTTGCCCTCCGCTGGACCCTCTCCAATGCGTCCACATCCTTTTTGTAGTGGGGGGCCCAGAACGGGACACAATACTCCAGCTGTGGCCTCACCAAAGCCAAATAAAGGGGAATAATGACATCTCTGGATCTGCTGGCAATGCTCCTCTTAATGCAGTCTAATATGCCATTAGCCTTCTTGGCTACAAGGGCACACTATTGACTCATATCCAGCTTCTCATCCACTGTAACCCCCAGGTCCTTTCCTGCAGAACTACTACTTAACTGGTCGGTCCCCAGCTTGTAACTATGCTTGGGATTCTTCCGTCCCAAGTGCAGGACTCTACACTTGTCCTTCTTGAACCTGATCAGATTTCTTGTGGCCCAATCCTCCAATTTGTCTAAGTCACTTTGGACCCTATTTCTGCCCTTAAGCATATCTACCTCTCCCTCTAGCTTAGTGTCATCCGCAAACTTGCTGAGGGTGCAATTCATCCCCTCATCCAGGTCATTAATAAAGATATTGAACAAAACCGGTCCTAGAACAGAACCTTGAGGTACTCCGAGGTCCTAATTCTGTCTTTTCTCATGTCCAAGCAAGTTTAGGAAGAAACAGGCATGACTAAGAAGTTAGGACTGTATAATAGCTCTCTATAGTTTGCTAGTTTCTCTTTGCCAACTTCTCTTTTTGCCTAACATTAAGCTATAAAGAAAAAAAAATAAAAACCATTGTAACTTAAATCCAGATGCAATTGGGATGCAAACTCTAAACAAGACTTAACAGGCTATGGAGAGATTTAAATTTCTGCATGTTTCTTGTTTATTGCGCCCTGACTAATAAGACCTTCTTGGGCTGTCATGGTTGCCATGACAGTTACCGTGACCTGCTATACTGTAGGTTGAAATAAGCAGCTAGTTTACAAACATAAGTTAAGTGACAGCACACTTTCCCAAATGAGTCCTTGGCAGCTCTCAGGTGCTGTAAATAGATCTGTCTGGGGAAATGACTTGGAATAGAGGCACTAGCTGTTTGCTAAAAAGAAAGGGGGGGGGGGAGGGAAAGGAAGCTCCGCAACAGCCATTGAGCTATTTCCTTTTTTTTTAAAAATCAGAATTGCTGGGATGCAGCTCCCCTGCCCCCCCCCCCCCACACACTTTGTACATGATCTCAAACCTCAGAAGAATTGCGCTTCAGTATAAATTTCAAGTTTTAAATCAGGTCCACATGGTCTACATGTGTTTTCAAACTGTGAATAGACAATGCCAGTCTGTGAGACCATCGGATAACAAAACAAGCCTACATGGTCAAAGCTCCTCTATTTAAGGAGTAGGGGGAGGGGCAAAAGCACAAATTATTTAATTTCTTTTGCATCTCATCTGAAGAAGTGGGTTTGCCCATGAAAGCTCATGTTACTACATATCATTTGGTTAGTATCTAAGGTGCCATAGGACAACTCATTGTTTTTAGGTATTGAGTTATTTAGATCTTTAAAAAGACATAGAAATGTAATAGCTTGGCAGCTTACTTTAACCAAATTGCATTTATAAAGCATGTACTTTATACTGAAAAGAAAAGTGACTTACTGGAAGAATACACACAAAGATACACAGAAAGGAAACAGGAATTTCTTTAAACCATTTCTTTTTGCTGACAATCATGTACTAATGCTAAGATTTCCCCCAATACGTAATGAGGAACTCACCTAGAATCCTGCATCCAAAATACTACACAACTTTTAACTCAAATAATTGAGAAACATCCTTTTTATAGAATCATAGAACACTAGAATTGGAAGGGACCTCGAGAGATCAAGTCTAGTCCCCCGCCCTCATGGCAAGACCAAGCATTGTCTAGATCATCCCTGATAGATTTTCATCCAATCTGCTCTTACATATCTCCAGTGACGAGATATGTAAGAGCAGATTCCACAACCTCCCTAAGCAAGAGGCCCGTCTCCTTTTTATGTATAAACAAAACTGATCACTTTCTTTGCCCAAAATAACACATCAAGTCAGTACGGGTACATCTGCACTTGCTCCCTAGTTCGAACTAGGGATGCAAACGTAGCCGACTGAAATTGCTAATGAAGCGAGGATTTAAATATCCTGTGCTTCATTAGCATAATCTCGCCCACGAGCTATTCCGCTTGCCAGCTGATTCAAACCAGAAAGTGTGCTCCAAGATGCGTTAGTTCAAATCAAACCTCTTAGTTCGAACTAACATTACTCCTCAAAGTAACGTTGAGAGCAGAGATGAGAGGTAAGGACAGTGTGGCTATGTCTACACTCACAGCTTTTTGCGCAAGAAATATGCAAATGAGGCTAAGCATGAAATATTGCTGAGCCTCATTTGCATACTCCCAAAGAATGAGGAGTAATGTTAGTTCGAACCAAGGGGTTTGATTCGAACTAACGTGTCTCAGAGCTCACTTCTTGGTTCGAATCAGATGGCGAGTGGAATAGCGCACAGGCGAGATTTTGCTAATGAAGCGCAGGATATTTAAATCCCCGCTTCATTAGCAATTTCAGTAGGCTACATTTGCATCCCTAGTTCGAAGTAGGGAGCAAGTGTAGACATATCCTAACATAGCAGTAGAAATACATCCTAGGAGTCAAGATTTCCCAGTCTCTTTAGGTAGAAAATCTGTTGATTTTTTTTTCTTTAGGTGAGTTTATTAAATCTAAATTCTGATCAGTTTGTAGGTAACAAGTGTAAGGTATTCCATACTTTCAAATTTGTAGAATCTTTCTTATTGATTTGCACCTCCAGGAATAAAACAAGACATTGTACTGCAATGCACTTACTAACTACACTTACTTCCAGAAGATAGATCTCATTAACCAAATTAAAAAAAAAAGAATAAAACAAAACCCCAAACATGCAAACACTGTCTCCAGTGCAATGTTAGGCAATGAAACCATTTCAACATTTAAAATTCCGAACTCCTTACAGAGGCTGTATTTTATTTCTAATGATGTCAATGAAAAATTTGATATCAATGAAATCAGCAACGTTCCGCAAATCACTTTTTGTTTATAACGTATTCCTTGATCACTGCTTGATAAAAAACCACTATCACCCATTTCCTCATGGGAGGGGAGGAATTTGGTAGACTGACGGGTCTCTGACAGTATCACTAAATGGCAGTGTTACAATTGCTTGCTGTAGTGCTGTCATTAGAGCTTGTAATAGACCCTCCAGGCTATCAGGGGAGTCTGACTAGAAACTAGTTGGCTACTTAATTAAATATTGTAATAGTGGATTGGAACCTAAAGATTCACCATGTATGTCTATAAGTAGAACACTGGCCAAATCGAAATGTACAAACTATTACTTTATTTAAAACCAAAGAACTTATTTTTTATTTATACCTTTGGATCTGGCTAGGGTCTTTTTCACTGTAACTATTTTAAGCCTAAATAGTTTAATACTGTTTGAATCTGTGCCATATACTATTTGTGTTCTAAATACTTTCCCTTCTGATTGACTTCTCTTTTTATGACCTTTTAATACACATGTGTTGGATGTAGGATGAAAAATGACCACATACTGTAATTCTTTTTTTTGTCTAAGCTTGGAGGTGTGCCTGTAACTAGGTCTAGAAATCTGAAACTGGAGTTTTATTTTCTTTGTACAAGAGAGGGCATAGGACGATGGGGAGGGGATGAATACAAAAGAAGGAGGTAGAGACACAGACAAAAGAAACAGCTTTTTTTTGAGTAAAGGTATCGTGTGTCTGTTGAATGTAAAAAGATTGAATGGCTGGGACTGTACTTGCTTTTCAGGTCCTAAACTGTGATATTTGCAGAATTAACCATCCCAGATAGGACAATGAGCACGAAGAGTAGGATTGTAACAGGAGAAATATTTTGAATACTTTAGAAGAAAAATGTCAAGTCTCAGTGTTCATCTTTAAAGAACAAGAAAATTAAATCAGGGCAAATCGTGCATGTCATACTTGTGGCTTCCTTTTCTAATGATTCTAAAGCTAGATTTCATAGATTTATTTAATGTGCTTTATTTGCTACTCTAGCCTCATCTATTTAATACCAATATAGTGGACTGACATCTTCATACAGTTTGGCAAGACTTACAATAGGTGCGATAAGGTATTTTCCACTAACAGCACCTGGAACTTAGTGTATCCCTTTCTGTTCCCAATCCATACTGGTAAGTTTAAAATTGCATATCTGCCTTTCAAACACACCTCCCAAATTGCACTCTGACTTACTCATCCAGATAACAATTAAGCGCTAGGCAAACATTCTATGTTCTGTTCATTTAAGCATGTTATTTCAATTTCAAATTCTTCCTGCATATTGAAACTAGTGATTGACCTATGAGGCCCTTAGTCTCATTGAAGCAAAAAATGAAAAAAAAAAAAAGTTAACTTTGTTGGCTGGTGAAGCCAATGAATACATCCTTCAAAATTCAGTGAAGTATTTTTCATCACTGCCATCTCTTCCTGCATGTTCCCCATAATGAAATAGTTGCTCTAACTAATAATGCTTCAAGTGGAAACTTCATACAACATCTATAGATTTTGCTTTTGGTGTCTCCATTTTTAAGCATTATTGGTTCACCTTTAAAGCTCCCTCTCCTTGGTAAATAGGTTTACAGACTAGTTGGTTCCTAGGCAACCTGCTTCTGTCAGTCAAAAGTTATTCCCTAGATATATGTTCAGGTACTAAAACTTAGGTGTGCCCAAGCCAATAACCAGGATCCAAACACTCATAAAATGTATAGGTTTGGCTCTAACTTTTGCTGGTCATCAACTTTGCAACTGGCCCTTGCATCTCTATGAGTTTGCAGGATAATCCCAGGGTTCACATAGCCCCAAACTAGTTTCAAATTCAGCATCTGACCTCTGAATACACATAGAACTGGTAATGATGCAATGTGAGTGTCACCGGGTATGCCCCTGGCATGGGGTGCACCCCCCTCTTAAGGTCCCTTTGCCGCTCTATCAGGGCAAGTACAGCCTTAACAGTTCCAACATAAAGTCCATGCCACTCTGTCAGGGTGAATACGGCATTAGAGGCCTAGCTGCTCAGAGAAGCCCCTCCTGGCCCGGGGGTTGATTATACAGGGAAGTGAAAATGGGTGGTAGGGGGACCCGGGACTCCCTCTGCACCGGGTCCCAGCCCAGGGCCCTTTAGGCAGGGACTATGGCTCCTGCCCGCTCAGCGGGGATTCCGGCCGATACGCACTGAGCCAGGCTTTGAGTCCTTTGCCCTGGGCTGCTTCCATTTGCCTCCGAGTCAGTTCTTGCCGGGGTTGCGGGCACGCTCCTGCCACCCTGGGTCGGCGGCTGCTCGCTCTGTCTCCGGGTCAGGCACAGGCGGCAACTCCGATCTCAGATGCTGCAGAAACACCAGCCCAGCCTGGTCTACTCCCTCATCCTGTGGTCTTCCTGGCTGCAGGGCTCCCTCTGCTTTTATACCCAGGCTCTGCTGGGAGCATGCCCAGCAAGGCTGGAGGGGCGGGGCTTTCTCCGCCAGCTGGGCCTGGGCTACTTCCTGTCCTTCAGTGTGGGGCCTGTCCTCCCCGTCACAGTGAGACAGCAAGAACTTGGTCTGAAGATACTGTTTCCTAATACAAAGTAATTTTATATACAGGGAAAATTATTGTAGAAAATTCACTGACAGATGTTTGATCAGTGTATGACAAGTCAGTCACTGATATGAGAAAACCCAGAGCTTAGTACACCATGTGGACATGTTATTGAGTTGCTGGGAACAGGACTTCTGGAAGCTGGCATATGTCTGAGGCAGTTAAGCCATACTTCAAATGCTGTGGAATGTCCAAACAAAGTTTGAATGCATTCTGTCAGGCTTTTATCAGTGTTGACTTTTGTCCATTGAAGCCTCTGAGATGGGGAGGCTGCAAGGTCACACCTGTTACTTTACGCTAGTTGTATGATTGATGCTTCTGGTCCCAGGGGTCACAATACAGGGCTGCTAGGTACCAAAAGGAGGAAAGAGAATCTTTCAATTTGAGATAGAAACAGGTGCTGGTAACTTTTATGTCAACTGCAACATTTTAGCAAAGAACTGTGATAACAAAGGGCAAATAGAAGAAAAAGTAAGGTAATACAGACAGCCATGCAAGTAACTATCTTACTTCCACATGGAAGAATGCTGTGAATATCTGTTCATGTGAGTGGGAATTGGGATAGATCAAACATTTTAATATAAAGATTTCTCAGAATGGCCAAGTTAGTTGGAGACTCAGTGCTAACATGGGTAGATTCTTGGAGAGAAATTACCTTCTTCTTGTTGATTATGGAGTGGGAATTGAAGTGGCTAATGTGGGAAGAACAGTACATTGTCAAAAAAGTTAGCTGAGAAATTAAGGACAGAGCTCTTTCCAGCTTTGGTCCAACTTTGATTAAACATAGTTTTGGTTTGGTCCATAATAAAGTCAGGTGAAAGTTCCTAGAATTTGAGGTTGTTGAGATAAAAGTACATAGTTTTGGAAAAAAATTCTGACTAAAGTAAGCCATTTCAGATGGTGTTTGAACTTTTGTGGGCAAAAGAGAGAGGGGCTAGGGAAGGATTTTGCATCTGAAACATGCCTTTAGACGTTTAGAGGAACTAGTAGGTGGTTGATTATATGAACTATAACAATGTTGATGTGAAGACATATCTGTGAAACTAGCGGATGTACTGAACCAGGCCAGTGCTAGGTTAGAACTCTTTCCCCCCCTTAATAATGTGTTTAAAATTCAAGAGGTTTTCCAGATAAGCAGGAAGAAATTCTAGTATAAATGGCTCTGAGCAAAAAAAGCCTCAATAACAGACTTCACTGTCTTCACAATCTTCTCAGCTGGCTTTCTGAATTGATTTGAATAACCCCAGGTCAAAGTACTGAGTAAGAAGCAAGAGCTCACAAAGACTATGTCTACACTGCATGCTTATTACAAAACTAGCCAATTAGCTCATCATAAGACGGGATTTTCAGGTCTCTCCTCCATGTCAGTCTTCTCTCCTGAGCCTCCATCTCTCTCTCTCTCTGGGTATGTCTACACTACACAGTTAATTCGAACTAACAGACATTAGTTCGAATTAATGTTGATAGGCGCTACACAGGCAAACCGCTAGTTCGAACTTAATTCGAACTAGCGGAGCGCTTAATTCGAACTAGGTAAACCTCATTTCACGAGGACTAACGCCTAGTTCGAATTAAGTAGTTCGAATTAAGGCCGGTGTAGCCACTTAATTCGAACTAGTGGGAGGCTAGCCCTCCCCAGCTTTCCCTGGTGGCCACTCTGGGCACCACCAGGGAAACTCTTCTGCCCCCCTCCCGGCCCAGAAGCCCTTAAAGAGGCGGACGCCCACCCGGTCTAGTGCGGAGATCGTGGACCTCATCCACGACCTCCGCACTAGGCACAGGAAAGTGGCCATCTAGGGCAGAATAGCTGCCAGCCTGGCCACCCAGGAGCAGGTCTGCATGAAAATCAAGGTGGTCCACTGAGACCCCCCGACCCTGAGCCCTGAGCTTCGAATGGCCATCCTGGGTCAGACCAAAGGTCCATCTAGCCCAGTAGCCTGTCTGCCGCCAGCGGCCAACACTAGGTACCCTGGAGGGGATGGACCGAAGACAATGACCAAGCCATTTGTCTCATGCCATCCATCTCCAGCCTTCCACAAACAGAGGCCAGGGACACCATTTCTACCCCCTGGCTAATACCATGGACCCAACCTCCATGACTTTATCTAACTTCTCTTTAAACTCTGTTCTAGCTCTAGCCTTCACAGCCTCCTGCAGCAAGGAGTTCCACAGGTTGACTATTTGCTTTGTGAAGAAGAACTTTCTGTTATTAGTTTGAAGCCTGCTACCCATTCATTTGCTGCCCTATGCGCCATTGGCGTAACGGGCAGTAAGTAAGTAAGTAAGTACCCATTCATTTCATTTGGTGTCCTCTAGTCCTTCTATTATGGGAACTAATGAAGAACTTTTCTTTATACACCCTCTCCACACCACTCGTGCTTTTATAGACCTCTATCAGGGATATCCCCCCTCAGTCTCCTCTTTTCTAAGTCTCTTTAGCCTCTCTTCATATGGGACCTGTTCCAAACCTCTGATCATTTTAGTTGCCCTCCCCTCTCCCACCCTCTTTCTTCCCCTCTCCCACCTCATTTTCCCAGTCTCCCCGAGTTTTGTTCAAAAAAGAGTTTCTATTTTTGAACACACGTGTCCTTTATTTTGTACATCAGGAAGGGGGGCTAGGAAGGGGTAAGTGGAAGGAGGTGAGGGAGGAATGGGGTACGAGCCCCCGATGGGGAGGACTGGGGTGGATCTGCAGAGTGCTCAGGGTGGAAGCTCTCCTGCAGCCCCCCGATTGACTCCCACCCCGGATGGCAGCCTGCGGCAAGTGCAGCTGGGCTGTTGGCTGAGTGCTGTGATGTGCCGAGTGTGGGCACTCCAAGACAGGACTGCTTTGCAAGTGGGGAACTCCTGAGAACTGTCTGTCTGGGTGGGGGTTGGGTCCCTTTAAGCACAGCCCTCGGCTAACCTGAGGCAGCAGCTCCACGCTCTAAGTCCTAATCTGATGCCCTGCCGGCACTGCTTCCGGCCATCCTTAACCTCGGTTCAGGGTCCACTCAATGTGGACATGCTAGTTTGAATTAGCAAAATGCTAATTCAAACTAGTTTTTAGGTCTAGATGCACTAGTTCGAATTAGCTTAGTTCGAATTAACTAATTCGAATTAAGTTAGTTCGAATTAGTGCTGTAGTGTAGACACACCCTCTCTCTCTTCCTCCTCCTACTGCGTCCCTCTCTCTCACTCTCAGCTCTCCTCCGCCTCTTGTCTCTTTCTCCGTCTCTCTCTTTCTCTTCTCCTCTCCCTCCTGCCTCTCCCTTGGGGGACCGTGGAGCCCAAACGTCCATTTGGGCTCCGCACTCCCCGTGCTCCATGAGGAGCATGGAGCCCAAATGGTCACTTGCGCCACTTGTTCCCACACGGCGGCCTGGCTGAGTGGCATAGAAGTCAGCCGAGCGCCATGGCGGGAGGCGAAGGGGGGTGGGGTGGTGACGTTCACGGCCAGGGGGCAGGGCCTGGAGCTGCTGTCACGCCGCACGTCACCACCCCTCCCCCCTTCGCCTCCCGCCGTGGCACTCGGCTAAGCAAACAGCCATTTGGGCTTCCCCGTGGTGGCCCAGCTGAGCAGTGCAGAAGTCAGCCGAGCGCCACGGCAGGAGGCAAAGGGGGGTGAGGCGGTGACGTACATGGCCAGGCCCCACACCCTTTCCCATTCCGCTGTGGCACTCGGCTGACTTCTGCGCCGCTCAGCCGGGCCACCACAGGGGAGCAAGCGGCGCAAGCGGCAGTTTGGGCCCCACACGCCCCATGCAGCACGGGCCGCCCAGAGGGAACAGCCAGCATTTCGGCGTGACAGACTCTCAGACACTGGGCTACTATATATATGACTAGACAATTAACCCGTCATAAGACGGGATTTTCAGGTCTTCTCTCCTGAGCTCGCTCTCTCTCTTTCTCTCTTTCTGGTGCCTCCCCCCTCTCTCTCAGCCATGGGGGAGGGAAGGGTGGTGATGTACACGGCCAGGGGGCGGGGCTGGTGATGTCACCACCCCTCCTCCCCTTTCCCACGGTGGCCCAGCTGAGGGGCGCACCACTCAGCACCATAGTGGGAGGAGGAAGGGGGGGGCGGAGACGTACACGGCCCCACCCCCTGGCCGTGTACATCACTGCCCCGGCCCCCTTCCTGTCCCACCGGGCCCTCCTGAGCAGCTCTCAGCTGGGCCCCGGAGGGGGAGCAAGTGGCGGCAAGCAGCCCTTTGGGGTCTGGCTGCGGCCAGTGGCTGCACCCCCCCCCTTGCCAGTGCTGCTTCCCGCCCCCTCCTTCCATCCTGCCCCATGGCCCCCGATCCCTCCCCAGCTCTGCTTCCCATCCCCTCTTCCTGCTGGCCAGCCCCACGGGCCCCCTGGTTACCCCCCTGCCAGTGCTGCTTCCCTCCCCCTTCCTCCGGGGCCCCCTTTCTCCCCTACAGCCCCCAATTCCCCTCCCAGCTCTGCTTCCCACCCCCCTTCCGGCCAGCCCCGCTCTGCTTGGTGCCCCGCCCCCTTCCCCTCCCTCTGTGGTGGTTCCGCCAGCCCCATGCCCCCCCCCGGACACTCCCCCCACCAGCGCTGCTTCCCTACCCCCTTCCTCCGGCCCCCCCATCCTCCCCTCCAGCCCCAAAGCCCCCGATCCCCCTCCCCAGCTCTGCTTTTCACCCCCCTTCTGGCCAGCCCCGCCCCCCTCCTCTCCCTCCGCTCCAGCCCCCCAGTCCCCAATTCTCCCCCCAGCTCTGCTTCCCTCCCCCCTTCCAGCCAGCCCTAACCCCCTTCCCCTCCCTCCCTGACACGCTCAGCTGGGAGCGCTCAGCTGGGTCCTGGCGGGGGAGCAAGCGGCGGCAAGTGGCCCTTTGGGGTCTGCACTCCCCATGCCGCTCTGTGCCAGCGCCGCTCAGCTGGCCCCTGGTGGGAGCGCTGCTCAGCGGGGCCCGGGGCCCAGGGCGGCAAGCGTCCCTTTGGGGTCCGCACTCCCCACGTATGGGGAGCATGGACCCCAAAGGACTGCTTGCCACCGCTTGCTCCACTGCCGGGACCCAGCTGAGCGGCGCAGCGCTCGGCCAAACCACCAGGGAGGCAGGGGAAGGGAGGCGGGGCACTGACGTACACGGCCAGGAGGTGTAGCCGTGTACCTCAGCGTCAGCGTCAGCATCAGCGTCACAGACACACAGACACTGGGCTACTATATATATGATAACAATGTTTCATCCCTAGCATTGCATCTTTGTTATTTAAGGGAACAGTGAATATTAACTTCATTAAGGATAGGCCTGAATATTTAAATGCATAGCAATTTATTCTGGGATGGGAACACTACATTTTGCTTAGTGATTACATGTAATAACAATCTACTGATTCCCAGTAGGGCTACAGCGTGAATTCAACATTTCATGTTTCACTAACGATGCTCAATGTGGTGCCTATATGGGCTTACCACGGTCACACAATCTGGCTCCTCTTGGAAAAATGTTTGTGCCAAATGACAAGCAGATAAACAAAACCTTAAGAGGACTGCTGAACTTTAAACATGCTGTAGAAATAGTTGAAGTGTAGATGTTACGGTAGGTGTCCTGGTTAGTTTCCAATTTAGCATTGGTTCAGTAGGCAAATACATCTCCACACAGAAAAACCTGCTAGTTAACATTTTAATCTCACTGGCTATTCCCTTTGGGTCTTCCGTCAAAGAGACTTTAACGCCAGATTACGGAGAGAGACTTCAGAATTTTTATTCATGCTTAAATTAGACACTTTGCAAATGGGCCTTAATAAAGATGCTAATTACCTTACACATTACAAAGACAGACTCCCCACCTATTGATAGTTTTAGTAACTCCAGATTAGCCACTTACTAACTTACAATAAGCTATTTCCTCCTTCTTTATCTTTTCCTTGCCCTTCACCCCCACCTTCTGGTCTAATATCTGATTATTTAGTTTATAATGTGTTTACTTTCTTCATTGTATCCCTCTATTACATAATGGTCATGTCTATTCACTTTCAGAATATGATCTGAAGAAGTGGGTCTGCCCCACAAAAGCTCATCACCTAATAAGCTACCTTGTTAGTCTTCAAAGTGCTACATATTTTTTCCTTTTGTTTTACCAGTATCAGACTAACATGGCTACTTCTCTATTATTATCCCGTGACTATATGTTATAATGTTGATAGTGTTTTTTGATAATGTTGATAATGTTTTTTTAAAATAGCTGCTGAATTGTATAACTTACAGGATAGTCTTAGAGGATGTTCCATAGGTAATTGAACTATAGTATAACTGAAAATTGCTTTTCTGATGCAGAATCACACTTCTAGTCCCTTGAGACTATCCATAGAAATCTGTAAAATACTATTAAGTGGAAAAAAAAGTTTCCTTCTTTCTTACTATACTCGTTGGCTACGTCTAGACTGGCATGGATGCTTTTCCACAAAAGCACTTTTTGCGGAAAAGCGTCCGTGCCAATCTAGACGCGGTTTTGCACAAGAAATCCCCGATTGCCATTTTCGCGATCGGGGCTTTTTTGCGCAAAACAATAATGCGTTGTCTACACTGGCCCTCTTGCACAAAAGCATTTGAGCAAGAGGGCTTTTGCCCGAATGGGAGCAGCATAGCATTTCTGCAAGATCACTGACAATCTTACACAAGATCGTCAGTGTTCTTGCAGAAATTCAAGCGGCCAGTGTAGACAGCTGGCAAGTTTTTCCGTAAACGCAGCTGCTTTTGCGGACAATCTTGCCAGTCTAGATGCAGCCTTACTCTTTGTGAGCTGTCTGAAAGGTGGTTGTATATATGAAGACGGGAGGAGCGATCCCTTATATAAGTTAAATACCAGGTAGTCTCCCAAGAAGAATTCATCAATATAAATAGTTCATATTTTATTTTCTGTAGCTGAAAGTTCATTACAGTTGTGAACCTGATGACATTAACAGCAAATTAGTTTGCTTGTTTGCTGGGTTTGGCAAACCTCTCCTACTTATTTTCAATGTAATTCTGGAGATTGTTAGTTTTAAAACTTCAAAAGGGGAATCCCAGCCTCACTACCTATAGCAGTAGAAGCTGCACAAAGTATAATGAGGATGAGAGGAGAAGGTGGTACACTCAGCTGTAGGACTGAGAGTTTACCAACAAGTTGGTGAGTGCCTTTGGGTGGGCAGGTAGCACACTGAGGGTGTGTCTACACTGCACACAGAGCTCAAAGTAAGCTACGGAATTTGAGCTACATAAACTGTGTAGCTTATTTTGAGTTAATTTCAAAATTGCTTATTTTGAAATTTGACGCTGTCTATACAGCACTTATTTAGAAATAAATCACTATTCTGTAACATCCCTTACCCCTCATGGATTGATACCTCCGGTGTCCCAAAATAGCACTGCAGTGTAGATGTAACCTGGGGAAACAAAACTTGGCTTTCTCTCATAATTCTGTGACCCTGTTGAAAAAACTGGTGATTTGGTCTCCGGGGCATGTCTATACAGAAGGGCTAAAGCCGAAAAAAGATTCCAAACTTGAGCTGTGTCAATTGTATAGCTTAAGTCAAAATAGCTTATTTTGGCTTCTGGTGCTGTCTACACAGCAGGAAGTCCGAGGAAGAGCACTCTTCCTCTGATTCCCCTTACTCCTCATAAATGAGGGTTACAGGAGTTGGAATAAGAAGTCCTCCAGCTCGACATTATTTTGACATTATGTTGAAATAACTGCTTAGACGTGTGTAGACGTGGACTAAGTTATTTCAAAATAACATCAGTTATTCTGAAATAACACAGCTGTGTAGACATACCCTTTGTATCTTAGTGTAATGGGCTTTATTTACAACATGCACCTTTTTAATGCCTAGGGAAATGTCCTAATCTGGTGGTGATGTTATTATGAAGACATAGTTTAGATTTAATTACACCATCCAAAACTTAGTGGATGAGGACCAAAGAAATCTCTTAATATTGCTCCATTTAAAAAGTGAGATGCTTTATGGCTAAAACTGACTTATTTACACTCATTAGGAACTTTTTTTAATGTTGAAGGAAAATGAATTTGTATGTTTCTATGTTTGTAATGGTCACAATTGGAGAAAAAAACTGAAAAGACTTGATGCTGCGTGTTAGGCGAGCGATGCAGTGTGTTCTGTTCATTGCTCATTTCAACATTCAACAGTCAGAGTCACTTAATGGTGTTAAATTCACCCTAGTCATTAATATATGTGATGAACTGCCTTTGATTTTCAACAACAATGAAGAAACCCGGGAGAAGGTAGCTGAAACAAAAAACAGGACTATGTAGCACTTTAAAGACTAACAAGATGGTTTATTAGGTGATGAGCTTTCGTGGGCCAGACGCACTTCCTCAGCGAAAGCTCATCACCTAATAAACCATCTTGTTAGTCTTTAAAGTGCTACATAGTCCTGTTTTTTGTTTCAGCTACACCAGACTAACACTGCTACATTTCTATCACTAACCTACATGCAGGAGAAGGTAGGTGGGAGTTTCTTCTTCAGCTAAAGACAGAGGGAAGCCTGGGAAGCCAGGAGCTAGGACTAGACTGGAGAGGCTGGAAGAAGAAGAGCCTGGTGCCTGAGGCAGTTTTTTCTACATCTGGAGAAAATCTGAGGAAGTAAAGGGAGTAATGATAACACTCAACAGGCATTTGCATTGAAGTTTGAAAGGCTGCACTGACAGGGAAATGTTGTATATGCTCCCTTGATGGTAAGGAGTGGCAAGACAGGAAGGTTTCAGAAGGGCATAGAGGAAAGACACCTGGAAGGCACAGGATTGGAGCAAGTTTCTGTGTCTGGCCCTATCACAAGGGCAGGAATTGGACCTTTGGGGAGCAGCCCTTTGAGGTGCTGATTGTTACAAAGAACCCAGAAAAGGGTTGGCAAAAAGGTCTGATAAGGCAAGAGTTGAGGGAGGCATCTGCAATGTACCTGACAGAACAGACTTCGGTTCACTCTTCCTGGGATCCCTGGACTAAGGCGAAGTGTGGAGACCAGGCCTCAGTTCGTCTGCCAGCCACTGG